>NW_004955471.1:8623742-8696114 GCF_000276665.1 Chinchilla lanigera
TTTGCCGCTGAGCTAAATCCCCAGCCCCTTGAAAGTGATACGTAATTTTCAAATATTTGGCTTTTTCCCCTATCAATTCTATTGTCACTGACTTCTAATTGGGTTCTGTGTTGGCCAAATAACAGTATCTGTGAGTTCAATTATTTAAATTGATTGCAATCTTCTGATGTCCCAGCATGTGACATTAGATCTTGAACATTCCATATATAACTGAAAACAATATGTGCTCAGCAACTGTTGGACAGAACATTCTAGACTTGCCAATTATGTCAAAGAGAGGTGTGTTCAAGTCTATGTGCTGGGGGCCTTTCTTTCTTCCTTTCTTTCTTTCTTTCTTTCTTTCTTTCTTTCTTTCTTTCTTTCTTTCTTTCTTTCTTTCTTTTTTTCTCGACTTCATCCATTAATTATTGGTTCCATTCTTCTAACTGGATTTTTACTTCACATATCATTCTTTTAATTTCTATACTTTCCATTCAGATAATTTTCATAATCTTTAGTTTTTAACATTCCTCTGTGTTCTCTCCTTAGACCTAGCTTTTCCTTCACACTCTTGAACAAAATGTAATCGCTGTTCCGATGCACTTATCTGACCATTTCATACCTGTGTCATCCTGGATCCATTTTTCTGGATTTAATGATGGATCACATTTTCCTGGATTTTTACATGTCTAAGATTTTTAAGTGTACCCTCAACACAGCACAAGACACACTGCAAATAGCCTGCGTTATGTTGCTTTCCTTTAAAGAACTGGCATTTTATCTAGAGGATATGGCCCTTGTCTAAAGCAGATGTCCTTATTCTCAGGCTGCAGCCCCCCTCTGACCTCAACAGAACACCCAGTTGCTGAGCAAGGTCCCCCCAACCAAGATGGAGCTCCAGTACCTTCATCCCTGCTGCAGTGCTGTGTGCTATACCTCGGAGGCCGGCCTGCATGTGTACAGCCCTGGCCTGGGCCATGGCCCTATGTAAGCACAGGGCCTGGGGATGGGACTCCCCTCTGAGGAACTTCCTTTGATCCAGCACTCTCCTCACAAAGTTTAGCAACCTTGAACCCCAGTCCTTGCCTTTCAGGTCAGCAAGAGCACAGGTCCTCTCAGGCTCCACCTCCCTTTGCCACAATTGGAAAAGTAACTGAATCTAAGAACTAGGGTGAGCACGGGTCTCATCGCATGTGTTTCTCTCGCTCTGAAGAATTCCACTCCTGCTCTGCCTACTGTCTCAACACCTGAGAACAGCTGTCTCAGAAAATTTGTTTGTTTTCACGGTGCTTCCAGTGGGAGAACAAATCCAGCATCTATGAATCAGTTGTAGCCGGAAGTGCGAATGATGGCCCCTCATGTTTTTCTTGTGAGAATTAAACCCACAGGGAACAGTTAATGACTAAATTCTTCCATCTCATTGTATCTCACTCCAAGAAAACTTCTTGGAATCCTGACAAATCTATTACAACCTCCTCTCAGAGGAGCTATATATTTACTTGTGGAAATTAATTTCTTCTGATCTGTAGTGTGCATCCCACCTTCCTTCCTTCTGGTGCTGTTGGGTGGGATGATACTGCACCTGACTGCACACATCAGAGTTTCTGCTAGCAAATCTTGGAGCTGGGACACAAGTGAACGTCTTGGAAGGAAGCAGTCAGCATCCAGTTCCAATCTCCCCCTTTTCTGGCTTCTCTCAAAGAGACAAAAGATGCCAGGTATACCTACCATTTCTTTCCCACATGTAGATAAGTTCCAAACCCTGGAGGAAATACCATGGTGCCCATACTTCCAAAAGTTGGACTGTTCTGAGGTTATCCCACACATGCTGGGGTATACAACAGGCCAGATCATAAGTAGCCACAGAAATCCCCTCACAGAAATGTGGAGGCAGACAAGATGCACACTAAAACTCATCCTCCAATTGTTGTGATTGAGAGCTCTCTACATCCTCTATCTTCATGGGGGACTTTCTTCACTGTTACAGATCTGGCTATAGGATGTGGAATCATATCCACTCAACTTCCAGTTCCCCGCCTATCTCATATCCAGTCTCCAGTCACTTGCTATGGAAGGCTGCTCTGTGTTTTTTTTTTTTTTTTTTTTAACACCAACCCCTACTTGCTTTACCAAAATCAAAAATTCAGAGCCTGCAGTGTGTGGCACAGGAAGAGGTTGCAGTTTAACTCTGAACTACAGATTGTATCTTTTCCACATAGTCATTTAAACCTGGATAACGTGTAACGCTTTTTCTACTCTTTGTTGACAAGCAGTTATTTTTTTAATTAATTCTCTATAATGCTCTGCCCTTCCAAGTACATTCTTGCTTCAAAGTAGCTCCACTGTTCACCATAAAAGAAAGGCTCTGGTCCTGTTCTGTCATGGCAAAGAGCACAGACCCCGAGACCCACAAAAACTGGAGACCATTCCCCTCTGGCTTTGGCGCAGTGCTTCGTACTGCCTTCTCCAGGTCTGGTGAGGTGTGGCTGGACCAGCGCTCCCAGAGCTTGCTTAGTTGTAAACTCCACAGTGAGAGCCCCAGATCCAGTTTTCTATTGGTGGGAAAACAGGAAAAGCTTGTGAACTCCCATTCCTAGGATTACACGCTGCATTTTCTTCTCCTCCCTGAACCCCTCATTTTCCATTGCCTTCAAACGAGATTACATCAAGCAGGCACTCCCTACTGTCCTTCCCCAACTCCATGTCACGAGCAGTCCCTCTGGAGCCTTGCTCAGCATCTTCCATCTTTGCATGTATTTGACACGGAATTAGCCTTCGGGACAAGTGTAAAAGGAGAACTTTACTGCTAATACCACTGTAAGATTGTATCAACATCTTTCATCTCTGCTCAACATCATTCACCTCTGTATATACTTGATAAGGAATTAACCTTAGAGAGCAAATTTAAAATGAGAAAATTAATGCTAATACAACCTTGAGATTAACTTCTCTAATACCTAGGTTCCAGAACTTCAGTGATAAAAATGCAAATGTAAAAGGCCTCTCTCATGTGTGAAATACATTCAGCCAGATCATTTTAAAATTGCATTAATAGCATCACCTCATTCGTGGCCAATGATTACTGTAATTTAAATATTATGAAGGTGCCTGAGCTATGTTTAATGGACAAATTTAATAAGACTAGCAGTAAAACTCTTTTCAAGCAGGTTAGCAGTTCTTGAAGAAACTTTCACAGGTGGCCAATCTATAATCCGTATACGATAAGTGGGGAAAAGAAAATATATTGGCCCTTCTTGCTATAAACTATCGTTATTTTCTACAGAGCTTATTTCTTTGAAGTACCATAAAGGAAAAGATTTAACAGTTGTGAGAGGAATTCACAGAGCAGTTCCCAGAGAGTGGACTGAAAGAGAGAGAGGGAGGTGGAGAGGGAGGGAGATTGAGATTGAGAGTGAGATAAGGAAGGAAGGAAGGAAGGAATAAAGGAAGGAAGGGGGAGGGGAAAAGAGAGGGAGGGAGGGAAGAAGGAAAGAATAAAGAAAGGAGAGAGAAAGAAGGAGGATAGAAAAAGTCACGAAATTGCTAATCATGCCTAATGAAGAGCTTTTTTCAAATGTATGTGATACGTCTGTCTTGCCAAGAACGAACATACAGAAAACTCACAGCTTCCAAGGAAACTGAGCAAAACCATGTTTCTCACTTCATCTGGAAAAGAACCACCCAATGCTTTACCTGGTAACTCCTTTGGCTCCTGCAAATGAGCTCCTGGTGAGGTGCCTGGCTCACTTTCCTCCCATTAAAAGTTCTGGATACCCAGACAGGAGAAATTGGTGGAAATTCTCCCACAGAGTGGAAGAAAATCATGCTGGACTCACACTCCACTTCCATAGGCTTCTCACTAATACCCCTGTTCTATACTCTGCATCAAACTGAAATCTCAATTTTAAAATACAGCAGATTGCCCAATCACCTTAGGATTTCAGCAAATTAGCAGTCTTCAAACATCCAAACCCATTTTTAGGGTTAAAATAATGGAAGATCATTTCAGAAATTCTTTCCTCTAAGCTTTTTTATATATTATTCACAAGACCAAGTCTCCTTGAATAAGACCATTGTCTGGCACATCACAAACATTCAAGCAATTACTAGTTATGATTATAACCTTGTTAAGTGACTAAGAAATTCTCCAGAATGTTAAAGTGGAAAGGAAACTCCCAGGCTGAGGGAGAGTATGGAATTTCTCCACGTAGTAACTTACTTCACAGCCATAGCAACTCTGCCAACTGCAGATGCATAATGTTTGTTTCAAGGCACAGAGATAAGAAGAACAGTGGAAGACAAATAGGGAAAAAAGAAAGACACCAACCATAGCTACAGGTGCTATTTTCATACTTAGAAGTTTAGAGTTTAGAACTCTGATGAGAGTTTAGAACTGAGCATTTATTTATTTATTTTATATTTTTCCACCACCAAGGGTTAAATCCAAGGCCTTTGCACTGAGCTACACCTTAGCTCTTATTTATTTATTTATTTATTTATTTATTTATTTATAAAATATTTAATACAGGATCTTGCTAGTTTTCTAAGCTGCTCATGTGTGGGAAGCAGCTGAAGCTGAAGATCAATCACACCCGTGGGGCTGAAAAAAGGCTGGCCCCTAGAACACTAGGCCCCCCTGAGGTGAGCCAGGTGATCAGGTTGTTAGGCAGAAGGGTTTCATCTGCTATCAACTGGTCAAGTGTATAAATAAATGCACTGCCATTGTTGGGTAGCTTCTTTTCTCCACCAAGAGGGCTCCACCTGACCTCGGCTTTCTGCATTTTCACTCTTGCCTTCACTTCTTCATGGTCCTCTCCCAGGAGTTTTTGAGAGCTGCACTAGACATGGCACCCAGGCTGTGTTCAAACTTGCTATCCTGCTGCCTCAGCCAGCACAGACCTGTACCGCCACACCCAAGTCGGGGGTTCTGAAGGGGTTAGAACGTCATCTAACCACTGCAGCCAACTTGCTCCTCAAGCATGTTCCATCTGTTCCCTTGGCCCATGACCTTTAATATTCCTGGGATGTTTTCTCCTTCCTTCCAATCATTACTCATCCAATCTATCTATCCATTCCCTAAGTCTAATTTCAACTGTACTTGCTCTATGGAATGTTTCCTTATCTTCCAAAGAGGACACAATGCCTTCCTATTCTCAAACACAAGAGTTACAGTGTGGATGCAAACCATTTTAATCACCTATATCCAGTTTTGTGCATTGCTAGATATCTTTGCATAAATTTAATTTTGATCACCTCAAAGCACATACAAGGCAAGATACATGTGCCGGCTGAGACCACCAAGCAATGTGAGTCCATGTAACCCTCACTTCCCTCCAGTGTGGATGCTTCCTTGCCTGTCTGGAGCCCACAGAGCCGGCCTGTGTGGATGAATTACAACCCCCAGCTCCCTTTCCCTCTGGTTTCCAGTGGGTTGGGCCCATGCAGAGCCAGGAGGCTGGGGTTACTCTCTCAGTTTCCTCCCTTAGAAATTCAAGGCCTGGCTGAGGCCATCACAGAGGGTCAGAGCACCAGAGACAGCCCTCTCCACCTGGCCCCGCATCCTGTGGGTAACTGCACCCTCTGCTTTTGAGTGTCCTCAGATGCTGGCCATAAAGTGCCACACCAATTTATTACCCCACCTCTGCCCTTGCCTTTGTAAACAGAACTTTTATTAAACTTTCCTCAAATTACCCTGCAGAGACCCTAATGAACACATCTGCTTTACTTTCCTCCTTGTATTTAGTATCTGAAATTATCTTCTCAACTTATTAATATTTACTTAGTTTTGCATTCAAGACCCTTCCTCTCTCCCCAAATAACAATAATCTCTATATGCCTCATTTGCCACTGTTAGTCACAGCTTCTACAATAGTGCTAGGCAAGGAGAAGCAGTCAATGAATATTTCTTGGATAAATAAATCTGTGTGTGTGTGTGTGTGTGTGTGTGTGTGTGTGACAGAGAGAGAGAGAGAGAGAGAGAGAGAGAGAGAGAGAGAGAGAGAGAGAGAGAGAGATGTGTGTTCCAATCCAGGGCAATGTCTTTATGTTTAAAGGATTGCAAACTCTAGGTTGGCTCTGAACTACTTTTTCAAGATTTAGAACAACAAAGTGTCAACTCAGAATTTAAATGTGATATTTCTTTAAACCCAATCAAAACACAAAGTGTATAACACTCTACATGATCCCCCAGAAGTTGAACCTCTAACATCAGGGGAAACAAAATCAAAAATTCTCAGAGAATCTAATATAAGAGAAGGAAAAAAGACATCTCTAAACAATGTTTTTTTGGCCAAGGAAAATAGGATATGTGCCAAAAAATTAGGCCATAAGTCAAGAAGCCTTCCTGACATCACTGCGTATATTTCCCTACTCAAAACAAAATTGTATCACTAACTGTCCTTGGACTGCACTCTGACTCTAACTTCTCTTTCTCCTGCTTAATAGTATGCTTTTAAGTTACTGTAAGATTAATACCCACAAAAATTAGGGATGGGCCTTTTCTTAACATGAATGCCTGAAAATTACTGTAGGTATTAAAGACAAACAGAAACAAAACAAAGAGTGATAAGGAGCTCTTGCTCATCTCATTCCCATGTGATATACCATGGATTATGGGGAAAATCAAGAGTGGATGGAGAAAAGGGAATCCTGTAGAAGGACCTGAGGCGGTCCTGGCAGTCACGCCATCAGGGAATGCAGCAATTCCACAGAGGAAGTACTTCCCTTCCCTGACAGCTGCTCACAGGGTGAAGTCGGGGCTAAGGCTCCCAGATGAGCTCGTGGGGGTGCGGCAAAAGGCTCACCCCTGCAGCAGGCTGTCTTCCTCAGCAGCTGTCCAACCACCTAACACATGGCCATTTTCCTTGGATAAACACATTATTATTGAGTTCTTCTAGTGAGGACCACCAGGGATCTGGTGAAGCTGATAGTATTTGCAAATAAATGCATAAGGAAAATAAGCATAAACATATGTAGTATTTTCAGGGACTGAACAATAATTTGAGTGGTTTCTTCAGTCACGCAGTAGGATGAATTTCTTATCTTCTTCTTCAAGAACTAATGAAATATTTCATAGTTTTGCCCTATATGTACATTTTGGATTTACATTTAATTGCATATGCATATGGATAGATAGATACATAGATAGATAGATAGATAGATGGATATGGGGGCAGTCCTGGGGACTGAACCCAGGGCCTTCATATGAAGCCACATCCCCAGCCCTTTTTAGAAAACATTTTGAGACAAGGTCCTGATAAGTTGCTAAGCCACTCAGGCTGGTCTTGAACGTGTGATCCTCCTGGCTTAGCTTCCTGGATGCTGGGATTACAGGTTTTCCCTGCCATGCCAGCCAAGACCCATTCTTCAATGGGCTGGCATCTGATAGATTTCCTCCTTGCTCTGAGAAGTAACCAGAAGCACTTTGAGATGTTGAGGGATCACTAGCTCCCGATCTTGGGGAAAGCCAGAAAGTGAGTACTTTTACCTAAACATTCTCAAGTATATCTGACCCTGGGCTTTGGAGCCAGATTTGTGGTTTCCTGGGTCTTCAGTGTCAATAATGTGAAGCCAGTCAGGTGAAGAGGGCAGCTGCAGGGTGGATTGATCACGACATGGGACTGAGGCCAAGGCAGCCAGGAACCTGCTCCTGGCCATCAGGGTCTTCCAAATGTGGCAGGCCCACTCCAGCAGGACAGACCAGGCAGAGTTGTAGGAAGAAAACACAAAAGCAAAAATTAATGTTTTCATTTCTTCCAGTTTTATTTTCATTTTAAAACATGTTTATCTTTCATAGTACCCATATTTTTCATTCACATTTTAATATTTTATGCATTTTATATGTATCTGTACTTATATAACTATATGCATATATAAAACTTGTGCAAATAGTTTATCCAGGAATTTACATACACTGGCCGTGAGTAACCAAAATCATTTATTAGCCCACGTAGTCAGTCTGAGAAGTTTAAAGGCTGCTGCTGCAGTGCAAGATGGTCCAACAGGTGGAGGAAGAGGAGGAGGAGGGAGAAGAAGAGGAGGAAAAGAGGGGCTGCTGAGTGGAACGGCTGAGGTCCGCCCTGTGGGGGCCAAGGGGGAGACAGTCCTCGGAGTGGAGCAGCCTGGACCACAAGCCAGAAGGAGGGTCCGCACCAGAAGCAGCGGAGGAGCGCGGTGACCACAAGGAAAACGGCCCGGCTGCCTGGGTGCTTTCTATTTCCGTGGCAGAGGGACACGGCTGACCTCCGTCCCTCTGAGAGTCACTAGCAGCTGTTAATCCTCATTTCTGCTCTTCCTGCAGGCCCCCAGTGCTACTCCCCACATGGGCGGATGCTTCTTCTTTCTGGCTTTTTGTCTCCAAGTTCTCTCCGGAGTCCGGTTACTGTTGTTTCCTCTTTCTGCCATCTGTGCCCCCAGGGCCTTCCGGCGACGTGGCTCTAGGTGACACCTTCGGTGACACCTTCAGCCCCGGAGCCAGTGCAGCTCTGTCCTTCCTGGACTCCCAGGCACAGCACGGCTCTAGCCACATTCCGGAGCAGCACACGCAGCCGCAGAATGGAGCCCGGGAATGGGGAAGGGTAACGTACTAAAGGCTCCTCCACCGGGTCCATTTCCAGAGTGTACCCACATGATTCCCTTGGGGCCGCTTTCTCCAGTCCCCGCCCATGCAAGCTGGAGGCTGGAGGGTGGGAGGCGTCTCCCGCATCCTCCCTGTGCCTTTCTTCCAGCCTGGCAAGGGTCACATTTCCAGGCAGTGCTACCCGTTTCATTTCCCAGATATTTTCACACTCCCTCGCAAGCAGGAGCCCATCTGTCCCTGTCACTCCAGCCCTTGCACTACACCCACCCAGCTGCATGATACAGATGTGACCCAGTTAACCAGAACCAACATCACCCCTGCTGGGAGCCTCCTGTAGCATGCCACACAAACCAGACCCAGGCTACAGCCACACGTGATACCGTCACCTGCTAGGAACAGGAGGATTCCGAGTCACCCTTTGTGGTTCACACCGTTGACTCCCAGGTGTGCTGTGAGTGCGTTTCCGACAGTTTAATGTGCATGATTAGTAGCCCTTTCCAGACTCCCTTGGCCAAACTCAAAAATTACTTACATTGAAGGCAAAGCACTTTGGGGTTACTCCACTGTTGTTGGAATTAACTCCGTTAGAGCAACTGTGACCCCCACAAGCTGCTTCAAAGTAGGGGCCTTGTGATGCTTTTGGACCCCACACAAGAACAACTCGCAGACAGGAATGGACTGGCTAACGTGAGCTGTTTCGGAAATCAGATTCTTCCATGCACTGTTTGGAGTATACTTTTACTATGAACCAAAACCAAAACAAAACAAACTATGCACTGTTTATCTGAAACTCAAATTTAACTACACATCCTGCACTTTTATTTGCTAAATCTAAGAACTCCACCATGTCTTGAGTAAAACTGTAAAAAGAAGTGCCCTGGTCTTAACATAATCAGTATTAGGGAGACTTGGGAAAAAAAGTTAACGTTTAAAAAGTTCTCCTAATAGCAGAAACTACCTTAGCAATCAATTCTAAGTTGGAAATTCCTTTATTACTGAATAGCAGAATTACGCGGTATTTTTTCAATGTTCAGAAAACAAAATAAGTTCATAGACTTTTATTTTTTAGCTTTCCTTTTGCAATACCCTTTCCTAGTTATTTCAGCTTTGCTTGTTCCCACAACAGATGTAGGTGGCAGAAAAAGTGAACAATCAACAACTGCCAAAGATACTAGCAGGAAAAGGTGCCAAAGCATTCTTAGTGTAGGTTGCAGTTCTCATGAACGAACATTCGTACTTTTGCTGCTGCATTTATATTATACGACCAAATTTTCTAACAGTACAATTCTTCCTATAAACAGGACACTTCCAAATTTCTGTATTTCATGGTGCTTTTCCAGGAACGGTTTCCAGATCACATGGGAAAATGACTATCCTACCCCTGCTGCTACAACAAGAAAGAAAAGAACAGAGGATCTTTAAAAGTATTTATTAGAGATGTTTATTTTAGAAAAATCAATGTAATGAATTATATGTTTGCTATAAAAAGGTGACAATAAATACCAGCTTCTCTCCCCTCTCACATCCCTGCCCTTTTTTAGTTAGGCATTTTGGTGATATCTCTTTTTCTATTCTGATGTGAAATTCCTTTATAAAAGTGATACAGGGTCTTAGCTGTAATATAAAGGAGAAATAAAAGACATGATTTATAATAAAATGGAACCTACTTCAATATATAATTATTCAAATATGACTATAATAGGAAACATAATGTGGTGGATGCATGCATAGATTTTTAAAGGGCAAGTTTGGAATTATGAAAACTAAGACACCATTCAGTACGCTTTTGCAAATATTTTACAATTTGAAGTAAGGATAAAATAAACGTATACACAAGGGAATCAGTATAAACATTCCACATGCATGAATGCTTCACATTTGACATTTTAAAATAAAGGTTAAATAAGGGTGCATGGAATTGCATGCACACACACACACACACACACACACACACACACACCATCACTCTGCACACAGCAGCTACACATGCTAACACAGGGCTCCTCAATGGCTAACTCAACTTACCAGGCAATGCTGTCACTGGAAATGAATTTTGCAAAATAGTAAAGTTGCAAATAAAACCAAGTGTAATCTTCCCTCAATTTATCTAGTATTCTTGGGTGAAACAAACCTGGGTAATTCAAAATGCAAGAGTGTATTAAAAGCATATTTTGTATTTATGTAGAACACGGAGTAAGAGTGGGGCTTAGCTCACTGTGATTCAGCAACCCAACCTTCTCCTACTTGGATGTTAAACTGTCAATTCAAAATTAATGAGGAACTCAAATGTATTTTGTCATGTGAGAAACTGAGGAGGAATCAAAAAGTGCTGGGTGTCACTGGGGAGACGGAGCAGGGGACTGATGACACAGGAAAAGCAGCCCCTGACTCAGTCTAGAGAGGCTGAGGAGATTTTCTAGGAGAGGAAGTGGAGAGATGTGAGAACTAAGCCTCAGAACAAGAACAAAGCAAATCAAGCAAGCAAACGAAGCCAGCAAAGAGGGGAGGAGCGGGCAAAGACTGGGGGGTGAGTGACTCTGACTGCAGGGGGAGGTGGGAAGAGGGAGGACACACAGGCAAGGAGCAGAAGATAAAGGATCAAAACGTATCCTCAGACTTTTCATCTGGGAGTGCTATCCACTTTGCAATTAAGAAACTGTCTTTGCGGCCCTGAAATGATGATTTGGAAGAGGATAAATCAGATGGGTTAGGAGACTTAAATTAGCACAGGTGAGAAACTATGAAGTTTAACACAATGGCTGTGGGGCTGAGAGGACAGGGCAGATGTGACACATATTTGGAGGTAGATTCAATGGGACGGAGACACCAGGTGGAGAGAAGTGAGAGACAAAAAGGAGTCCCAGCTGTTTATTTTCTTCCAGAGAGTAACCTTCTAATTACTTGCTTTGAGAACATACTGATTTCTTTGAGTCCAGTGGGAAGAAAGCTGAGGATCTTAATAATTTTGGTATAAACACTGTATTAGCCAGGGTTCTCCAGAGAAACAGGACCAATAAGATATAGGTAGCAGATGATAGGGGAATTATTATGAGAACTTGCTCATGCAATTATGGAGACCGAGGAGTCCCACGATAAACCATCTGCAAGACAGAGAATAACGGAAGCCAGAAGTGTAGTTCAGTTCAAGTCCAAAGGCGTAGAAAAGAAACAAGAAGTGGATGGTATCAGTCTCACCTGGAAGTCAAAGGCCTCAGAAGTTGTGAGCCAGTGAATCTACCTGTCCTCTCTCTTTTGTCCTTTCTGGGACAAGCAGACTGGGTTTGTTGGGTTTCCTCAACAGATTGGGTTGTTCCTACTGTGGGTAAACAAGAAATTTCCTTATTCAGCCCAGCAATTTGAATACCAAGCTTTTCCAGCAACACCTTCACAGATATGCAGGAACTGGGGAGTCATTAACCCAGCCGACTTAACACCTACAATCAACCCTCACACCCTGTTGGACTTTCTAGTTCTAGTAGCTGTAGAGGGATGATATTCTTTTGGAGTTAGTGGACAATGGGTACTTACTAAGACTAGTGTTACCACATTGGAAGAAAATCTCAAAAATCATGTCCACTGACAGAGAGTGTAATAACGCAATTCAGCAACGTTTCATTTTTCTATGAGGGCGTGATCTAGATAATAGGAAACAATGAAGAAAACTCAATGTGGCCCTAAGGAACCTTTGTCACCTAGAGGACATTGTGGAAACTTACCTGAGGGGAGAAACTGGTTCTTATTCCTACACTCCTTGTTCTAGCAAAATGCCTGGGAGACAGTGAAAGTTTACAAAATACTTGTCAAAGAATCCACTGAGCAATCAAAATACTTCATTAAAGAATTATATTGTTCCCCTTTAAGAATCTCCCCTCCTGCTAGACCATGTTTAAATGTGCTCAAGTCTGCTTTTCAAAACTAAAAACACTGCTTTGCACCCATTTCCCCTCTCAGTCATTGCCCTCTCCCTATCGTATAGCTAAACAATCTGCAGGGCCCCCCCGGGGCTCTCCTGCTATTCGCTCACTCTCAAGTCCTCTTTAATGCCCTCCAACCTGGTCCACAGGCCCATCTCACCACTGAACTAGTTCTTGCTAAAGTCACAAACAGCTCCCAGGTTGCTGCATCTATGTTCAAAACTCACTTTTCTCAGCATCTTGGGATCACCGCACTCTCCCCTCCCGATTTTACTGGACCGTACTCGTGGTTTTCTTCCTCTTCTTGATACCCTTCCTCAGCCTTGTAAGCTGATACATCCTCTTCCATAGAATCTTCAAATGCTGCAATTCCTCGGGGGGTTGCGCTCCACTCCCTCTCACACTGTACTCTCTGCTTAAGCTCCTTTTCTCTGCCAGTGACTTCGATAGCCACCCACCAGCTGATAACTTTTCAGTTCTATCAAATGTTCAGAAGAGGCATTTGAGCTTCAACCCTCTGAATCTCCCCTTGAGTGGCACAGGGCTTGCTAACTCAGTATGCCATCACTGAATGTATCCAGATACCAAAGAGAGAAACCTGAGAGTCACCCTCGATTCACGATTCACCCGTTTACTCAGTCACCCATCTCATCTGCAAGTCTAGAGACCCCGCATTCAGAACACATCCGGAAATGCGGTCTTTCTCCCTGTGACATCTGCTGCAATTCTGGTCACATGCACGTATCTCCAAAAGTCTCTCAGTCTTTTATCTTAGTCACCATTCAATCCATTCTCTGCCCAAAGCAAGAACACTCTAAGAAAAGCCTGACCTGTTCATTAAAGCTCTTCAGTAAACTTCCATTGTTTTAGCATAAAGACAAAAGCATTTTACATCACGCAGGCTCCTTATGAACTACACTGTCACCTCACTGGTGTCACTCATCCTCTCCTTCCTTCAGTCCCCTGTCCCATCACACTAGCTCACCAGGTCCTCAGATGCTCCCTGCCTTCCACTGCAGCCTCCTCTCCTTGCCCGGTCACTCCCCCACGTTAGCCCAGGCAGAGCAGGAGGGACATCCAAGTAAACAAGCCTACTCACAGCACAAAATCCTCCTCTATAGTCCTGCCGAAATCCTTTATCGAGGGGCGGGGGGTAACCAGGAATCAAACTCAGGACTTGCACTTGCCAGGCAGGTGCTGTGCTGCTGAGCTACATCCCTGACCCTCTGCTGAAATAATTTTAACAGCTCCATGAGACACAATTCACATACCATAAGGTGTGCCCGTTTATACAATTCAACGGAATTTAGTAGACAAGTCCAACCCTCACCATAATCAATTTCAGAAGCTTTCCATCACCTTGAAAGAAACCATACGCCCTCCAGCACCCTTTCCTCAGCTCTAGGCAAACACTAGCCCACTTATATCTCTCCGGACTTCTTTATTCTGGACTTCTGTGAAATGAATTTTGTGCTGAGTGGGCTTTTGTGGCTTCACACGCTTCTTTCACTGAGCACGACATCGGTGTCACAGCATGTGTCAGGATGTCATTCCTTTCTATGGCCCTAAAACCATTCTTAAGAGTTGAATAATTGGTTGTTTCTCCCACTGAAATGTAGGTCTCACAAAATCAATGACCATGTTTCATTCTTTCCCCATCACGGGGGGGGGGGGTTTCCTAAAGTGATTTGTTCAACTGCTAACACAGCAATGATGATGATGATGATGATGATGATGGTGGTGATGCAGAGGAACTTGGCTCGAAGTCCCTGTCTCACATCTGAGAATCCAAGTGAGCCTCTGTTGATCACTGAAATAATAAAGCTAATTCCACAGTCGACATTTGTACATTTTATCCCTCATTAGCAAGTAATTAAAATCTAATGTCTTGTAAATGTTATTATACACTTCTGTACACTTTTTTCAATGTTAAAAGATGCAAAAACACCTGAGCACCTTGATGAAATGCAAACTGGACCGGTAACTCCGGGCGAGTCTGCGAGTCCCACGTGTAACGCACCGTTGGGGATCATGCTCCCGCTGCTGGTGCACGGGGCACATTTGTAGCAGCAAGGCCTTAACCCAGCACATCGTATCACCGCATGAAGCCCACTGGCATTTAAAAAATATATTCCAATAATTTTGGGTAAAATTTTCTACTTAAAATGCACATAGTAGGAGGTGAAAGAACAGTTGTGGAGTCCTTACTACTTAGTAATTGTGAAACAATCTCGAAATACGAAAAGCCTCCTTTTGTGCATCCCTTCTCTGCCTTGTGGACCCAAGCAATGAAACACAGGGCTGAAATAGCAAGTCAAAGCCAAGGAGCTTTGAGAATCGGAGGATTCAAGGAGAAAAAAAGAGTAAATCAGATCCTCAATAACTATAATTCAGGGGTAGGAGTAGAGCCACTGAGCTGAATGCAAACAACATTAAAAATAACCCAGACAACAATTTCTTCACATTCAAGGCAAACACATGTACTGTGCAACAAAGAAAATAAAAAAGCTTCACTTGTCGTTAAACAATGATCATAAAGAGCAAAATGAAATAAAATAATATAGGATGTAGAAAAATAAGAATTTACAGTAGACAGAGGAAAAAAAAACAAGAACCAGAAAATAGGATTGACAGCAAGCTACAGACCCAAACAACTGCAATGCATTCTCTTTTGAGTAAATGAATCATACAATCATTAAATTGAATCACTAAATTACACTAGAACATTCTGGATTTCAGGATAAACAGCATGAAGTCACACTGTGAAGAAAGATATGAACAACACCAGAGATTTTGTCAGAAATCTCATAGGATTTCAGTAAATTACTTAGGTCCATGTGGCTAAGGCAGCCTACCTCAAATCAGATGTGTGACAGAAAATGGGAAGGTAATCTTCATGCAAGGCCTCTCATTTAAGGTACAGGATTATGCTATCTGCAAATACCATGCACTCTTGTACGCCAGGCAGTGGCAACTGGCAGACTCTGCTGCGGGCCTCCTCCTCCCATCATGATAATGACATCTGCAACAGGTAGAGTCCAGAGATAACCATGGAGCTCAATAATTCACTTCTGGCAGCTCTATTTCTTTTTTAATTAACATCTCTTCCAAGCCAGAGAGAAGACTGCACTGCCGAAAGCATCCTGATAAGCTCACCTTGACAGTGACAGAGAAACAAGATCGCTGGGCTGGAGGATCATGGTCAAATAACAGGTGACAGCTACTGCTTGTGTTGGCTGTGCAACAGGGCCCAGAGCAGCTGTCCCTTTAGTAAAAAAGTTTACCATCAAAGTTATCTCAAAGTCACCGCTAGATGAGAGACAAGCAATTTTGCATGGTTCTAGCACTCTCTGAGGACCCAGTAGATCTGTGGTATACAATGCAAACACTTAAAAACAGCTGCTCCAGGGATCCTCATTTCCTGAACTGGCATTTGAGGGTTCTCTTCTCTATGCTTAAAATTGCTAGCTAATGAACATTTCAAAGCTAAGCATATTTCTTCCAGATACAATGGCTTAATCTGTGGAGATGACTCGCATTTCCACTGGTTGCTAAAAACCATCTAGAAGGAATACAAAATCACTACTGTGTTTAGAGGCCAAGTGCCAATTAGCGAGTCTCCTTCGCCATTAGAATTGGAGCCCCCGAACTCATGCGGTAGTATTTGGAGAACTTTACACTTTTAACACCTACCAGGGACTGAATTTCCATCCCATCAGATTCCTACACTACGTAACAGAGAGTGCATTTCTGGCTCATCAGCTCCATTTCTTGCAAAACAATGCATAGCCATGAGGCAACTCACACAGCCACCGTGCTTGAATGAACCACAACCAATTTTTAAACTTTGCTTTTTAAAACTAATACTGTCATCAGCTTCTCAGCCTGCATACACACAGACCCCTACCCCAGCCACGTGTGCTTAACTGCTTCTTTGTTGGGCCACCCACACTCTGAGAGCCACCCTGCCCTGCACAAGATAGGAGGCAGGACCCAGCATTCAGTATCATACTCCATTTCACTGTCTGTGTTAGTCAGCTTTCTGCCACTGTGACAGAATACTTGAGACAATGAATGACAAGGAGGAAAGGTTTCTTTTGGTTCATGGTTTCAAATATATCAGTTCATGGTCGCTTGCCTCTGGTGCTGTTGGAATTGTTGCAGCCCAGTGCGCCATAGCAGGAGCACACAGAAGAGGAAGCCTGTTTATCTCATGACCACCGGGAGGCAAAGAAGAAGAGAACAGGGTGGGGTCGCAGTATCCCATTCAAGGTCAGGACCCCAATGACCCAATGATCTCCCACTAGGCCCCATCTCCTAAAGGTGTCATCACTGCCCAACAGCACCACGGGCTGGTGACCAAGCACAGAAACTCCAGCAGGGTTGAACTGCTCTGTGTGTGCTACCCCACCCGCTCCCTCCTCTTAGACAACAGTTCTGCATGAACCCTTGGGCCCTGCTTGCTTGCCCTGTCATTACCTTGTTCCTGTTTCCCTCCCTGGCTGACATCTCATACTCTGCTTTCATCTCAGGATAAACGTGTAGCCTGCCTAGACCAGAACTGCATGAGGGACTTTTCCTACAACCTTAGTACAGAGAGAGAGAATCCACTGAACTGGAAAGAGCCAGGACTTGTGTGCTTGAAGACTGAGTTTCCAACCCACCTCTCTCACTTACTGACAGAGCTCTCAGGAAAGGCCCATAATGTGATCTTTGTCCTCATCTATGAATGAAAAGAATAAAACCTTTCCACCTAAGACTTTTGTGGTGAAATATTTGGTAGAAGCCAATCAACTGGAGCCAATATACAGAGTACACTCACAGTTTGGCTGGAGAGGAGTGTAATACAAACTGGTAAATGGGAAATTAGGTTGGAGAATATGGGGCCTTATTAGGAACTCAAACTCAGGAGGCTCCAGGCATGGAATCTTATGGGGCACGAGTGCAACAGAATTAGAACTGTGCTTCAGATAAACAAGTAATGATTGAAAGGCAGACTAGAAGAGGAACCAACTGTGGATATGAAATCCAGTTTGGCACAAAGTAAGTTAAGCAAAAAATAACTGATAAAAAAAGAGAGGCCCAGTTTCATATATTAAAAACGTAACTGCTAAGAGGTGATAAATCTGCAAATATTGGGGTTAAAGAAAATGCAAAGGGGAGAAATGGGTTAGGAGACAATGCTACTAGACAGGCATGGGTAATCTGAGCACTTTAAGAGCCGGAAGCCGGAAGATCCTACATTCTGGTCCAGACTGGGCATCCTAGCAACTTAGCAAGACCCTATCTCAAAATAAATAAAAAAGGGCTGGGATGCAACTCAGAGTGAAGGCCTTGGATTCAATCCCCATGCTGGAAGGAAGAAGTGGAGGAAGGGAGAGAAGGAAGGAAAGAGAAGGGGAAGGGAGGGGAGGGGGGGAGGGGAGGAGAGGGAAGGAAGGAGGGAGGGAGGGGGTAGAGAGGGCAAGCTACTGAAACACTTAGAGAACCCAAAAGAGGGGTTAAATTTGAAAGGAATAAAGTTTTGGGTTCTAGCAGGGCATTTGGACAATGATTAAGGTTCTAAACATACAGGAAAAGCTTTAAATTTTACAGCACCCCCTGCCAAGGGCATGGGAACTGCGCCATTTACCTCCTGAGCGACAATAAGGAGCTATCTATTGCTTCATGGTCTCAGTCTGTCTGTGCGCATGGCTCTCCTATACACTGCATGGAATGTGAGTGGCTTGCAGGCCGTCGTGGGGAGGCAGGACTGGCCCTGTCGGATGAACACATGAGAGCAAACGAGAGAGCTGTGCGGACGCCTCGTCACTTCCAGGCAGCTTGGCCTCTCTCATCCGTGCAGAAGCCTCAGAGTGTGGGTTTGGACAGGAAGCCAAGTTCTACTGCTACCTACAAGAGCCACAGGAGGTCAGTTCCTCCCCATCCTCGGTCTTGGCAGATAAGGCATGGGCAAGCATCCTATGCTCGGCCAGACAGACGTTTCTACAAGAAAAATATCTGAGCCTGTGAAGCAAAGACAAGGGCAGCTGAGAACTCGGCTTCGTGGTTGCAGATTTCTCAGGCACTTCTGCAACATGACCCAGCTCCTTGATTTCTGCCATCTACTCATTCCAGTTTTCTAGGCTTTGGCTCAACTTTCAATGCTATTTAATGTCCTTCCAAGAAAATGAAGCTGCTTTCTGCTTAAACCAGCCAGGGTTGGATTCATTGCCATGGAACTTCAAAGCTTCTCTTCTGTAATCAGTTTCTTCTGTATATAATAAGCATTAAACAGTAGCGAAGAGCCAGGACTCCAGAACAGGACTTCCCTGGGTTTATCTCCAAGCTCTGCTCCTTACTCACTGTATGATCCTGAACACCGTGCGCACATCTGAAAACAAGGGTGCTAACAGTGGCCCAGGCTAAGGAGGTGTTGTGGGAATAGATAAGATACTATAAAGTGCTTAGCACTGGGCTTGGCACATAGTAAGCTTAAATATCAGCAGTGATGACATTAGTAGGACACGTGTCCCTTAGATACGCCATGATCTCTTCTTTTATCACTTAGGAATCCACATGAAGAAAGAAAGAATGACAGCACACATGTGTTACACAAACTGAATCTAGAACCTATGATCGTACCAGCTTACGAAATGTTCTTTCTTAAACCAGCTGCATTTATGCCACTGAAATATTAAGACATACTCAAAGGCCAGGGTAAGGCTTTAGAGTTCACTTATGAACTCTCACAAGGCTGAGATTTATTTCCAACAAGGACTGTGTCAGGAATCTGATGCTCTCCAGCACCTTGAGTCTGTTTCAGGACCCCTAGGGGCTCTGCTCAGATAAATGGAGAACCCAAGCACAGTGAAATTAAGGCCCTCTCCAGGGAGTGTGGAGACAAAACCCCAGGATGAGGAGATCACTGGAGACCAAGACAAGTGCCACCTGTGGAGCAGACGGTGCTGTAGAGCTCTCAGATCTGTTCTCCAGCGAAAGTCTCAATTGTGCCCTTTTAAAAATCTAAGCATGAGCTGCGTGGTGTAGCACCTATCAATCAATCCTTCACATTATCTAATACAGTTACTTACCAGGCTTCAGTGGAAGGATCATTTAGTACAACTGATTTTGGGGATGCAATTTCACTTTTTCTCTTGAAATTTCCCATTATCCCGGAACCATTTATTGAAAAGACCAGTTTGCCCCGGGGCTCTACAGTGCCACATTTGAAATAAGCCAAGTGTCTATGTGTGGAAGTCTGTTTCTGAACTTTCTTCTACTCCATTGGTTAATGGGACTACTCCTATCCAGAGAATGTACTATCTCACTTACGCGTATATTTTTAGTCTTGTTCCCTCGTAGCTCAGTTCCTTTCATCTCATTCTTCTGAGTCCTTTCGTTATTCTTAGCTGTCTGTATTTTATATACACGGAGGAATCAGGTGGCCAAATTCCACCACAGGAAAAAACCTTCTGGGATTATTACCCGGGCTGTGCTAAATTTACAGGTCAACCTGGGGCAGCATCAGCATCTTTACAATATTGAAAAAAGAGTGAACAGGTCTCAGCTGGAGTGCAGGGACATATTTAATGCCAAACTAAATTTTGAGTTTTAGCCATGACAGGGAACTTGAGATCCTATTTACTGAAATAAGACTCTATTTGTGGCATAAAGGGAGTATAAGACTTATTACCTCAGAGTAATCAGAAAAGACAGAAACTGCTCAAATTGTAACCCGGGTGTGGGGAGGACTGCCTTTTCTGGATACATTTCAAAGGTCAGATAAGAGACAGAACTCAAGTTGCACCTTGTGCCACAAGCAATGATACTTGTTCAATATACCAGTCCTATCACTCAGTATTAGTTTGTACCTTTCTTGGATGTATACATAGGTTTGTTGGATATATAATGAACTTTTTATTGGATATATTCATAGTTATCTTCTTTCATATTTTCTTACTAATATTGGAATTTAGGAATGCTCTTGAGCTTTTATACTAATCTTGTACACCACCAAGAAATCAACCATTAATTAACATATCTTCTGTGTAGTCAATAACACTGATCAGTTCTATCTCTTCCAGGACCTACAATGGCCTTTCAGGGGTCCTGGACCCTGAGGATGGTGGGCATCATATTCCTATCCTGAAGCCAGAGAACAACTGGTTCAGTCTTTGGTCACTTGGCTTTGCCCAAATCCTTGGACTGCTAGACCTCCAACAAGACCAGGGTTCCGGCTCCAATCACCATTTTAAAAATGTTATCCCATTTCTGTTTCAGAGAGGAAAATGTTCTTTTTAAGCCTGGATGTATACTTTTGGCACTGTATTTTAATATTTACCTGCATGATGTGTTTATAAACAATGGAATTCACCAAGTTAAAAAATACCTGTTCTGCCTTGTCAGAAGTTAATGTAAACAACCTTATTATGTCTTGACTATAGGAAAGGCATTGAATAAGGTACAATATCAAAAAAAAAATGTAGAATCTTAGGCCCCAGCCTGGAATAACTAAATCATAATCTAGAAGATCCTGCCCCAGGGAAGCTGTATGCACAGTAAATTAAGAACCTCTGCTTTTACTCTTTTTGGGTAAAAATCCAAACCTTGCCATCTACCTATCACTCTCTCAAGGCTAGGAAATGTGGAAATGTAAATTCAATGACAAAGAGGAACCTGCGATCTACTGAAAGGGTAAACACACACACACACACACACACACACACACACACACGCACACACACGCACACACAAGCTTAATGTAGGCCTCCTCCCAGCAGAGTGGAGAAAAACTCCCACCAAGCTGATCTTTGGCTACTTTCAAGATCAATGACACAAAATCAGATAATCCAGTTAAAAAAATTATTTGCCTACTCACTTGTTTGTAACCAAACTATGCACATACTATCAGTATTTTACAGGTTTCTTTTGATGGAGGAAATCTGAGAGTCTACATAACCATTTTGCACGATAGCCCTAATTTTACTGCTTTTACTGCGAATAATCTGGATTCTTAAGCAGCACATTCCTTTGAACTTGGCTTACTTTGCTCTTCCTGGACTGGCTTACAGCACCTCTTTTAATATTTTTATCACCAAAATATTTTTATCATGATACAGTATGTGAGAAAAACTTTTTTAAAAAGTACCCCTTAGCCTTCTACTTTAAAACACACTGTTCCAGAAACTCTCATTTTGAACTGGAGGGTACACAGGTCACGGGGCCTGTGAGGGTTATAATGATTTTACAAGTAATGGAGGTGGTACAGCTTACATAGCAGAGATTTAAATGTTAGCCCAACAACAACTTTCGTAAGTCTTTCTGTATACTTCTGCCTCCACGGCAGGACCCACCCAAAAGAGACTAGAACAAGACATTTGCCCCTAAGATCACCTTGCTATACAAACCCAATCAAGTGGCCACCTTTCGCCTGGCACACCGAACACCAGACACCAAATTGGTACGAGCTGTAGAGAGAAGTGCAAGGCCTACCCCAGGGATGATCGAGAATTAAGAATGCTGGCCACAAGTCTCCAAAGACCAATACCTATCAGCACTGTGAGGGTAGCGTACAGCCGATTAATGCCTGGCTTTCCATTCTGTTCAATGGATTCTCCTGTCTAATTCAGGACAATAGCTCACTATTTCCATGATTTTGATTTTACAATAGCTTTAATATCTGGTCACACAGGAATACATTCCCATTATTCTTTTCCAAGGTTTCTCTGGTTATTCTTGCCTATTTTTTTTATTCTTGCAGAAAAGCTGTAAGATCATTCTGTCAAGTTTAATTTCCCCTGGGTTTCAACCAGATTTGCACTAACCTCTATAAACTTATATTGAATCATCTAACTCGAGAATGTGGTACTTCTCTCCATTTACTCAGGTCTTCTTTTACAAACCTTAATAAAATTTAATAGTTCTCTCTCCAAAAGGTCTGTACGTTTCCTGGCAGGTTAGTCCCTAGCATCTATGCATTTTTGTTGCTACAGTAAATACAATCATTTGCTATTTTTTACTTAATTATTCAGTAATGCATAAATAAAAGGTCACCACAAAACATTACAGAAGGGGGAAGAGTAGACTCTCCTGTTACTCACTCTGCCAGCCCCATTCCTCCCACCAGATGGAACATCTATGAGCAGTTGGGCTCACAGCCACCAAGACAATTTTCCATGCTCTTTGGATTTTGTTGGGTTTTGGGCTTTGCTATGTTTTACATAAACAGAAGCGTGCTGCATATTTTCCCTATGACTTTCCATGCAGCGGCACTGTCTGTAGATGTGTTTCCATTTCACCAGATATGGCCGAATCACAGCTGTATATTATGTCGTTATAAGAGGTTGACACTATACCTAATACATTTCCCTACTAGTGGGCATTTCCATCTCTGCAGGGTTTTCACAATGGAAGAAAGCACCATTTTATCAAACATATGTACAACTATGTGTACACATTGATAACATCTCTGTAGATTTCAGGGTCCAACTGTCATTAGCATTTAAAAACTTAAAACTATCAAATTGCTCTAAAAAAAGGACTCCACACTTTGTACCAACATTATAAAAGGGTTCATTTTCCCGCATACTTTATATTATACATTTTCATTGTAATATGTTGACCATCTGCCAAAGTGTTATTAATTGTTTTTAATTAGTATTTCCCCAAGGACTCAAAAGATAGTTGATATTTGTATTGGTCATATTAATATCTTCTACACTCTGTCCTTCCTAAGCCTTTTTCAATAAACTAAGAATTTTCCCCTTTAATTCTGTAAATCTGTTGGTGGAGCTCTTTTTGTTATGAAATTGAACCTCTTGTCTGTTATATATGCACCTTACGCTGTCCTTTTCCTTTTAATTTGTGGTGGCTCTTGACAAACAGAAGCCTTGAATTTTTATGTGGCTGAATTTGAGATTTATAAAATACATTTTTATTAACTTGTTAAGTAACAAAATCTAGAGATGTGTCTAGGAATTTCAAAGTAATTATGACCACAAACAATATTTCAAGATATATGCCACATCTGTAACAGGCTAGGGAACTATCTATGATTTCTGTTGGTCCTGATAATATATGACTAAGGTTTGTAACATAGTAATTAAAGGAAACAGTAAATTTTAGATGGAGTCACTTGAAAAATAAAGATGCAATTGTTTTCCTATCATAGTTTGCAAACTCCTTTTCTAAATTAATCCTTTGCCGAATCCTTTCCTAAGCACTTTCCAGAAAAGTTAACTGTTCTTCCTTTGTGATCCCATAGCTGTCTACACTTCTGTTACAGAATGCTCCGGGGCCAAGCGTTTTACTCTCTGCACTGTGTTTCCCCTAAAAGATAGGCAGCTCCTGGGGGGTGGGAGGAGAGTGAGGGGAAGCTGAGGCAGCCTCGGTTCCCTGCTTTAGAAATCTGGCTTCCTAGGTGTGAACCTGTGTTATAAACAGGCTGATGTACTGAAAACCGAATGTATCGCTTCTCGGCCTTTTGGCTAAGATCAAGTGTGAAAACCGAATGTAAAATCCGTGGTTAGCCAACAATTGAAATCATTGTTGGGGAATACGTGTTACTCTTCTGTTACTGCAACAAACCTAAGCAACTTTTCGAACAGGCCTATTTTGGCTCACAGTTCAGGCCATGATCAGCTGGCCCTGTTGTTTGTGGCGTGCGGGGTGGCGGGACATCCTGGCAGGAGCACATGGTGGTGAAACCTGCTCACTTCATGGCTGCTGAGGAGCAAAGATAGCGACCAAGGTCCCAATACCCCTCCAGGGCACAGCCCCAGTATCCTCACTTCCTGGCAGAGGCCCTACAGCCTAAGGACTCTATCACCTCCCAGGAGGGCTGCATGCTGGTGCAGTCTCCAACATATAGGACATTGGGACACACTCATTGAAACCATAGCAGATATGTAGTTTAGTAGTAGTAGCAGCAGTAGTAGTAAGTTTATTGGTACAATTTAGATACACATATTGATCAAATTCATGACAGGGAATTTGTACCTGTATGTGATGTATCTTGGTACCTCTTTTTTCCCCATTCCCCTCTGCTTCCTTCAACCTCTCTTCTCCTCCTTATGTACAACTTGGTTTCCATTTTATCCTTCTTTTCTCATTTTTTCTTTTCCCTCCCTTCCTTACCTCCTCCTTCCTCCTAGTTCCCCTTTCCTTCCGAATAATTTCCCACATCCCCAGCTGATGAATGGCTAAAAAGGATGCGGGTTTTTTATACAATGGGGCACTACTGCTCAGCCATAAAGAAAGATAAACTTGAGACATTTACGGCTAAATGGATATACCTTGAGATCATACTCTTAAGTGAAATAAATTGAACACACATGTGTGAATATCACATTGTGTCTCTCTTGTGAGAAACTGAAAGTGTGAATAAGAACCAAAATGTATAATGCATATTGTGAAATAGGAAAAGCAGAGATGCAATTAACATTTTTCAAATGTGTCCATATTCTTATCACACTGGTGGGTTCTATTGTGCAGCTGCACTTCCACCTGAAGAGAAAAGAATAGATCAGTGTTTCTCAGCTCTTTCTGAACATTGTTACTATTATTATTAGTATTATTATTAGGCTGCTCTAAGGAGAACTTTTTGGGTTTACCCAACCTGCTCATGGAATTTCAACATCGCGGATTACTTCATGCATTTTTATGTATCACGGTCCTTTGAAAACGTACCACTGTTGTACATTTTCTCCCAAACCAACTTTGGTACCATTGATGTTTCACAGACTAGACAAAATTCTATAAATAATTCAGCATACTTGTATTTTATTTTAATGAGACACAAAAATCACAAGTCATTCTATTAGCTATACAAAAATAATTAGGTCTTAGTCTTCTAATAATTTCTGCAGGCTAGAAAGTTGTAAGACCAAAGAACACAATATTAAAGGAGATATAAAGAGAAGCATTTTTAGAAAATCAAAGTTGAACCTTTTGTTGCCACATATTCCAGGCTTTCTCTGTTTCACCAAATAATGTCTTTCACATGTTTATTATATACCATTAGAAAGTTTTGGATATATATATATATTTTTCTCACTAGTAAGCTCAAAGTTACTATGAAGTCTCTTTGAACTTTGCCAGCATTTTATAAAAAATGTCTCAAACTTTTGCTGAAATGAGCAAAAATACAGTTATCACAGCGCTGACAGTCCTTTTATATTAGGGTGCTTTTAGAAGAAAGGATGCTAAGCCTTTGTTAAAATCGTGAACTAAAGTAGAGTGGAAAACCTCATTGACTTAAAAGCTAAATGGAAAATAGTTTAATTGTATTTTAAAACTTGAGCCAAAATTTCTCCCATATGATAACACAGCATGCTCAAAAGATTTCTTCACTGACTTGTAACCTACTGAACCTCTTACAGCCTAAAGGATAAGACCCCAACTCAGCAATTTTGGAAGCAAAGGGGTTATACTTCATGAGTTAATTAAATATAGCACACAGGGTTCTGTATGTCCCCTGGCCTACTTAAACCAAACACATGTAAAAGTCCATTTATAAAACCATGCAATGCAAAATGTTGATTGTAAAAACAAAATAAATTGAAAGGTGGTAAGTTTCTATTTGCTGAAGTTATTATTAATCCATGGGCTTGGGGGACCCTTAAGATCCAAACTCTACCACCTTGCCTATTCTTCTGAGTGTTAGAGGGACCCACCCAAGGCTGAGCACATCCATCCACCTTTCATCTCCTCACATTCAGTGCACTGGTGATGTGCCCACACCGGGGTTTGAAGCATCACTGCCACCTGGCATTGCTCATCACATATTATCCCCACCTCTATCCTCTTTCCCGAATTTTAGATTAATGTAGTGCCTAATTGCTGTATCACTTTGATATATTATAGGTATCTCAACAGTAACAAACCCCAGATCACTTTCTGAGTTCTTCTCCTAAAGTTGTTCCCTTGAAGTCCCATAATTTATCGTCTATACTTCTGCTCACTCATTTACTCAGGCCAAAATTCTTAGAGTGGGACTTTCTCACACTTGCCGAATACACCGCCGGTGACCGAGTCCGCAGAGAGAGGTCGCACCGGGACGGGGAGAAGGCCGACGCTAAGGACTTCTGTGCTCCTCAGTGAGCACTGTGCAGCTGGCTGCAAGGCCACATCCCTTGCTTGTGTTTGGCCACTCAACACCTTAATCGGACTTCCCATTTTTGAGGGTCAATGGCCAGTTCGGATCAGGTTTCTTTCATGACTGACGGGCTATCTGTTACTGCGGAGTAAAAACAGAGCAGGGATGGGCTCCAAATCTTACGTGTGAATTGTTCCCACTTTTACTTCGCTGCTGCCACCCTGGTCCAAGCCAGCACCGTCTCTCACTTCTATTATTACAAATGCACTCAAATGGCAATCACTGCGCTCCCACCCCGCGGTCACCAGCACTGTGTGCCCCTGCACAGAGCACCGGGTGATAGTTCTGAAAGCTACATCGGGGTGGAAGCGCAGCTCAGTGCGAGAGTGTGCTTAGCATGCATGAGGTCCTGGGTTCCATCCCTGTCACCACAAGTAAGTGGGGAATACATCAAATCCTGTCACTTCAGCGGTGTTAGAAGTCTCCGCTCTCCCTTACGCTCAGGATAAAATGCAATGTCCTTGCCAGCGTTGATATCAGCTAGTCCTTGACCTTTTCTGCAAACACATCTGCGATGCTTACCTTTTATTTCCCATTCAGCTCCAGCCACGCGAGCCTCCCTGTAGTTCTACAAGCCCAGCACGCAGCCTCCTACCCCAAAGTATTCACAGTTGCCGCCTCCTTCACCTACAGGGCTGGAAATGAACGCAGAGACGGGCATGGTCACTGCACACCGCAGCCCGCACACGGCTATTGATCAAGTGGCACAATGGCCACTCTCTCCCCTCATCCTGCTTTAATTATATTCATAGCATTGTCGCCACACACCGTTAATTATTTGTTAGTGCTTTATTACCTGGGTCCTCAAAGGCAGGAATCCTAGTGCACTGCGTCATCTCCAGGGCCTAGAACAGAACCTGGAACCCCGTGATGCCTCAGTGAATAAATATTTGCTACATGAGTTCATGCATGAACTACTCTTACCCTCACGCTCTGGGAACCGAAACTCCATTTCTGAAGGACACGTGCAACAGGAAGCACATTTGCAAGTAACCAAAGGACAGCTTCTCTCCAGTGTGTAATTTATTTTTCATGCTCCTCCCAGCACTCTGTAGGTCAACATCCCATAATTGGTTGTCATAAGTCCTGTTACAATGAAAGCATAGGGCCCCTGCCCCTAGTTGAGCCTGCCCATGTCCCTTGAGTAGAAGAAATACTGACTAAAGAATGCTAATTATAAGAATGCACTCATCTATCCTTGAAAGATGATTCCGAAGTCTCTCAGGGTAAAACTGGGAACAAGTTTCATTACTGAATCTGTGGACGATGCGAATGTTCCTTGGAGAACGTTTTTATAATTTCATCTCCATTCTGTGTCAGAAGAGCACTCTGCTTTCTTCTACTCCAATAACGAGTCTGACTCTCCCATGCTACATTTGTAGCATGAGCTCATAATAAATCAGGGATTTCTCAGGAATTAGCAAAGAATTAAAAATCTAATCCATAACAGCCTACACTGAAAATCTGAAGGTTAAAGAGGTTATATTTAAAGCTTTTATCTTGACTCTGAAATGGAAATATTTTATGAGAGTCCATACTTCCCTGAAAATCCAGTGTACTGCAATACCCAAACTGATCAGCACATATGGTGATGTTTAAATTTTAAGTTTATTACAGCAAAAGACACATTGTCATTAATCCCCCTCAAAATACTCTCCTTCATTTCCAATACACTTAGTGCATCATTCCTGCTACTTTCAACATAGTTATCAGTCACACCATGTATTGAGACTCATCCTGAAAGTTACACCGACCCTACAACCATCACAGGCCCACCGTCAAGAGAAAGTCCCGCTTTACACAGAGGGAAGAAAGTCTCAGTGTCTGCTTCTGGAGTTTCACTGACAACAACCGCAGTCTTGAAGACATTAAATGATTAACACTAAACAATGGAGCCCCATTCTGACTCAGAAAGTATCTGGGAGGTAGGCACTGTTATCTCCATTTTGCAGATGAGGACACTGAGCAGAGAGAGGGTAGGTAGCCAGTCCGAGACCCCGAAAAAGAGTAACGAAGAGGGCTGGGCCCCAAGCCAGGAATTCTGTCTCCAGAGCTCGTGCCGGGCCTTCTGTCTGTCTCTCTACCGCTACGCAAGGGGACCCACCACTCTCCAGCCCTCCCCACAACACTCTGAAGCGATCAGATTTCCAGAGTAAAACAAGTGCCTAGTCAGCAAAAAGGAAGCAGATAAACTCATTATGTTTCCCCTTTGATTTAGTCATGTACATATAATGTGTTGTGAACTATTCTAAATTAGGGATTAACTTCTCCTTCCATCAAATAATTCTGACCGTGGTGATGAAGAAGAAAAAGGTACATCGTAACTACACACATCCATATACCCCGGGAAGCAAGCACGTCTCCCAACACACGCATGTGTACACACAGAAAGCGCGAGCAAAGCTAGAGAGATCTAAATAAGTGGATTATAGCAACGTTCAAACTGTAGTTTCTCAAAATGTTATCATGGTGGAAACGGAGTAAATGGCACATGAGATCCCCTCATTAACCCTTCCAAGCAGCATACAGCTACGCTTGCCTCTGTGAAGACTGCAATTACAAATTATTAAAAGCACGTCTGCTTAAGAGGTTTTCTGGTCAGAAAATTATTTTCAAATAGATTTGGATCCTCCACGGTGAACTTCAAACTACTTGTGTCTCTTCACAAGGTAAAATGTGAGGGAAACTTCGTATCACGAGGTATTCTTCATCGCGCCTTGATAATAATATTTAATGCAGTTCTCATAAAAAGCTGTCTTTGCTGAAAGTTAAAACCACTACGTGGTATCAGTGATGTGGGCGGCATTCTATTTTCTTGCATAACTTCGTACGAACGAAGTAGAGGAGTAAGAATATTGCACCAAGGAAAAATTCTTTTCAACACACCATCTGAATACAGCTGATGTCTTCTGAGAAAACATACTCTTAAGCAGGAGAAATTTCCCCAGTCTCACACTGCTTTCCATCTGTCCTTCGTGGAGCGCACGAAATTCTTCAGAAAACCGTCTGTTCGCGTTGACTTCTCTCCTCCCCCGCAACTCACTCTCCACTCTGCCCCCACCCTGTTCAACCTCAAGACTCACGTCAGAAAAAAACCCAAAACAATCCTGCTGTTGCGGCGTCTCCTCCTTGCCAAGTTCCTTCCCTGCTTCCTTTCATTCTTCTGGTTCCCTCCATAGCGCAAACGCCCCTTTCCGCTGCCCTGAGTTCCTCCTCTGGTTCCCAGCTACTGATGTTGGTGATTGTCTCTCCCCAGAGAAGTCTCACTGAAGCCCCTGACTTCATTTTTTGTTTGGTTTGTTTGGCTGGTTTTTTTAAAAAAAAAAAAAAATTTTTTTATTAGTACATATTTGTGATTCATGCAGTTTACAGTCATCTTGGGGAGTGGTTGTGTGTCCATACCACAGCTTATTTCTTCTGTTTAGTCCCTTCCTCTTCCCTCGCCCTTATTATTTGTCTTAGCTCACATTATGGCACGCAGCATTTACATTAATTGAGGCACTACGTTCTTATACAGTGAGCATCTTTATTCTTATTTCCCCTTTCCCACCTCCTCACCCCTCACCTTGTTCCTTGGACCACTTCTCTATCGCCAGAGATCTGTCCCTTGGTCTCTTTCCACCCATACTCTATCATGTTCTTTGTCTGAACTTTGCCTCACTTTAACAGAAGATACCATAATGTATCCAAGCTTGTGCGTCTGGTTTATTTCACTCGACATTATATTTTCCAGGTGCACCCATTTTTCTGCAAATGTCTCAAATGTGTCATTCTTTATAGATACTACATTTTCTTTATCCAATTGTCTGCTAATGAGTAAACAGGCTGCTTCTAGGATATAGATGTTATGAACTGTGCTGCTATAAACATCAGTATTCATGTACTACTGCACTGTAATGACTTAAACTCTTCAGGGAAGATACTTTGCAGGGGGACAGCTGGTTAGTATGGAATTTCTAATTTTTGGCTCTTGAGAAATCGCCATACTGATTTCTGTGATGGTTGTACTAGTTTACATTCCCATCAGCAATACAGGACGGTTCCCTTCTCACCACAGCCATGCCAGCATTTGTTGTTGTTTGATTTCCTAATGGTTGCTGTTCTTTCCAGAGTAAGATGGAATCTGAGCATTGTTTTAATTTTCATTTCTCATATATTTGTTGACCATTTGTATTTCTTCCTCTGTGAAGTGTCTGTTTATTTCTCTTGCCCATGTCTTGACTGGTTCTTTAATTTTAAGTGGTTTAATTTTTTTAGTTCTTCTAGATATATATTTTTATAAAAATATAAAAAATATATTTATATTTTTTAGTTCTTCTAAATATCAGTCCTCTGTCTGAGTACAAAATCATTTTTTCCCATTCTGTAGGTTTTACAGTCTGATGTACTCACATTTGTTGATTCTTGCTACTCTTTTTTTTGCACATTAAGTTTCTGTTTAGGAAATCCTTCTCTATACCTATGTATAGTTGATTGATTGTGTCAACTTGAGAAGTTTAGAAGCTTAACTAAATTGTCTCAGCAATTCTACACTCTAGAATGTAAAGAACCTAGGGCAGCTGCCTGAACCCTAGAGTGTAGAGGACCCACCCTAGAGTACCTAGTCACCTGCATGGTATAAAAGGGAAATAAGGGCAGACTGGCTTCTATTCTTGGGAGGAGCTCCAGTCTTCACCTTCAGTTTGGATGTCATCTCCTGGCTTCTAGTGCAGACTCTTCAGCTTCTGCCTTGGATCTTTCAGCCTTCCAGTGGTGTAGACTCTTCAGCCTTGCAGTCCTGATATGGACTTGCACGGAACACTGCAGTGAGCTTGAGATCTTGGACTGAAACCTTCGACCTACATACAGTGTGTAGACACCCTCTGCATGCTTCCTCATCCAACTCTGTGGCTGACCATCATAAGGCAATCTTGTAATTTCATATATATTTGTACATCTTGTGTTATATCTGTTTCTCTAGTAAAACACTGACTGATACAACCTATGTCTTCAAGTGTTTTACCTATTTTATCTTCCAGAAGGTTTAATATTTCTATTTTATTTTACTTTATTTTATTTTATTTTTTATTTTTTGGTTTGTTTTCGGCTACCGGGAATCGAATTCACAACCTCACGCTTGCCAGGCAGGCACTGTACTGCTGAGCTAAATCCCCAGCCCCTAATATTTGTATTTTAATGTCTAGCTCTTTGATCCATTTTTATTTTAATTTAGTATATGTTGACAGATAACAATCTAGCTTCATAATTCTGCAAACAGATGACCAGTTTTTCCAACACCAGTGGTTGAATAGCCAATCATTCCTCCAACATAGATTTTTGGGCCCTTTGTCAAAAATCATATAGTTGAATATATCTGGGGGACTTTCTATATCCTCAGTTCTGTTCCACTGATCCATGAATCTGTCTTTGTTCTGGTACTGCAGTGTTTTTATCAATGTTGTTTGTAGTATAGCTTATAGTCCAGTATTACTGTGCCATCTACTTTGTTCTTCTTGCCCAGAATTACCTTTGCTATTCTGGGTCTCCTCTGGATCCATATAAATTTTAGGGTTGTTTTCTCTAGATCTATAAAGTATGCTGTTAGTTTTTCATTGGGACTGCACTGAATCTGTATAACAGTTTTGGAAGTATGGTCATTTTGACAATATTGGTTCTGCTTCTCCAGAAGTAAGGGACACCTTTCCATTTGCTCATGTCCTCTTCAATCTCTTTCTTCAGAGTACTGTAGTTTCCTTTGTAGAAGTTTTTCATTTTCTTGGTCAGGTAAATTCCTAGAATATTTCATCTTTCTTGGAGCCACCATGAATGATATTGTTTTCATAATTTCCTTCTAATCACATTCATTGTTGGTGTACATAAATGCTAATGATTTTTGTGTGTTGATCTTGCATCCTATTAATTTGCTAAAGTTGGTTACTAATTCTAAGAGTTTTTTGGTGGAGTTCTTTGGATCTTCTATGTAGAGCACCCATGATTTTGCTTTACACCCATAAACTCATGACTTGCTTAACATTTTCTGTCTCAAAACCAGAACTCTACTTTGACCTCCAGACTTGGATATTTCAGTGGAATTTTGCTTTACACCCATAAACTCATGACTTGCTTAACATTTTCTGTCTCAAAACCAGAACTCTACTTTGACCTCCAGACTTGGATATTTCAGTGGAATATCTCAGATCCCTCAAGAGTCCTCAAGGCAAAATCTAAATTTATGATTTCACTCTACTTACACAAACAAGGTACCCAAGCATCCTCCATTGCACTCAACATCCAATCCCTCACTAACATACCAAGCTTCTTCTAAGGGTTTCTCAAATATGCTACTCCTTGTCATGGCCCGTCATCACCCAATTCCCAACTGCCATTATTTCTCACCTTGATTAGCGGAAGAACCTGCGAACACATCTTCCTGCCATCACTCTTGATCTTGCCTCCAGATTAAGTTCACCCAACCCTTTTGCCTAAAATACTGCAATGCTTTTGGGCAACAAGGCACAGCACTTTCACACTGCTCCTGCTCCTTAACCACAGCTGCACTAGGGTTCCTTACAGCTTTCCCAGAAGCCACCCCTATTCTCCTTGGCTGAGCCTCTCCTTCTTTTGCCTAACAAATTTCTAACCACCCTTCTGATTTCAGTTCCATAAACACTATTTCCACAGCTGAGACCTGACTGTTGTCTCCAATCCCCAGTGTAAGCTTACACTGTGTAGCACTCACCAAAACCTAAATTTATCTTTAACTGTGTGGGGGATGGTTCCTGTTGCCTCCTCCCTGGCCTCCAAATCCCACAAGGGAAGAACCACATTGATATGTGCCCCTCCAGGCACTCACGCACAACACTGTCCCACAGACACACTATGGCTAATAAAGTAACATCAAAAATGAAAATTAGTGTTGTGGTTACTTTTCTCTCTTTGTTGAGACAAAATACCCAGTGTCCAAAATTAAGGAAGGAAAGGTTGATTTATCTCAGTTTGTGGAGGTTTCAGTCTATCAGCTGGCTCAAAAGTAGAATGGCATGACTGAGGGGCAACATTTCAAGGCAGCAAAAGACAGCAAAAGCAACAAGAGCAAAGAAGGGTAGACTAAGTCTCTTTTCCTCTCTTATACTGTATGCAGGCTACTCAATCTAGGGCAGGCATAGCACTCACACCACCTCCTGGCCCTCCTCTTGCACAGGATGAAGATATTTACAAAATGAGGACCATGGCCACTTACTGAGTCACTTATTAAACCTGTAAACTTCTCAAGTTGACACAATGCACCACATCCTAGAGTGGTAAGGGCATGTCCTCCATACCCTAGGATGTAGAACTGCTCAGTCACTTTCTTAAGCTTCTAGACTTCTCAAGTTGACACAATGTATCAACCATTACCATTAGGTTCTAAAACAATACCTCTGAGTTTCCATCTCCTCCTGTCCCCTAAAACCTGGGTGATGAGGAGGGTAGGATCTTACAATTATACACATGATGAACTCTGTCAGGTAAACATCTCCTAAACAGAAAAACACCCATCAACATGGTGATTTTTTAAACATAACCATTTATGTTTTTTCATTGGATTATCATTTTCTAATCTCGATTTTTCCCATATTTCTGTTCTACAAGTAAATTAAGAAAAAATGTGTAAGTAAACTTGTTTTAACTAATGTTTATTTACTCCCAATCAACCCAAAACTAAGAGAGGAAAATGTGTATGTAGAAAGCCTTTTATTTGCCAAAATGAAAATAAATGGAATTTCCAAATGCTAAGTCATAAAACAAACAGCAACAGCAATGCTGAAAATTTCCTTTATGCCATAACTTGTTTGCCTTTACTTTTGTGGTCTTCAATGATATATTTCTACTAGTCTCTTCATAGCTTCTGTAACTAAACCAAAACTTCTAATATAAGAATCCCAGCCTTCCTTCCTCCAAACCCTTCCTCTCCAAAAACCATTGCCAACTTAGCTTTGTCTGGTCCCTTCTTTGAGTACAAAAAGGGAAAATCCATGCAAATGGGTCTTCAAGTTAGAGAAGAACTATTCCCCATGACTGTAGGCAGCAGAGAAACAGACCCACTGGGGGAAGCTATCCTGGGATAGTCCAGAGGCCACTGAGAATCCAAAGGGAATGACAGACAGATGGTAGGAAGGGAAATGCACATACATGAAGGGAAATGTTCTTGAGTAGGAATGTTCCATGCTCCTAATGATATGGATGCTGGAGAACAGAGAGGGGACTAGAGACTTTAACTAGAGATATATTTTGCAGTGGACACATGGACACTCTTAAATACTGAGGGAGTTTTGGGGAGATTGTAATTCTTTCTTGGACTGTGCTTTTTCAAATGAGAACTACTCACCGGAAGTGAGTTGTTCACTACTTCAATAATCCCCAGAACTAGTAGCAATTACTCTATATGTACTTTTTATGGGGTACTCTCCAAAACTTTCCATAAAACAATAAAAGCTCCTACTGACTTATTGGTAAAGAACTGCTGTGTGAAAATGTGGCAAATAATCCCACTTGAAAGAAAAATTTCTGAAAAAAATTCCAAAACTTAAGAAGCCTTCCACTTCAGTGAGATGTCCAGGGATCAGGAGCATGTGACATATTAAGACAAACCTTCCAAGTGAGTACGTTTTTTCACCCAGTCCTTCTCACAACTAAAAACAGAGGTACAAGTCCTAGTGGCCTCTTTGGAATTTGAAGGCAGCACATTCCCCAGTGTGGTTACTACTGCTGTGTATCCCCTGAATGACCTGGGAAGCTGCTCATTGACAGTGAGGCCTGGTGCAGACTATGGCTCTATAGCAGGTCCAGGGTTCTGTGTGGGCTGCTTGATTCACTGGTCTCCGTGGCCCCGCAAACCCAACAGTGCTGAGAGTGCCAGTTTCATTTCACATATCTTAAAAGCAAAACTCTGAATCCATCTCAATAAGCCTGAACATTTCCTAACACTAGCCAGGATCTGTATAAATGTTCCAGGAAAAACTTGTTTTGAGGAAAAGAAGGAATATTCATTCTTTTTTTTACAAATGTGAGTATGACTGATCCAGACAGCTAGAGGTCTTTTTATTTACTGAACACAAAACCACCATCCAGCCTTAGGATAACAGCTTTATGGATATCTGAAATGACAGGAGCAAGTGCTTCCACTTCTACAAGCATGAAGACAAGCTATTCCAAAACTCCCTCTGGCAGTAGTTCAAACAGAAATGGGACTGACTGCCTCACTGAGCTCACAGTGAGCCACAGCTGATGTCCAGGCCCAGGGCAAGAGACAAGGGAGCTCGGAGACAGGTCACTGAGCTTCGAGGCTTCTCTGCATACAGGTAAATGTGGGGAAACATGCCTGCGAGGTCCACATCAAGCCAGAATTCCTGAAAGAACTATATTTTCCATTTAATAGATGTGTTAGGGGACTGTGTGATAATGCAACACTGCTGGGGACAGAAATGCAAAGACACAGGGGCCAGGTTGCACCGTAGATATGAAGTCTATTTAAAGAAAAGATAGAGATAGAGAGATATCAAGGGGTCATATCAAAGATTTGTTCACCATTTCCAGCAAGTCAAGGATTCCAAAGCCCATTCCTGGCACTAAGCCATTCTCATAGGGCTTGATGTCTTCAAGACATGTTTTCCAACCTGGTCAAAGAAGGACCTACACATGTAAAATCATCCTCCACCATGAGCTGTAAGGATTCTTTTAATGGCAACAAACCAGACCATGAGTACCAACAAATCCCTCTTTATGGTAAACAGAATTTTTATGGCTCCTTTTACATTTAATTCCTTATTCCAGCTGGAATTAATTTGGAACAAAGCTTAATTTGAGACCCCAACTTGATTTTAGTCCAAGTACTTCACTGATTTTTTTCATCCAGGGATGAAAGATCCAAAAAGTTACAAAGGAATAAGAGCAAAAGATCTGCTACATAAAAGTTTAAAACTCCTATACACTGAGACAAAGTATAAATAAAATGAAAAGGAAAAGGGAAACGTGATGAGAAAATAAGAATAAATATAAAAGCTTGATACCTGTAATATGAAGCAGATTCTTCTGAGTCAATTTGAATAATGATGACACTCTATGAGAAAACATAGAAGTTCACAGAAGATGATATAAAGATATTCTACCTGCCTAGTAAAACGTTTAATATAATACAGTACTTTTACACATGAAATTGGAGAATATTTTTTAAACACATACAATGATCAAGCGCATTTAGGAAGGTAGACAATCTAATTCCTACCAATGGAAGACTAACCTTCAACTTCTTGAGACAAAATAGGTGATGTGTGTCACAGTTCCTAAAATGAAGATAGCCTTACGTTCAGCAGTCTTACTGGAGGGATTTATCTTTAAGAAATCATTGAATACATGATAAATGACATAAGCACAGTATGTTCATTATGTCTTCACTGCAAAAATGAAAACCTAAGAGTGCAGGAATAAGACAATTAAATTCATGACAGCATATATATATAGATATATCTATATCTATATAGATAGATATATAATGAAATGTCCTAAATCCCTTTTAAAAGATGTTTTTAAGGAAAATTAAATGATCTGAACATACAGTCACTCAATGTTATGTTAACTGAAAAACAAGCAGAATAAACATTGTTTATGACATCCATAAATTACAGAATCTCAATCTCTCTCTCCTTCCCTCCTCCTTTCCTTTCCTCTCTCCCACTCTGCACTTCTCCCCCTCTCCTCTTCTCCCCCCTTCTTCTTTTTCGGTCTGTCTGTCTGTCTGTCTGTCTGCACTTCTCTCTGTATAGCTCTCTTGGGCTCCTAGGAAGCATGAAGTTGGATCATTACAAGCCACAGCCCCACTTCACTGGCTCTGTGCTACCTTCTCATGCAGTCACTTTGGACCCTTGCATTATATCTGGACGTCACTAGTTACCCAATATTCCACTCTCTGGCTGATCCAGACATCTACTGTGCCCTCCTTCAGCTGCTGAGCATGCTTCACACATCTCCCCGGGCACCTGTGGCTTCCTGAGCCCATCAGCACAAGGTTGTCCCTCTCTGTCTCTCTAAACATGCTCAGTGTGATCTCAAGGCCATGATCTTTTCTTTTTTTTTGTCGGTGTAGAACCCAGATATAAGTTCTGTCATTCTAGTGCAAAGCTGTGAAAGATGGTCCTATAATAAGAAGGTTGGGCTTTGTTAGGGGACTAAGCTTCATTTGCTTGGATCCTCCTCTTCCCTGAGCCCACACCACAATCCTGGACAGGGCACTGCCATGAGCTCACACATGCACTATAGCTGGGGTAGAACTGGAGTTTCTCACAGGGAAGAGCCCATCCTGCTAATACTATAGATATCTGCAGACACAGTTAACAATCCCTGTTACATGTGCTCACTTTTTACAAGTCATAAAGGAAATGCCCCAAGTTAAGTGAATTAACTTTAGGTTGTGGTATTAGAGTCAGTTGTCATTTTCCTTTTTAAATCTTTCTATACTCACATTTCTCTGAAATGAATATTGCTGTTCTTAGAATTAGAGAAAGCCATTAGTTATTTTTAAACACAGCTAGAGATTCTTTCTAGATTCTAGATATAGAAAAAAAAAAGTATTGAAATGTAGTAATGGTTATAAATCTTCCAATAATGACTAGCCCCAATGTTTACAGAGAAAATACAATGCCAAGATGCTACTGCTGTGATTCCACGTGACAGCAGTGTGTCTGCAACCATTCCTCATTTCCAGTAAGGAAATTCACACTAGTGAATGTGAAAGTCTGCTGAGGGGTAGAATCACTGATAATGTGGCACCGCGGGGTCAGCAGGTGCTCAAGCTTCTCTGCCCTCCCTGCAGGACAGAGGCTGCTGAAGGACAGCCCTCAGCTGGCAGCTCCACCAGCTGCACCTTCAGCATCTGCCTGACACCCTCTCCCTGACTGCTCCCAGCCAAAGACTGAGTGGGATGGGCACAAAGCCTGGGCCATCCCTGCCCAGGGTTCGATTCATCAGCTGGATTGTCCTTGCTCTGGGGCCAGGACTTTATCAGAGCTGCGTTCAGCCTGAACTTCTTCCTATCCAACCCTCCTTCTTTGCTTCTTTCCAATCATAGGTGTCCAACATGCATCGCAGTCTAATTCCTTCCCACTGATCACTGAGCCAAGTGTCGTGGCGCACACCTAATCCCAGCACTCTGGGAGGCTGAGGCAAGAGGGTCGTAGGTTCAAGTCCACCCTAGGCAACTTAGCAAGACCCTGTCTCAAGCTTTTAAAGAGGGGGGCACTTGGTGACAGAGCTCAGTGCAAACGCCCTGGGTTCAATCTCTAGTACTACAAAACAGAACAATGTCACTTTATACCAATTTTCATATGGTTTTATACAAAAGGAATCTGTTACTCTTGCTGCATAGTACATTGAACTATGAGGATCCTGTAAGTAACGCTGTGGAATTACTTATTCTTAGAAACTTTCATGTGAGAAATATGAACATACCTCAGCTTTCATATCCTAAAATGAGCTAATTATTTAGCACATAAAACTGACGAGAGTAAAATATTAAGTAGAATACATAGCTATTTACAAATAGTTCAATAACCTTATGCATTCCGGTGGCTCACACAGTGCAACACATGCTCTCACCCAATTCCCTGGACTGCTGTGTGCTCAGCAAAACATGCTCAGGTCTTTAAAAGGAAATTGTTTCAATCAGAATCAGAGAAAGAAGTCCATACTCTCCCTACAGCCATAATCAAATAAGATTCTACAATGGGAACCAAGTACTTACGGTGTTTATTATTCAGACTGCATCAGTTATCACCAGACAAGCATTTGTTTCTCTAGTACTCTGGACACTGGAACCTGGCAGAACTGCAAAGCAGGTGACACCTTCCTCCTCACTTTTCCTCTCCCCAAGCTCTTCTCAGACGTCTCTGCCATCACACCAGGCCTGCCGCGAGGGAACCAGGCTGCCCGAGGGACTCACAGGACGCTCCCTCCAGGCCTCACCTCCCCAAGCAGCAGCTCCAGGTCCAAGGCTTGTCCGTGCAGCCCGTGACCAGACCAGGGGCTCTGTTTGCTTCTGAATATTTTCCTTTTAGATAAGGGTAGGGCTAACTTGCACCCTTTCACGTAGTAATAAGTGATGCCAGCTCATAACAAAGTTTCAAGAAGAAAATGATCTAGGCTGCAGTCCAACTGTCCTGCTCAGCTCACTCTGTGACCTGGCCCAGGTCAGCATGGGACTAAACACAGAGCTCCACTGATTTGGGAAGTGATATGCAGCTGATTTCAGCTTTGATGCTGAACCACAACTAAGTATTCTTTCTCAAAATGTGTGTTCCTGCAGGCCTTGTCTTCAAGATGTTAATGTCAGGCAGCTGCCTAGGGATTGTGTGAAGAAAAAAATTTTAAATAACAGCGATGTACAAATAAACTCTCCATTTGTCTGTAAATATGTTGGAAGCCCAGTGTCGTAAACACTCTTTCACAAGCTTAGAAATCCCAGCCACTGCTGGATTTATGGGGTCTAGGCCTATGATCTGCCCTTGGTGCTCTTTCCATGACATCTGATTTCCTCCTTAAAATTTATAATTCATTTACCAACCCTTTAAACTCAGTTACAAACCTAATGGAGACATGTCCAGGCCAGCTCATGAGAGCAACTGGAGCCAGGCCATTTTATATAAACAAAGGATCCTCTAACCTCATGAACTGTCAGGGGAAATCTCGCAGGAAGGAAGAGATGGGAACGGAAAAATGGATGCTCTTGGCAATTGTGCGGACCCTGTCTTTTAACATACACTTTGCAGTGTAAGTTCCCACCATCTCTGTGAGTGACCTTGGTTTATTAAATTTTTTTGCACACATTTTCATTTCATTATCCAGACAATCCTGTGCTGTAGGTTTGTTTGGCTCCACTTTGCAGAAAAGGAAAAGGCTACTGGTGGGATTGTGATTCAGATGAGATTTACATTCACCTTGGAATTAGAGGCTAGATCCCAAATAAGACCTCCACTGCACAGCTTTTTGGTACATTGTCTCATAAGCATTTTCTTTTTTCAGTTAACACAGTATTCCACAGGGGCACTAGTGGCTACTTAAGGAAAGTGTTGCTTGATCACAGGAGATTAGCCCACTGCAGCATTTAAAAGATTAAATGTAATAAATAAGGAAAATATATGCATAAGTGTTTCTTTAAAACCTTAGGAAAGGTACATTTTAGTTGAACTGCAGTGTATAATAACGAAGGTATGTTTTCTCTAACTGAGCTACAAGGTCTAATGTGTTCTAGAAGAGAATGCTATCAAATTGCAAGTAATGAAAACAATACCAGATAAACTATTGTAGTAAACTTCTTATTAACATCACTTTTGAAATCAGTAGTGAGTCAGAAAACAATGTTCTAGGCTGGGGTTGTAGCTCAGTAGTAGAGTGTGGTCTTCACAGCCCCGGAGTCCTGGGTTCAATACCCAACACCAAATAAAACGACAATGTTTTATTTTTAAAAGGGTAAAGTGGTTTCTGGTAACTCAAGTCTTTCATATTCAGAATGTGTTACCCTAAAGCTCTGGTATCAGGACAATATGAAGAACCAAACGCCCTAGAGAATTGATGGTTGACATTTTAATAATAGTTCCTTGGGATCTGGAACTTAATTCTCTGTGTTATAATTTGCTGCACACATGTGAGTGTGTGAGTGTGCGTGTGTGTTTTTTGGTTTCCCCCTTTACTGTAAAGACTCCTGGAGTCTCTCTTCCCTGCTATCATATGACTCCTCAAGGAGTTTTGTGTTTTTCAGATGGGATCCCGCTGTGTTGCCCAGGCTGGTCCTGAGCTCAATGACGCTCCTCAGCAATAGTGAAGACTGTAGCTGCATTCTACTCTGTCTGGATTGGAAGCTCTGAATGGCTGTCTACAAAGGGCGGTGAGAATGGGAGTCAGACTATCATGTTAAGTTCATTCTTGAAGAAACATTTCTTGATTCTCTTCTACGTATCAGTGAAAGTGTAGGAGAAGCCAGTTCCCTGAGACAGAATTCAGTCTAATGCAATAAGCTCGCAGGCTGGGACAAATTCAAGCATGGAACTGAGGGACTCCAGGCCCTAAGGCAGACAGGAACAGCTGTGAGGGGAGCACAGGAGATGCAGAGGAGAGGGCAGCCTACGAGATTCAGAACCACTTCCGGAAATAAGGGTCTGAATAATATACACAATTTTATTAAGCCAAGAAAAGAAAATAAGAGCACTGTACCTATAAAGGAAAAGAACAAGCTGGGTGTGGTGATGCACACCTGTAATCCAGCACTTGGGAGGTTGAGGCAGGAAGACCGTAACAAGTTCGAGGCCAGCCTGGGCTACAAAGTGAGCTCAAGCGCAGCCTGAACTGCATAGTGAGACCCTGTCTCGAAAAGACAAAAAGAAAAAAAAAAAAACAGAGAATAAGACAGGATGGATTTAGAAAAATAGACCACTTGCAACTGTGAGTACAATAAGCAGACTGAGTCAAAGCTACAGGTGAAGGGCTTCCCTAAGCGGACAGGCTGCCAGCTAATTTCGGTTTGCAGAAGCCTGCTTTGTTACTTTCTGGTTAGATGTGTATACAATTACCACATAACTGAGCTATGAGTAGATAAACTGTCACTGCCACTTGGGGCTATTTTGAGCTGTGTTTTTTCCCTACTAATTGACCTCAGTTTACTTCTAGTTACTCATTCATAACCTAATTTGAACACGCATAGACTTAAATAAAACTGCAAACCACCAGACTGTGAGTTCCAGGAAGGCACAGAACTGTTTGCTTCATCGACAGCACAGCTCCAAGAACATTAAATGTTTAAGACTGGCACACATATCCCTGCCTTTAGAACACTCCTGGCTTCTTCCAACAACAGTCATGCTCATTTTTCGCCAAGCAAAGAGACTTCTATAAATCAAACACACAACAGCGGTACCCATGATGGGAACTGAACCTCGAGTCTCCTGCATACTATGCATTCCCCCGCTGAGCTACATCTCCAGCCCAGTGGTTTTGTTTCTGAGCGTTCTGGGCCATCTGCTACATCTCGACTGCAATAGAATGGTCTGGGCTGGCCAACAATACCAAGTTACAGTAATTATCCTCGGGTCTGCAGAACGGCTACAGTAGGTGGAGGTCATGTCACACACAGACTGCTGTCCCACCTTCTTTCCTACAGAAAGTTTCTGCTTCCGCAGGCCTGGTGGCGGCCTGATGTGTGCAGTCAGACAAGTTGATGCTAGAGATGCTAAGACCACGCCTTGAGAACACGGAATTGGAAAATCGTTTTATTATTACTGGGTTTTTTTTTTTTCCAGTACCGGGAGTCGAACTCACGATCTCGTGCTTGCCAGGCAGGCGCTGTGCTGCTGAGCTAAATCCCCAGCCCCAACTGGATGCAAAAAATGTTATAGCAACATCAGCTTGCTTCTGTTATTACAATTATGTTAGGATGCCCTGTGCCTTGTTTTTTAACTTTTGGGAGGTATTTTTTCCCCCACATCAATATTCAGATCAGAAATAAATATTTAGAAAGAAATTATTTATAAAACTATATTTTCATTCATCCTCTTCCTTCACCAATTGAAATTAGTGGAAAGAAGAAAAAGTACAACACAAAAGGGGGCGCTAAATTGAGTGTAACACTGGAGCACGTGAACAATTTTAAATGAATATTTCAATTTAGAACAAGTTTCTATTGCTCAGAGACTGTAATTTCCAAAATTCTAAACAAAATACGCTGTTTAAATATAAAACCAACCCCATATTTCTAAATGGATGGAATTTTCATTATAGAATCAAGTTACTGGGTTCATAAACTTCTTACGGAGAAACTCTGCTTCCCAGGCACAAACTGGAAAACAGCTGTCATGGTCCTTCTCTTCCAAGTGTTCATTTCACAGGCAAGAATTAATGTTTTATTACTTATAAGCACTTCCGTGTTTACCATTGTAAACTCTGCTTTGTTTGTTTTAAAGTGCAAAAGGTAATGACTGTCTGGCCAGGTCAGAGTGTATAAAGTTCTAGAAGTTGCTGAGTTCAACTTCAGCAGAAAACATCACATCACATCTGGAAATTTGCATTTCAGTAACTGTAATGATCCTCCATGTCAGAACTGGTGGATCTGTACGTTCTGTGAGAATATCTGCATCTATCTAAACAGAAGAGTAAGAAAACAAAACCATGTGCACATGTGCTGAAGAGTAAGAAAAAAAGACAATCTGTTTTCGAGAGTCGATAAATTAAAATGTCTGCTCGCTGTAAAGGTCATGGGGCTGGCTGTATGATCAGCACTACCCTCTAAGGATGCTGCTCCTCAAGCGTACACACAAACACTCCACAGATGCAAGCAAGGCAAACACAATCCTACAAAACAATAAACACATTACCACAGTGCTTTCTTTTTTTAAAATTAATGAAGTTTATTAGTACATTTTAGGTGCACATAATGAACTCATTCATCATAAGGAATTTGTCCCTGTACATAATATATCTTGCTTCCCCTTTTTTTGCCATTCCCATCCCCTCACTTCAACCCCTCTGCCCCTCCTTATTTACAAAAGCTTTGTTTCCATCATTTTCTTCTTGGCTCGTTTTTTCTTTTCTCTTTCTTCCTTCCTTTCCCCTCTCCCCTCCCTAGTTCCCCTTCCCATTTGAGCATTTTCCTCCTATTTCACAGTACCTATTATACTCTTTACAGTGTTTTCTTTCTGGATCTTGTCTCCTGAAAAATGTCAAATGGAGACTCAACATCAGAAAATACTACAGTGATAAACTCCTTCCAAAATTTCCACCCCAAGGGAAGTGGGGAAAATTTTTCCACTCCAAAATATTACGAGACATTTCCAAAAAAAATCTTTTCAGTTCCCTAATGGAGGCCAGAGTTTTGAAAAATTATAAAGACTTCCTATTCCCCACGTGTGGAAATCAGCCAGATGAGGAACTAGCTGCTCCCACCCATGACATTTCACACTTACATGTTCTCATCACAAACATGTGAAGTATTTGTGGGGAGGGGTATGTTAATGAGCTTGATTTAATATTTTTATATTGCTTTCATAAATCATAGCATCTTTTGTACTTCATGGATTTGTAAAATTATAAATGATGAATTTACAAGTAAAAAGGAGAAAATAAAGGGGAAAATTCACAGATTTGTGAGGGGGATTGCTCTTCCTCTGAAGCTTTTGCTTGTCACAAAATGAGGAAATGAGTTGGAGCTAACCATTTTTTTAAATTGGCTAACATTACCTCCTCCTCTAGGGAGAGTCCATTTTGGAAATCCATATCTCAAAACCTTGCAAAGAAAGGTTGGAGCTTACGCTGATGCCCAAAGGACAAACCTACAGCCTAAGAGGAATTTCTGGTTTCATTAAGAAAAAGGAAACAGGACTGGGGATGTGGCTCAGTGGTAGAGTTTTTGCCTCGTATGCACAGAGCCTTGGGTTCGATCCCCAGCACCACCAAAAAAGAAAAAGGAATCAAGTGAGAAATGAGACTGTAAAGAGGCACCAAAAGTTCCCAAGTCAGAAGGTTGCTCTCTCTGTTCTCGTAACAGGGAGAATAAAGGCAAACGGGGAGCATGGTGGCATCAGGCGATGGGCTGTCAGAGCCTCATCCCCTGCCCGTGCTGCCTCCCTCTGGGCTTCAGGGGAGGAGATGAGCGACTCCAGTCTCCCTCCCACAGGTGACCTTGCTAACAGGCTTCTACTGAGAGCTGCAAGAGGAGATGTGGAGGAGACTAAGGGCCAAGGAAAGAGACATCCAAGGAGTTTCAAACCCTCCTCTGCCTACAAGGGCATCTTGAGCAACGACTGAGTTTACTCTGGAGACTTAGCAAGCTCCACATGCACACGCGCACGTGCACACAGACCTGTTGACATAACAAATAGTAAGCCACTATTTAAGTAAGGTCTTTTTGTCATTAAATCTGCCAGGCCAATCTGCCATTCTAGCTGACCGGAGCCTGTCTTCATAGTAACCAATATTACCATGCATAGCATGACAGTTCTACCATTAAGTAGAGACTGGACCTCCTTGATAAATCTGAGCACTGATTTAAATTGCAAAGGTCTCCAATGGTTTAATTAGAGATGCTTTTAGGAGGGCAGAACAAAACAAGACAAGACATACTGCTATATAAACAATAAATATTATTTTCACAAGTCCAAATTCCTCCTTCTTAGATATGTATACTTCTTGTTGAATGATTTAGTCAGTGCTTCCCAAGGTCAATTTTTTCCCTTGAGAGAGTTGTAAACTGCCTTACTATCCCAAGCCTCGGTATTCTGACTCCACTAACTACCAACTGCCTGGCTTTAGGTACATTATTTCACTGCTGTGTGAGCCTCAGCCTGCACATCCACATCATGGCTCAATCACTTCAATTGCATCATGAGGTTGTTGTGAAGATTAGTTCAGACATGAAGCAGATGACATTGTGTGCCACATAATAAGACAAGAATAAATCTTAACTTAGTCTTAGGGGATTGGGGAGTTTGTTTGTTTTGAGACAAAGTCTTGCTTTGTACTTCAGGAGGCCTTGTACTCACTATGTCGCTCAGGCTGGCCTTGAACTCTTAGCAATCCTCCTGCCTCAGCATCCCAAGTGCTGGGATTACTGGCATGCATCACCATGCCCAACTATTAGTTTATTGTCAGCTATAACTTCATGCCAGTAACTGGAGAGGGATATAATGAGAAAATGTTGTTGGGCTCTACATCTTTTGATTAAAATAATAAAAACTAGGAGTCTAAATTATTCACAGAACATGACCAAACTCATTTCTAGCCTCACCTTTCAACTAAACTGGGTGTGTGAATTAGCAGTGTTGCCTAAGTGGAATTGCAGGCAAGAAAATCTAAAATTATTTAAGAGGAGAAAAAGAGAAGTGATTGAAAGAGCAGAGAAATCGTGTGTGTTGGGTTAGGTTCTGACTGCACCAGGGCCTCAGGGAATGAGACCTTTCAAATTCCAGCTGCAAACCACACCCAGCCATGGTATTTTTGAAACACAAAGGACATTTTAGGCCCATCACCTAAGAATCTAGATTATTTCAGTAAAACATACTTGCGTTTTGGTTCTGTGAAGTATTTTCTGTTCTTTCTCAGTGTAGTTTTGTTACACATCCAATATGCAGCTGCCTAGGGCCTCGTTAATAGGTACAGTGTTAGGAAAAGACATAGTTCAGGAACCATGGAAACAAATAATTCTACTTTCTATCTCAAGATATATCCGTATTTAGTATACCTTAACAGGAAATTTATGTTTACCTGCCTTGTAAAAGCTAACATTTACTTCTCTATCCTACTAGGCATACTTTCCCAGAATAGGAAAGAGAGACAGGAAATGTATGAAATGGTGAAGATTTGCTATATCACAACTTACAGCAGGCACTTAGGCTGACGTGTAACTCAGTGGTAACTTGCTTGCCGACCCCACGCAAGACCTGGGTTCAACCCCCAGCACCATTATCACAAATTAAAAAACTGTACAGGTGAAAAGCATAAAATAATTTCACAAACTAAAATGAATACACTATAAATACTTGAGGTTTAAATCCACACATAATAACAGGAGCTGAAGATATTGCCCTTTCCCCCTTTTGTTCTTCGGAGCGTGACCATGTCATGGCCTCAGATCTACCTGTGAGAAACAGTGTTTGTCATTTACAGAGAAACCTAGCAACAACCTGGACATTTTCAGGGGACTATCCAAGGGATAGGTGAGGAACTGATGTTTGCCAAAGAAAGCTTTCCCCAGCCTTATTCACTTTCCACAGCTTCCCAGAAAGTTCTTCCCAAGGTCAGAAGCTGATATTCAATGCCCTGCACTTGATGTTGAGCTCATCGAAGGCACAAGAGTGGATCATGTTCTTCAAATGCGAAGGAAGGAAGAGGACAGAATCCAGCTGGCAGCAACACTCTCATCTCCCCTCACCCCACTCCACCCCAAAAATAAGATGCCTGTTGCCTTCTCGTGAGTATGATGAACATATGCTATTATCCAGATACTCAACACAGAGTATCTTTTATTGCTTTTTCTGGAGCTACAACTTATACGTGTAACTTTTTCCTTAGATTTTTTTTGGCTTTGTAATTATTGTTTTATTTCTCCAGTGTCCACCTTTTCCCAATTCAAAGTATGCAGAACCGGATCTCTCCTGTGAGGGGTGTCTGCCTAACACTTCACACTGAAGCAAAAGCCTGCAAAGAATCACAGGTATGCAGAAGCTTCCGTGTATGCTGTCATCTGCTCCTCATCACAAACCTGTAAGGTAGGTGAGAAAACGCTGCCACTGTCCCTACACTCACACCGCAAACCATGCACAGAAGACAGTTGCTGGAACTGACTCCGTGTGTATGGGCGGGGACGAAGTGCAAAGTGGTTGGTTACATTTCTCATACAAGGTCTTGCAACTATGAAGTGACAGAATTTAAATTCCTTCCAGAATTTCTGCCTCTGGATTTCATATGACGCACACGTATCACTGTTTGAATCTGAAATGTGACTTGGAGAGACTTAGCAATGCCAAGACCTATAACCAAAAAGCATTAAACATTTGGCTGGAGAGGGAAAAGTAACCTAAGAGATTTCATATTTATCCTGTCTGTCACTAAAGACAAATAAATGTATAAACTTAACAAAGGCCATGAGACAGATCCTAAAACAGAATGATAAAAGGAAATAGTTGTAGATCATTTTTATAACTAACATAAAATTGTGAAACATGAATAGCTACTTGGTGGTTAAAGTACTTAGCTAATTGGAAAAATGACACATGAAATGACAGAGTCAAACGACTCAAAGATCTACGGGCAAAAAGAAAGCTTTTGTTCTACCAAATCCTCAATCCCCTTTTTGAGTTTCTTTTGTATCCCTCTAATTAATAACAGTTTCTATCCTTCTACAAGTCTGTACACACAACAGGCACACACAAACACGCATACAGGAGGAGCTTTGGTGTTTTTGCTTTTTTATTTTGCACAAATAGCAGCATTCTCACTTGCTTTCATTAAGAATACATTTTGGCATTTTTATAAATCAAGATGTAAACATTTACTTTTAAAATATTATATAAGCTCCTCCCCCTAACATAGGCTTTTAAGATCCCCAACTACTAAATCTCCTCTCATAGCATTTTTTTTAGGGACAAAGACCACATGACTAGGAGCTGGGCAAGGTGGTACATGCCTGTAATCCCAGTACTCTGAGAAGCGGAGGCAGGAGGATCTCACATTTGAGCTCAGCCTGGGCAATTGAGTAACTCAGCAAGATCCAGTATCAAAATAAATATAAAAACAGGTGCTGGAAGTGGTAGCTCAGTACCTAACTTGGTGTTCAATCCCCAGTACAAAAAAAAAAAAAAAAAATTGACTGGGGATAAAACACTTTCTTTCCATGAAACTAACTCATACCAAGTGTGACAGGATTTTAACAGCACTGAAGGGGAGCACATGGCACAAAACAACCAGTCCTCATGTGGGCCTTTCCAGGGGTTGTGTGCATCAGGCTTCTCCAAGAGGGACCCAAGAGCAGGAGAGGGAGCTCAAGACGGAAGCCACAGTCCCTCATCACTGAATCACAAAGTGAAATAACTTTCCTTCTGCCACTTCCTCCTAGGAGAGTGTTACCCAGTCCAAGTCCCACGCATTAAAGAGACCACACTCAGGTGGGGGTCCAGTGCTGTTTTAGAGCCTGGCTTTCTCATTACCCTAGATCTTCAAGCACTTCCACGAACAGTTCTGCAAATTCAGTATCCACATATCATCAGAGGTCACCAGGAGTATGATCAATATGATACACACATGCATGGCGAAGTCACAGTGACTCCCATAATATCCATAACTACAGTTTAAAAACAAAGGGAAAGAGAAATACAAAGATAAATGACAAAAAGAAAACTAACTAGAAACAACTGGCAAGAATGGATCCACAAAGCTTGAGGTAATGGAGTTGAGTTGTCAGCCACAGGCTTTCCATTTATGGAGAGACAGAAAAAACACTTTAACAAATAACTCTAAACCAAAACAATAATAGTGATGATGATGATCATGATGATGAAGATGATGATTTAATGAGTAAAGTTTCAGAGCACTGTTTTCAGGCATGACAGTGCAACTGAGAAGGGACTCTCCATTGTGTCACAAACGACCAAAAAAATTGAGCAAAATACAGGAAATAACTCTTTAGACACCAGAGAACAGGCAGGGAAAAGTTGTGATTCCTAAACAGAGGAACAAGATGATCCCCACAATTATCCAATCTAAAGGCTGAGAGAAGACACGGACTATTGGAGCTGAGGTGAAAGATTTCCTTCCTCACAGCAGGAACCATGGCCATTGCATCTCTACACTGATGTCAGCTTCTGAGCCCATATTGGAGGGTGCAGCGGGCGCTGGACGAGCACTGCACACTGGGCGAGAACCCTGGGCTTGAAGACCCCACTGTCTGCAGCAAGAACGAAGCAAGCCTGCTGTTTGTCTTGAACAGAGACATGACTTCATCCTTCGGGTTGCTTGCCGAACACACAAGCCTGATAAATAACCCAGGTAAAGAGTGGTCAGGACCTTGCATTCTTGGCACACCCAGCAAGGCATGTGGGGTGTGTGGGAAACTGACCTGGTCTAATGCTAAGTGCTTTTCATCAAACTGAATCACATTAGCTGGATCAGAATGACAGCTCTAAAAACTTGTTGCCAATTTAAGAAACCAGACTGTTTATACTCAAATGTTTATTAATCAAGTAAGAGAATCAATGCTAGAGCTAGGGTTTAAGCAATAGATCCAAGAGTATATTTTTAAGCTCAGGAAATACAGGTAGGATATGCTTTACCTCTTATACAAAAGGAAGTTTAAGATTTAAACAGATTTTACTATAATTTCTTTTTTATTACAGCTTTCTTTACTGGCGTGTAAGTAAAATCTCATCAAGAAGGCTCCAAGAGAGCCTCATGCCTCCTGTTCCCCATGAGCAGGTATTAAATGTACACAAAAACTCTCTCAGTGTCTAATACAGAGAGAAAAGTGTTCTAAGTATTTAGTGCAATATCTGCAAAGATGACATAAGACAACTTGTTTTAAAAAATAAAAGGCATATCCACATCAAGAGACAATTCCAGTTTCATACAGAGATCATTTCAATCTGAAATATGTTGTTTTACAAGGAGAAAAATTGAGGATTTTGCATGAATAGAAAATTCACTCATATCTCATGGGGTATATCAGATTAAATAAAAAGTTATTAATAAGCTTGATATACTACCTAAGTGATGGGTATTGACTTCAATATTCCAGATAGAACTCATACTATGATATTATATATTTAAATTCACTTTGTACAAATAAGGAAGTACTGCCAAGCATAAAATAAAAATGTGCTATATTTCTCATTAACAAAGTAAGACACATCTTAATAATTTCATCTTATTAAAACTGTATTTTGCATACTTTTAATTCTAACCATTATTAATTGATAGCCACTATATTCAATCATTTAAACAGTCTCTTAAAGTTCCTAAAGACTTCTGAGAAGATGGTGGAGTGGTAAGCAGAAGAGAAAGCCTCCCCAAAATTGTGTCGAGATGCTGCAATATAGCAATGTGAGGAAGAGAAGAAGGAAAGAAGTGGATCCCCAGGACCCAAGAAGCATATGAAGTAAGACTCAAAACCCACAGGGAGAGCAAAGAGAAAAACTTCAATGAAGAAGATAGAGGTGGCAGGCAGCACTTTCTCCCTCAGCCGTCTCACTGCGAGAGAGAGGCAACTTGAACCTGCACAGTGACTACTGGTGACCCTAGAGGCTTCCATGGAGAAGCACACCAGTGGAACAGAGCAGTGGATGCAGTGGACTGCAGTGGCTGGTGAGTCATCCAAGTTCAGACATCCCCCAGGAGAGGGCCATTGGCTGGTCACCATCTTGGAAACAGACCAACTGAGCTCAGAACACAGAACAGCTGCAGGACATGGCTCCCAGTGACAAGTTCAGGCTGTCGAGTTCAAGTTGGCAGAAGGTTAGGCAGCTGAGTTCAAACCTGCAGGAGCCCTTCAAGCCAGCAGGAGGAACACAGACTGCTGGAGGCTGAACAAATCCAGTTCCAGCTTTGCAGCCAGACACCAGCCTGAATTTCGGTGCAACTAAAGGCACAGGCTCACTGGGATTACCCACTAACCCACTGTGAAGCTCTGGCTGGCTTGCTAGGATTATCAGCTTGGATCTGGACTACATCTGCCCTAGTTGCCTACCAGGACAGCAGAGACACACCTTGAAGCAGATTTTTTTCTTTTTCTTCTTTTCTTCTTTTCATTCTGCCTCTTTTCTTGTTTTTGCTTAACTATTTGTTTTTGTTTCTATATGCGTGTTAACATGGTTTCTAGTTTTTTTGTTGTTTTTGTGTTCAACCCTTGTTTTTTATTTCTTTCTTCTCTTTTTCCCTTCTGTCTTCTCCACTAGTTTCTCAAAGTTTGTGTGATCTTCCTTTGGCTTCCAGCCTTGCTTCTAATCTCTTCCTTTTCTTCTATTTCTCTATTTTTCCCCTAGACTCTTTTATGTTTTCTCCCTAGAGGGTAAAATCTTCATATCAAGGGTTTATTTACTGCATACAATTTTTTTTTTTAACTAGGAATTGTGAACTCAGGACCTTGAATCTTCCAGGCAGGCACTGTGCAATTGTGCTATATCCCCAGCCCTGCATACATTTTTCTGGCTGGTTTTAGATATTCTTATATAACCACAAATCTAGTTCATATGGTTAAAGTTGGCAAATTAATAGTTACTTTAGTTTGTCATTTTCTAGGCTGTGTTTGATGATATTTTTACTGCCAATTGTACCATTTTATCCAAGGTGACGTAATTGCTCTAATCACTTATTCTTCCTGGTAGACTGACATTGCCTAATGGATGTAAAAAAATACTGTGGGCCAGTGCCAAAGAACCAGGGGTTGGGCCAGATAGGCAGCAACTTCTCATTCTCAATAAACTGAAGATGTAGGATCTTGCAACAGACTCAAAACCCAAAAGCCAGCAACACCTGGAAGAAACCTCTGAGAAGAAGTCATTTCCCAAGGGTTGTAAACACTAGCAATAAAGCTACTCACCACAGACAATTTACAAGCATCAACCCAAGAATTAAAATATTTTTAAAATGAAAGAAAATGAGAGGACACTTCAAGAAGAAGCAATCCCAGACTTTCAGCTCATCAAAGGCAAACACAGGGGGAACTGAGGTGGAACAATCTGAAAGCCACCCACCTGGACTCTCTGAAGTAGTAACAGCAGAAGTAATAAGGCAAATGAATGAGGCACTAGAAAAAAATCAAATCAGAAACCAAGATAGTGACCATAACAAAAAGTGTGCTTACTGACTCCAAAGCAGATACAGATATAAAAATAGAGGCATTTTGGAAAATGATGGAAACCACGAACTCTGAACATAGGAAAGAAATAGAATCCATAAAATAGATTCCAACAAAAATCCAGAAGATTAAAAATTTCATTGAAACTATAGCTAGAATGAGCCAATATGAAGACAGAATTTCAAATATAGAAGACAGGATCACAGTTAGCAATTATGAAAGGAAAGATTTCTTAAAAATAGCAAAGGACCACAACAAATGAATCCAGCACCTGCTAGATGATGCAAAGAACAACATAAGATTGATTGGAGCTCAATGAAAAAGCAGGAAATAGCACAAATGACATTTACAAAAAAAACCTGTTTACAGATATCATGGCAGAAAACTTTCCAAGCAGGGAAAAAGAATTTGACATACATATAAGTGAGGCATATAGAACTCTAGTTAGCCATGGTCAAAAAATTCTATACCAAGGCATATAATAGTCAAGATTTCAGAAACTGAACAGAAGAACAGAATATTAAAAGCTGTTAGAGAAAAGAAACACATTACCTATAGAGGAAAACCCATCAGAATCACAGCAGACGGCTCAACACAAACCCTCAAGTCAAGGACAGCCTGGAGTGAAGTATTTCAAACTCTAGAAGAAAACAACCTCTAATCCATATTGATGTACCCTGAAAAACTATCTTTCAAACTGATGGAGAAATAAAGTATTTCCATGACCGAGAACAACTGAGGAAATTCATGAACACCAAATCAGCACTCCAAATGTTCTGAAGGGTATTCTAGAAAGAGATAAACTTGCTAAAATAATGAAACTATTCAAGAGAAACATTACCCAATTCTTTAAAAAAGTTTACAGAAATATCAAAAGTTTAAGCAGTATTTTTACTATAAGCATAGTAATGCTTTGTGTGTGTCTGAGAAAAATTGAATGAAAATATATTTGTAGGTTGAATTATAATCCAAATGCATGATGAATATGATAATTAAATACATTTGGAGACATCATTTATAAAGCAATCTTTTAGTAAAAGATATGTATTTTTACAAATCAGACTAATGTAAAGCAAATTATGTTTTTATGTGCTACATAAATGTCTATAGAATGACATTTGATATCATAATTTCTGCAGCTTGATGAAATCAGTCTGTCATATGTTCTTGCCAAGGTACCTGAATAAGCATGAAACAAATGTGAAGATTCATGTTCAGTTAGGCATTGTGATGTAATATCTGGCAGGTATATATTTAAAGTAGTATGACTAAGTAGTTTGTTTTCATGCCTAACCACCATTCCCCTAAAAGCAAAACCTCATCTTCCTTCCATCCTGTTGGTGTTCATGGCATTCCTTGATTAACTGTTCTGTATATAAAGAATTATTAAATGTAGGCAGCACTCCAGCTGGACATTCTTACACAATGACTAGAAATTTTTATTGTGCATACACATTTCTTGAGCAATGATAGCACATTTTAAAATGTTCCGTTTGCTCATCTAGATGCAAAACATAAAACAATTAAGACTAAAAGGTGTAGCAATATTATTGCATGCATAAGATACAATCATGTATTATGATTACACAGAGAAAAATTTAATCATTTTATTCTTAAGCTTTTCCAAGGTGTCTTTGGAGGACATGTGTCATCTAAAGTTCCCTAATGGAGAATGTTCTTCCTCTGAATTATTCTTTGCCTGGCCAGTCCTCTATGTCAACCTTCCAATTTACTCATGGGACATTTCTCCTTATGAATGTTTTCATTAAAAGCCTCATCTGCCATATAGTGTAGGATTTGATTTGCTCTGAAGTCATGTACTAATGGGATATCATTTTAATTTATGTTACAATAGCATCCAGTTAAATAAAACAAGGTTAATCTACTCCATAATAGTATTTCTTTATTGCTGTCAATATGGCAACTTCTCTTACAAGAAAAAAAATACTGCATTCATTAACTCATCTACTAAATTCCATCACTCATTACACCTCATGTCTCCTGAGACTGAGAAAGTACAGTCCATGCTTGTGTGAAGGTATTCACAATCTCGAAGAAGAAGTAGAAATATAAAAGGAGAAGAAATGTAGAAATGATTCATCATAGTGCAGGGTGGGAAGTGAAGTGACTTAAAAACACAAAATTTGTCTTCCTCTCTATTCAATGCATCCTTCAATTAACTATTGAAATGATCTTCAAATAGCTTACAAAAATACACACTATATAACAGGATATAAACAAATAAATTAGGAAGCTGGGAGCAAGGGAAAACAGAAAAAAAAAAAAAAGACAAGAACCATCACTTGCCATTCAGGAACTGCCAGCAGAGGTACAAAATGGCAGAATCTCTACTGAGAAAAAACTGCCAATGGCTAGCAAAATACAAATTTATACCAAAATCACATGTTATGGAGAGTGCATTGACCCAGCACTCCTACTGCTCAGAACTTGCCTTACAATGACACTGCACAAATGTCAAGTGACATATGAGTAAGATTATTCATTACGTGCCATTTCTGGTAGCAGATGATAAGAAACAGTCCATGGATCCATCCACTAAACCTGGCTGCACAGCATACGGCATCATGTCTACTCAGTGGAGAGCCTTCCCACTGTGAAACAGAAAGCAAGCTCTGAGGACGCTGACAAGGAAAAATAATCAGATGCTGCTCTAGGTGACGAAATTAAGATGTAGTGAAGTACACAGCGTGCCCTCTGTGAAGGAAAGAGGGAAAGAAAACAACACTCTGCACTCTTGCTCATGCTATTTACTAATGCGACTATCTTTTCCCCATTGTATAGTCTTGCTACCTTTGGCTATACCAGCATTACGTTATTTTTGGACTCTACTCCACTCTATCAGTCTATAGCTCTGGATCTGTGATAGTAGCATTTTATTTTGATTACTGTAGTTTTGTAACATGTAATGTGTTTCAAAGTCAAGAAGTGTGATATCTCGAGTTCATACTTGTTGCTCAAAATTGCCTTGGTTATGAAGTATGATGAAGTGTGCCTGTAAACCTAACACTCTGGGAAGCTGAGGCAGGAAGATAACAAATGCAAATCTAGCCTGGTAACTTTAGCCACCTAATAAGATGCTGTCTCAAAACAAAAATAAAAATAAAAATAAAAAGGCTGGGTAATGTATCGCAGTGCAAAGATACTGGACTTAATCCCCAGTACTGAAAAAAAAGTGCCTTGGCTATTCAGAATACTTTGTGGTTTCAAATGAATTTTAGGACCATTCTTTCTTTTTTTTCTTTTTTTCTTTCTTTCTTTCTTTCTTTCTTTCTTTCTTTCTTTCTTTCTTTCTTTGTCTCTTTCTTTCCTTCTCTCTCTATAAGAAAATGGTACTGGAATTTTGATAGGAATTACAATGAATCTATAGATTACTTGGAGAAATAGAAATATATTAACAGTGTTAATTCTTCAAATCTATTGAAAATGAAATGTCAAGAAAACAAAGAAATAGAGGAAGACAGGAAGAAAAAAAGGAGGGAGGCTGGGAGGAAGAAGCATGTGAGGATGGATATGTTAATTAATTTGATTTTGGTGATCATTTTGCAAGATATATCCATAGCAAAACAGCAACCTGTAGACCTTCAATCTGTACAGCTTTTATTTGTCAGTTATACCTCAGTAAAGCTGGTAAATAAACTTTTATTTACATTTGTTTGTATCTATATAACAAACAGCTGGAAAAACCACAAGGAACTAAAATAAAAGAGTGTACTGGGAAAGGGTGACTGCTGAGTCAGAGACAGGTATGGGAACAAATCTTCCCAAAATATGAATTTCTATGCTATGTTTTAATTTTGGACACAATGAATGCATTACCTATTTCACTAAAATCTTACAAAAACATACACAGTGCCTTTGGGTGAAATAGTGCGTGATAACTAGAGAAAAGCTGCACATCAGCTCCGAACTGACTTGATGCCGTATCCAAAGGAGAACTGGTTTGTTACAGAACTCAGCAAAGCCCTTAAATTTTTCCCCAGATATTGAGACGTAAAGGAATTTCTACTACTTACCCTCGTTAGTTGGGTATTCTGTGATGCAGTAAATGAGAATCTTGCAATGGATTCTGAGCTCATATTCCTGAGGATTCCAATCGTCTTCCTTACCTACAACTCTCTGATGCCCTCCAAATTAATCAGAATAAATAAACTTCACGAGTTCAGCAGTGCACTGTGTACCCTGGGTCTCATCTCTCTCTCATGCTAGTCTTGCCTTTGGCCATGAAGCTCCACCAGCACTGGCTTCTCTGTCTCTGACCATGACCATGACAAGCTCCTCTGCCTGGTGGTACCCACTGTCCTTTCTGCCTTCAGGTTCACTCCCCCAGGTAGCCCCAGGTAGCGTGCACACAGCTGGCCACCTCCTCATTCGGTTCTCACCATGATGTCACCCCCTCGAGAAGCCTTCGCTCCCACCGTGGATAACGAGCACCACCTCCCCGGGATGCTATCGGCCCAGCATGCTGTTGACAGTCTCGACAGCACTGTTTACACCCCGCCATTTGACTTCATTACTCTCACTTTCTGCTTGTCATTGTCCACAAGGAAACAAGTGGTTCACGGCCACAGATGTGTCACCAAGAAGGCCCTGGATATCAGATGAATAAAGAGTGGGTGACAGTGAATGAGTGATTGGGAGAGACAAGGAAGGAAGGGGGGGTGAAGGACAGGAAAAGAAGAAAGAGAAGGAAAAGGCTTTAATATTCGATAAGAGCTGAACTGCTTTGACTAACATTAAGGACCAGCCAGCTAATTGTGATATTACTGCATGTAGGCAGAAGCCAATAGTTTGAGCATAATTTTCAACCAATGTTTACATACAACAGAATGTTATTGCTACTGAAAATGCAGTCATTTTTAAGAATGTACCTCAAGAAAATTCCTACTGGAAAAGTCTGAAAAATTTCACTATCACCTATATTTAGGTTCGATTTTTTTTTCCTGAGTACTGGGGATTGAACCCAGGGCCTTCACACTCAGCTGCATCCCCAGATCTTTACTTTTTATTCCTTCAATATTTTGAGACAATGTCTTGTTAAGTGGCTAAATTGCCCAGGCTGGGCTTGAGTTTTCGATCCTCTTGCTTCAGCCTCCCAGAGTGCTGGGGTTAATGGTGTGCGGCACCACACCCAGGATAGGTTAGATATATGATAAATTCAAGCTTTCAAAATATTTCCCCACCTACCCAAGATTTAAACCAGTAGGAATCCAAATCTTTTGTTTGTTTGTTTGTTTTCCAGTACTGGGAATCAAACTCACGACCTTGCGCTTGCCAGGCAGGCGCTGTGCCGCTGAGCTACATCCCCAGCCGCTAGGAACCCAAATCTTGAAGGAGATTTTACCATTGTGATAACTCATCAGCACAAACTAAAAGTCATTCTAGTACGGATGGAGTTCCATGGAGACTGGATTTGGGCATCACACTTAGACGTGAGGAGAAGTAACCTGGATGAGGGCCTGCTGCACCACAGACGCAATCAAATGTCAAAACCTACTTTTTAGGGCCTGAGGCGTAGCTCAGTGCTTCTCATGTTCAAGGTTTTGGGTTTGATCTCCAGCACCCCTTCCCCTCAAAAAAATCCCCAATTTTCTTTTAGTCACTTTGTACTACTGAAGAGAAGCCTACAAATGGTTTCTATTTATTGGCCCAGATTTAACATCACTTACTTATTTATGTATGTGCTGGCTAGATTGTACAACCATTGCCATGTGGCTTTAGAACACACTGACTTACTTAAAAATCACACATGAAAAATGTTTCAAGTCCACAGTGTCTCCGACAGCTCAACCTCCTATCAGAATGATCCCACCATGCACATGAGGGCTCACGCAAAGATTCTCCGCAGGATTCGCATCTGTTATGGCTCATGGGTATTATTTATTCCAGCATAGATCTGAAATAAATTATGGGATTTTTTTAAAAATGTGTTTCTGATAATACTCTTCTCCTATCACAGTGCGGAGGGTACTGCTGTGGAAGGGTCCACAACTGATCAAACTCAGCTCTCCTTTCTCTGCAAGGGGACTTGAGGTAAGAGCCACGTTTCTGAGCTAGAAATGGTTCATCTTGGTACCTTCCGGGCTATCCTTCATTACAGGAAATCTCTACTTCCCAGTTAATAAATCCAGAAACAAATGTAATGCCCAGGGGCCCTCTGAAGACAGCACACATGCTCCTAGGAGGACTCATCTCGGGAAGCAAACCCTCCTGCCCTCCCTTGGGCCAAAGCTGTGTGACAGTCACACGCACAGCATTTGTTCTGCGTCTTTTCCATTCTCTAAACTCTAGAGAATGTGTCCGAATCTGAGCCTGAACTTTTCTTCGGAAAAGTAATTCTTACTGTTGCAAATCTATGCCACAACTTCACAAAAGGTGTAGGAGAAACAGACACCATCCGAGGCAGAGGAGAGAGACGCTCGTCGTGAAGAATCTGAAGGTAGCACGCAGGCAGGTCGGGACGTGAGCGCCCCGGGCCTTTCAGAGTGAAAAACATAAGCTGGTTCTTATTTTCGCTGTGATAACATTAAGGATTCAACCACAGATACCACGTGCCTTATGTCCTGTTGTCTTTAACAAAAACAACTTGCTATTTAAAGTACAGCTTTGGGCAAAGGAGGTGGTTTGCACTGCAAGTTGTTATTAATTAACGTGACAGCAAAGCTTCGGGACATGAAACCACAGAGCAGCTCTTTGGCCGGTCGTCAACAGTGTCGCACATATGTAAATAATCCACAGTTTAAAAAGGCCCTTTCCTCCCCTATATTCTATCCCCTTGACAGTAACTGTAATTCTCTGTACCGAGATCTCTTCCAAGTCTCGCGTTTGTGATTACAGGACAGTATGAAAATAATTTCCTTTGCAATTGCTTTTTCCGAAATCTCATGATAATAAAATCGTCTTTGAAACGAACTGTCATATTCTTAAAGGCAACTGAGACGACTGCCATCTTATCAGTCACTGTCATCCTAGCCACATGAGTAACACTAAAATCGGCACAACTGCTGGGCATCCACAGATACTCTAACACTGCAGATATTTTTGAACATTTCTGTTTGGCCACATATTAGAATGGTTCTGCTTCTCCACTAAAGTTCGGCATGGACAGCATTTACAGAAAGTTTTCATAAGACTAACTATAGGAGGACAACGTTTATTATCTCACTACAAGGTCTAAAATTAAATTCACTTTACGATGTTTGTTTTTCACGAGCAGCTAAGATTGATAGAGGCATGGAGACTCACAGAACTGCCTTGGATATTAAAACTGATATTAAACACAGTCCTGCATCACTTAACAAGGTACAGTCTGAGCAATGTGTCTTGGGCGTTTTTGTCACTGTGTGAATATCACGGAGTACATGTGTGGAAATCTATGGTGTCGGTTGCCTTGCGATGCAATGAAGATATTTGGGAAACACGAGATGTACCACCTCAGGCTCTGATTACGGTAGATCCTTGCTCCCAGGGAAGGGAACACCGCCCCACGAGATGCAGCAATAATGACTCTCTTAGTCATTTTCCCATCATTGGACCTAACACTACCCGACACCTAAAATATGACAGAGAAGAGTCTTATGTGGCTCAGGAATGCTGTCTTGGGTGGCTTGTCCGAGGCTGAGAAGGGCAACAGAGGGGTCAATTAGTTGGCTTAAAACAACAGAATGTATTCTCTCGCAGTTCTAGAATCTGAGAGCCTCATGTCCAGGACCAGCCCTCCTGGCGGCCCCAGGGACCGTCCTTGTTGGCCTCTTGCAGCTGCAGCAGACTCCTGGCACCTCTTGCACGGTGGCAGCACAGCTGCAATCTCTGCCTCCACCGCAGCATGACCCTGCCTCCCTCCCACGCCTCCCTTCCCTTTGCCCTGTCAGTGGAATCAGGGTCAACTCTAAACCCAGTGTGTCTCCTCTCCAGAGCCTTAACTGAGTCACACCTGCAAAGTCACCATTTCCAAATCCCATCCCAGCGGGAGGCGGGCCGCACTGGCTGGTGGCGCGTGCCATCCAGGGTCCCCCGCAAGCCCCAAGCCTGCCTCGTGTGGCTGGCTACAGAAGGTCACCCTTGGGATTTCTCTCAGCCTCGGGGAGCTGCCTCACCCAAGGCCATGTCCGTTCCTCAGGGGCAGCCTGAAGGACGCTTCCAGCTCAGAGCTCCCTGGAGCACAGGCTGCTGTCGCTGCTCTGTCTACAAGATTCTACCTTCTGCTCTGACCACTCTGCTTTCCTCGCTCCCTCCCTGGGGCATCCCCAGGAGGCCCCTCAGCAGACCTCCTCCACACAAGTCTTCCTCTCGGGGCGTCCCGGAGAACCTGACCCTAGGCCAAGCCACTCTTTCTGGAGAACATCAGCCCCCAACTCCTAACTGATCGCGTCCTCAAAACAAAGGTAACAGCAACACCCTCTCCTTAAAGCAAGTGGATCAATCCAAATGTCTCAGAATAGCGCAGACACACTTAATAAATGACTGTTAAAGCTACTGCTGTGAGCACGCTTTCTTCTATAGGAAAAACTAGTGAATAAACTTGTATATTAACACTGTATCATTTCAGCTTTCTCTAAGGTACAAGTTGGTGAGCTAAAAGCTATGTTGTCATTTGCATTATTTCTGATCCTCCAATTAGAATAAAATTAATATATTACGACTTTTAAAAACTACTACCACTTTATCATAATTGCTCATTACTTATTTTGCACCAAGGGAATGAAGTAAAAGGTTTCTGTGTGCCTCACAAATATCAAAGAAATAAGTGTATTTAAATATTTCTGTAAATTCATATATTTAGTCTAAATTTAATATATCAAACCCAAACAAAACAGAAAAAAAGCAAAATGTAATTTAAACCAAAGCCTTGATATTTCAGAGTAGCTCTGGATCTTAAATTTATCAGTCAGTGAAAGCCGATAAAATACTCCTTGGAGAGCAATATAAAGTTAAGAGTAGATTCATTTAGTTGATAAGCTCAAAGTGCTGAAATCTTAACGGAATAAATTAGCCACACATTTTGCATTTAATGCAGCCATATCTTAAATTAGTTTTCCTCAGGATTAGGATGTATCTTTTATGACCAGGTCGAATCCCATTATTTGTTTAGACAAGAAGAATAAATCAATGCAAATAAGGAAGATTAATCCAGCAGGCAAAGGGCTCACGTTCTGTGTGCCTTTGTGTAGTAAATTTTTCCCACATTGCATCATGCAGAAATTACCCAGTTCAGTGAAAGCTCGTCTAAGAACAATGGTTGAATTTTCATGTCTCTATGTGTAAGAAATAGCTGAGACTTTCTAAGTGCTTACATGTGCTAGTGCTTGAAAGATACTATTTTTGATTCTCAAACTAATGCTTCAAAATACACAGTATTATCCCATTTTCTAGATGAATAATGTGAGTTTTAATGCACACAGCAGTTCCAAATGTTAATCAACAGGAAAATACAAATCAAAACCACAATGAGATGTCACCTCACCCAAGAAGAATGGCTATTATGAAGAAGACTAAAGATACCAGGCTTGGTAACATACACTGGTAATCCCAGCACTGTGGGAGGGTAGGCGGGAGGACTGCAAATTTAAGCTCAGCCTGGGCAATTCAGTAAGTTAGTGAACCCTGTCTCAAAATTAAAAAGGTAAAATGAAAGGGCAGGGGATGTAGCTCAGGGTCGAAGGCCTTGGAGTTCAGTCCCCAGTATCCGCCTCCCCCAGGACAACTGATGGTAACAAATACTGTGTTTCCTAGTACATGGAGAAAATGCAATGCTTACCCACTGTGGAAGGGAATACAAACTAGTACAGTCATTAACAAAAACAGTATGGGGGTGCCTCAAAGAAAACTGCAGCTACAGGAGGATCCAGCAAGCCTCCTGGGTCTGTATAATCAAAGAAAACGCAATCAATTTGCCAAAGAGACAGCAGACGCCCATGTTCTCTGTAGCACTAGTCACAACACGCACAATGCAGAAACAACCTAAGGGTCCATCCACTGATGGATGGGTAGAGAAAATGTACACATACCCAACAGAAGGCCATTCGGCCCTAGGAAGAATCAGATCCTGTCCTTTGCAACCAAATGGACAGAACTGCAGATCACTATGTTAAGTGAAATATGAAAGGCACAGAGAGAGAAGGGCCATATGCTCTCACTCAGACGTGGAGCCGAACATTCGTTCTCAGAGAAGGCGACAGTGGAATGGTGGTCACTTGAGGTGGGGTGAGGAGAGAAGACAGGGGTGGGAGTGGTTGATGAGTGGATCTAAAGTGATAGCTAGACAAGGGCAAGAAGGCCCGGGGTGCCAGTGCACAGCAGTGGGGTACAGATAACAATAATGTGCTGCACACTGCAAAAGCCAGGAGAAAGGATTTTGCATGTTTGCACCCTAAAGAAATGATAGATTTTTGAGGAGACAGATATGGTGACCCCTGACTTAATTACTACACAACGTGTATATGCACTAAGATATTACATGGTAGCCTGCTGATATATAGTTATTAATTTTTATGTATTTATTAAAAATAAATTTAACTTAATTCTTTAAATGCAACCTCAGACTAAAATGTGTACTTTTTCTACTCACTGTCTCCTGCTGAGCACATAACTATTAATAAGTCAATTCATATTCAGCTTAAAAGGATTTGGAAAAGCGCTTCCTGGTATTTGGCATTCCTCCAAAAATAAGCAGAAGTGCACCTACTTTAATGATGCCTTTTTTCAGCTTTGAATTAGTTTACTTTTCGAGATAGAGAACAGACAGAATTGACTACAAAGTTAAATTATTGCTGTCTTCTCCAACCAGCTACCCAATTTGCAGGAGATAACAATGAGAGATACGGGTACCTTTCACAAACAGGTTGAAGGATTAAACCACTATTGTTAACTTGAGACATTTAAGGAATAATAATGATCTAGTGATAGCTGTGCTACATGCAGCATTCACAGCTTCTTAGTCTGACAGTAAAATGAGGCACTGACAAGAGATCCTATTTTTTACATGAAATGAAAAGATCTGGTACTAAATTACAATATAAAAAGGATATTAACTGTCTCACTGTTTTACAGTGTTCACAGCAGACATTACAATGACAGCACTGCCTTTCAGAAAGCCTTAAGAGCACGAAAGATTTTAGACAGTCTTTACTGTCACCCTGGGGGATGTGCCCGACTCCTGAGGCAGTTGACACTCGTTTATAAGGATACCGTACAGATCGTGAATGAACTGCGCTGGTACTGTGTAGCAGGCATTTTAGTAAACACTTAGCAGTAAGCAAGACAGATACGCCTCTGCTGTCATCTCATGAAGCTTAGAATGAACAAGAAAGCAGATGTGCATAGTTATCTAGGCTTAGTGTGCTGAAAAGAGTTTTACTGCGTATCGTGCATAATCCATGCATGTTTATAAGACAGAAGTAGCCAGCAGTGGCCAACTGCAGTGCTTAGATGGTCAGAAAAGGCTTCCTAAGGGGGTGAAACTTTTAAACAAGTTTGAGTTAGTAAATACTTTTTAACTTTCCAAAGAAAGGCAAGAACCAGAGAGTCTTAGTCAGTTAAGATGTTATGATTGAGATCTAAAATGTCCCCCAGAAGTCTCATGTCTTCAGACTGAGGCCATCAGAAGTTTCTTGGACCATGGGGGCACTGTACTCATTAGCAGATTAGTCCATCGACGAGCTCAGTGGCTGAAAATGCTGTCAGGCTGTGGCACCTGATCAGAAGAGGCGGTTACCTACAAGAGGACATCTCCCTCCCTGGTTCCTCACTTGTCTTGCTTCCTGACCATCGTCATATGGGCAGCTTTTGTTTGCCCAGGCCCTTCCACCATGTCCTTTCTACCTATGAGCTGACCATGGACTGGACCCTCCCAAACAGTGAGGATTCAAGCTCTCCTGCTTGAGAGTTTCAGGTATTAGCTTGCAAGTTTCAGGTATTACGCTCCAGCCAAAAGGAAAGTGATCAACATGGCTGTCACCATAGACTGGTAGCATAAACCGTAGACACTTATGTCTCACAGTTCTGGAGACTGAAATCTGAGATCAAAGTGCTCACATGAGAGTCTTCTTCCTGGTCTGCAGACAGCAAAGAGTAGTGGAAAGAAGTCAAACTCTGCATTCCTCCTCTTCTTATAAGGGTGCCAAACCCCACCCTCAAGACTTCCTCAAAACCAAATCACTTTCCCAAAACTCATATCCAGATACCATCGGGCTTAGGGATCAGCCACACATGTTTGGGGAGCACACTCACATTCAGAAAACAGTAGAGAGTGAAAGTCAGAGATGAGAAAGAGCACAGTGCCTTCATGAGTGTAGAGGGGTAGGGAAGAGTCCCTTCAAAATAAGCATAGAAATCACATGGAATGGTTTAGCAGAAGATTTTGAACTTAATCTTACAACAGTGCAAAACCATGAAGAGTTTGAAGCATGAATAGCATAATCAGGTCTGTGTCACCAACAATTTTGAGAGAAAGCGATGACCAAAGGAAATGCCAGTTTCTGTCTGATATGTGACAGGAGAACAATGTACTTAATTATAAGATGTTTGGGCCTTCAAGTCTCGGCTCACAAAAAGAGGAACAGAAAAATGAATTGTTACTTAGATGAAAGTTTCTTTGGTATATTCATCTTGACGCATTTTTATCAATCTTAGATGACTCTTTGCATTTGAGCAGGGCTTGCTAAGAACAAATTTTGCTCAAAAGAGTCCCACTGAACACTCACCTGCAAATTTACCTACACCCAAAATGACAGGATACATTACCAGCTAACTCATGGACTTGGCTTCTATTTAATCTTTCTCATAAAGGGGTACTGGTTACCCAGAATTGTCAAATTATAATGTATTGTACCTATAAGTATGTGTAAGTACATGAAATTACCTGCTGTCCCTGCTTGAAACTGAAATGTAAGGTTTTAAATGATTAACATTTACTACAACCATAGTAACACGAGTCCACGAAACACTGAACCAGTAAATCTCTACTCATGTATGGACAGCTGCCTTTCAATGATGACTTAATATATTACAAATAGAGAAAAATTTGACAGCAGCTTTATTTTCAAAGGGTTCTTACTATTAAGTCTTAATCACCTGAATCCACTGAAATAAAATTGAAATTTAAGGAAAAAGTAAAAGTACTGTTTCTAATATGACCAAGTACATACCTACCCAAACCTCTTGTGTGTAACAACTCTAAACTTTGAATAAAAGAGAAAAAAAAGAGTACAGGAGCTTTTAGGGGCTGATTAAAAGCAGTCATGTTGCAAAGAGTCGAAAATTGAAAGAAAGGACTGAGTCTCCCGTTTTTTTGAAGTCTTTTTCTTCCTCCTTCTTTTGTTTTTGTTTGTTTGCTTAGCTGCTCACTTGAGAGTAGACATTACTCAAGGCATCATGTAGCGTATCAAAAGCAGCAACAAAAACACAGTCTTTCTGGATGGAGGAAACTTGAGAGTTCAGCACTGCATACACACTAGACAGTGAGAAAGAAACACCAATCAGGGAGAAGAATCCCTCTAGGTAAGTCCCACATTGTTTGTACAAACTGCCTTGTTTGAATCCCTCACACTGTGTGTGTGGAGTAGATTGTCTACAGATGGATTAAGAAAAAATAGAACTGAAATAAGATTTGCACTGGTTCCTGACAGTTGTTCTGTAGTATGAGCACATCCACATTACTTTCTTGCTAAAACAAAATTAATAAAACTATTCAGAGTCTGTAAAAGAAGTCAGAGTCTCCATGATATAATATGCAAAATGTGTCCAGAATGGGATGAAAAATTATTTATTATATGCATTACTCTAAAACAATGGTGGCAAACCTATGGAACATGTGTTGTTTTTCTTTTAAGACAAAAGATGTTAATGTCTGAGTTATTTTTCTAAACTAAGACCTCAGTATTCAGATTTAATTGCAGTGCTGGAAATGATAAACATATGGGTTTTAGGTTGTAGTCTGAGCACTATCTCTAAAAGATTTACCCCCACTGTTCTAACATATACTATATTTACATGACAAAAAAGACTCCAACTCTAGCATGAACCAAATGTTAGAATTAATCAGAAAAATATTTAAGCAGCTATTATAGCTATGTGAATTAAAGGAAGAAGCTCTTGTAAGAAATTAAATTTTCATTAGAGAAGCAAAAAGTATAAAGTAGGAAAAAATGGAAATTTTATAAATGAAAACTAAGATTTGTCTGATGAATTTAATAGTAGAATGATGAAACGGACCATGCTAGAGATTTGAAAATAAAGCAACATAAACTGCTCTGGAAGACACAAAGAAAAATTCTAAAAACAAAAATGAGCAAAACCTCAAGGTCTCAGGTCAGAAGGTCTAAATACGTCTATTTGGGACTCTCAGAAACAGCAAACAAAGAGAGAGCCAGAAAAAAGTTAAATGTAAAGAAAAAGCAGCTTCTAGACAGCTATTTATATATGGAATAAGTTTAACTTTCCCATTTGAAAAGTTATGTTCATAAATTCTAAATAAAAGTAGCACCTGAAGTTGGTATATTAAAGTAACTTCATACATTAGAAAATGTCTCAGTTACTTTTCTCATTGCTGAGACAAGATACCTGACACCTAAAGGTATAGGAGGTAAAGTTTATTGAAGCTCACAGTTTGTAGAGGTTTTGGTCCAAAGGTGGCTGGCTCCAAACAGGGTGGATTGGTAGAGGAGAGAAACAGTTCATGGTGGGCAGAAGGTGGCAAAGCAACAAGGGAGGTACCTTAGCAGCTTCTGCCTGCCCCTTTTGTATTCCATCTAGGCTGCAGAGATTAGGGTGCTGCCAAACCAATTAGTGGACTGATTTAGTAATCACCCACCTTTAATCCTAGCATCACACACCCTAGATCCAGCCACCTCTGAAAAAGCCCCACCTATAGACTGCATGAGGCTTTGCAGGGACATCTAGACACAAGCCGTAACAGAGAAGTAAAAATAAAGTAGCTCTAAGAAAAGATAAATTCAGATTAGAGCACAGTTGTCCTTCTCTGCATATGGGGCAAAACTGAATATAAAAATTACTTTTCTTTTAAAATGGACTAAGATTCAAAATTTAAAACAAACAACTAAGTTCACTTTGTAATAGTAAATGTATATGGCAATAAACATAGAATGTACATGCTTAATGAAAGCAAGCAAATCATCTTGAGCACTGACAAACATTAATGTATAAACTGTCCTACTGGTCACCTCTGTTTTCTCTGGACGCTGATAGCAGCAGTACAAGTGGAGTAGACATAAGCATGACAAAGAGATTCTACATAAGACAAGGGCCATAAAAAATGAAAGAGTGGAGGAAGTCGATCTGCAAGCCCTGAAATACTGTGTTCTTGTTTATGCATAATGTAACAGAACAGCCTTTGTATTATTTTCAACAGTTCAACATACTTAAAATAATCTACACTTCAAAGGAGAGGAAACAGTGCATGTGCTTAGACTGCTCTTTACTGCCTAACTTAATTCTTGCAGCATAGCCATCCTTAGAAACTAGACAAGTCAACCTCTACATAAACACTAACTTCCTCTGTGTTTCCAAATGTAGAACTCTGAGGAATACACAACAGGAGAAGTTTCTAGCTTGGAAAACTGTTAAAAATCAAATAGTATCTAAGCCCATTTACAGTAAGTCTAAAAATAAGATTCAGTCTCTTCAAAACATATCTATAACAATGGCTCATTCTGCACAATCACTTTAATGGAAGATGGAGGGAATTTCAGAACAATCTGAACAAAAAGGCATTTAAAGGTGGAGGACAGTCCCTTGTACTGAAGAGAACTTTCGGGTTAATTCTCATCAGTAATCAAGCAACTTCAGAAATTGCCTCAAGTTCTATTTTTTTTTTCTTTGCAAGTGGTATAAAAGTAAAACTATATTTTACCATTCTTTTTTGCTTTTGCCAGAATACACTGCCTCAAAACATCAACTGTATAGAATCGTCATGTCTGAGGATTTTCTATCAACTAAACCAACAATGTCATCAAAGCAAATATTAAACAGTTAAAAATTACTACAACCACTTAAGATAGAAAACATAGGAATTAATTTCTATAAAATGAGCAAATAAATAATTGATTACACAAGAATGTAAAACTATCACATGTATAAACACTGAAGAATATAACTGAAAAAGTTTTACATTAATATTTTAATTATAATATTTATATTCCCTATTTTAATATGCTAAAGAGCTTTAAGGAATGATTTGTGCTATTCAGCTTTATTTAAAGAGATTCAAAGAAGTTTTAATTGATATCCTTTTTTCTTCTGTTAGTAAATTTCCTGCAGTAAATTAAATTATTCAAGATTTTACCAGCTCCAGTCTTAAATTAGTATTTGTTAAAGTGCTAGTTGCAGGGTACTACTAATGAGACTATCTTATCTGTCTTAGTTACTGTTATTTCAGCTCACAGTCTGTAGAGGTCTCCATAGTCAGGAGGCTCCAAAGCAGGGCAGTGCGGCAGAGGAGCATCGGAGAGGAGGAACAGTCCATGGCATGGTGGACACATTTTGCATATTATATCATGGACACTCTGACTTCTTTTAGAGACTCTGAATCATTTTATTAATTTTGTTTTAGCAAGAAAGTAATGTGGATGTGCTCATACTACAGAACAACTCTCAGGAACCAGTGCAAATCTTATTTCATGGCATGGTGGAGTCAAGTCAGGACTCCAGCGATCCAGCTCCTCTGCCCAGGTTTTATCTTCTTATGTCACATTTAGCTGTAAGCTCCTCAGGGAACTAAGCCACTGATGAGTATCACACACCATGATCCAGTCACCTTCCGAAAGACTCTCCTATGAGCTCATGAAACTTTGGGGAGACAGCTAGATAAAAACTACAACACTGTTCTTTATTAAAGAGAAACTTAAAAGATCTCTTCCTTTTATCCCTCTTGTACCCCAAAATGGGAAGATGATCTCAAAAACAGTTTTGAAAAATGACAACAGTGGATCATGGGAAGTCAGTGTTTGTCTCCCTCACCTGGCTCACTTCCATCTCAGGCAACAAAGAGCTATGACCCTGATGATGCCTCTTTCTTAGGAAAGACTGGTGACCTTGAAAACCAGAGAAGGGCCTGGGAAGATGATGTCCCGGGACAGTAAGCATAGCCAGAGATGTGATGTACTGTGGAAGGGCCCCAGAGAACTAGCTGCTGTCCTACCCTCACTTCCTTTAAACTAAGAGGGCCAAAGGTATCCTCAAAGCTCACAAGTTTCCTAATCTTCAAGGGGAACAGAATCCCTATAGTTCAATTAACAGTGCATTTTCCTAGAGCTTTGGGTAGGATTCACATTTTACTCTCATCTTTTAACGTGATGGGCCATCAGGATTTTTACAAGAAACTGATATTTCTTACTCTCACTCTCTCTCTTCTAGCTCCTTGGTTTAATCAAAGCTCAAGTGACAACCCACATGATGACACACTGTCCCAGGAGCTTACCAGCTGTCAGTCACTGCTCCATGCACTGGATTTGCATCGCTGCATTTAATCACCACAGTAAGCCTACAGAGAGCATCCTACTACTGTCATCTCTATTTTATGGATGAGAAAACTGAAGATCACAAAATGTGTGAACTTGCTCCAGGTCAGTCTACTAAACAAGAGAGCGGAAGTATAAATCCACATCTCATTGGGTCCGCAGTGCAAGCTTTCACCCACTACGTCTCTCTCTTGTCCAAAGCAAGGACACCTGGAAATAATAAGAATAGCAAACCTGTCCCATCCTCTCTACCAAAGAGCTTCCCCACACCTCATCAGTGGGTGTCCTGAGATCTGCAAGTTTGTGGGAAAATGGTAAAACCTAAAATGAAGTTAACAGTCCCAGCTTTTGAAAAGGAAACTCAAAGCAGCATTCTTAAGAAAGACACAACGTCCTGATGCATAGACAGGGCAGGGTTAGTATGCCCAAAAGCTGTTCACTAAAAAAGTAAAGCAAAAAGCTGTGGGACACAGAGGCACATGCATATAATCCCCACATTCTTGTGGTGCAGGAGGATTACAAGTTCGAGGCTAGCCTGAGCAACTTGGTGATTTAACAAGTCCCTGACTCAAAAGGAAAAAAATGAGAGGGCAGGAGAGCAGGGGATATAACTCAGTACAAAGGCGTTGGGTTCAATCCCCAGCACCAGTAAATAAACAAAACAAACAAACAGTAAAAGCAGCAAGGTTATTTAAACAATAATCAAAGCTAAGACATTTTCATCTATTCATTGGATACGTTATCTTAATTGATTCAAATATTTCTCCTCATATGAAAGATATAAATTAATGGATTCTATCAACTATAGAACGTTATATTAAGAAATGGAGAATGATGATTACTATGAGTCTTTTTGAGACAGGGTCTCACTGTGCGGTTCAGGCTGGCCTTGAGCTCACTTTGTAGCCCAAGCTGGCCTGGAACTTGCAACGGTCCTCTTGCCTTTGCCTCCCAAGTGCTGGGATCACAGGCCTATGCCACCACACCTGGCTTACAAGTCATTTCCTATGCCTTAGCAGTTACCTTTTCTTCACCACTTCTTGACACTAATAGATGCAAAAGAAGACCAGGTCTGCTCAAGAATGAAGCAGGATGCTAAACTGATCATCAAGAGACACCAGACCCCCCCCCCCCCGAGCAAGACAGCAGCACACACTTCCACAATTGCTCACACACTGGGAAAAGGGTTAACAAAGGTGCAGGCCAGCCCAGGTAGAGATGGGCCAACAGGTATGAGCAGCAGTCAGTCTGGGTACTGCAGAAGGTCATGGAGCGAACAAGAACAAGAGCCCACAGACCCAATTTGTGATTCATTCCAACAATGGGAGAAGCATATTATATGTCAAGGAAAAGAAACTAATGTGGGAGAAGTAGAGTGCAAAGACAGAATCAAGGTGTTCTTCAGAACCAATGTCAGAGAAGATGGCAGAAGTATGATGTGCAGCAGGGATAGACAGGCGTGACTCGGACAGAGAGGAATCGCCTGGTCCCTTGGACCTGGACGGTGCAGAGATGGAAGAATCTGCTGGTGGCACAAGCACAAGCGTATTTTCACCTCCTGAGCTCTACTGGGCAGGAAGCATGATGAGCTGTAAGGAGGAAGGGGAGCAAGGCAGGGCGCTCACAGAAGACGAAGTCGTGGGAGATGCTAAGGTGAATACAACAAAATCACCCCGCAGAGTTGAGAGCCCATCGGACTCCACACACTCAGAACTACTCCAGCAGTCTTCTACAGATGGGGGTAGGGGTGCACCATGCTAGGATCCAGCTAGATTGAGCAGGTTTCAGCAACACTCACAGGCGTGGCAGAGCCAGGGTTCATCTGATGAGTCAGAATCCTGGCTGGACAAGAAGCAAGAAGATGTGAAGAGTGAAGGGCCAAGACAAAATCAAGAAGCAAGAAGATGTGAAGAGTGAAGGGCCAAGACAAAATC
>NW_004955471.1:8696214-8705941 GCF_000276665.1 Chinchilla lanigera
CAAGAAGCAAGAAGATGTGAAGAGTGAAGGGCCAAGACAAAATCAAGAAGCAAGAAGATGTGAAGAGTGAAGGGCCAAGACAAAATCTAGATGCAAAATGTAAATTAAATCGAAAACTGAGAAAGCTGAAAGGCTAGGAGGCTGTGATCAGAAACTCGCATGTGAGTTGAGATCTCAGGGATAGAGCAGTTCCCAATGAATCCAAGTTATCTAATCACCCTTCTTCTTAGGCAATGGGATTCTTAGCATACAAGCAAAACTTTAAGATGTAAAAACTGGACCAGTTGAGGGAACCGGAGACCAGATTGCCTGAGGACAAGAGTTGTTATGAAGACAAAAATGGCTTTAAGACCGCCAGCATCCTCAGCGCACAGGGGTGTTGCCTAAGTCTACAGGAGATAGGAAGAAGGGAGAGACAGCCAGAGCCAGACAATGTGTGCCTTCCTGCCTGGAGTATGGAAGGGCATGGTGACCCCTCAGAAGCAGTGTTCAGAAAACTCGGTAAGATGCCAGCCATGTCCCTGGGTTGTGGTCCACGGGGATTAGAGGAACAAGCCAACAGCATCAGTCTTACAGAGACTGTGCCCCAACACCATACAAGGGACAAGACCCTTCCCCCAGCCATCACTCCCTCCTTCCCATCACATTCACAGCCACAGTTGTGACAATCACCTCCACACCATCAAGGCCAAGTTCACATCTCTCTCCTGCATTGTGCTGTACTTCTGAATTGCTAAACAGTGCTCCAGGTATCTTCTCCTCAGCCACTGGCCACTAATTCATATCCATACACCGAAAACTAAACAGAATGAGTATCTTTCCTCGGAAACGATGCCCTCCGGTTCTTCCTCTTCCTCCTAGCCCAGACTGACATTGCAGCACCATCTTTGGCTCCTTCTTCATTTCCCCATCATACCTCATTCTCCACACCAGTTTCTCTCTGAAAAGGCTCCTGGTCCAGCCTACCCAGGGGACTTTACCATTACCCGCTCCTTCATAGCTGAACTGGTGTTACCACAGCACTCAGGGATTACCTGCTTGTTTATCTTGCTTTTACTCTTTAACTCCACACAAAACTTCCTAAAACCTTACCTTACTCATGTTAATCTCTGCTCAGAATCCTGAACCTTCCAGTAACTTCTATAATAAGAGGAGCCAACTCATTAGTCAAACACAGCAAGTCCTTTGTGGGCTATCTTCTCCCATGTCCTCCAAACCAAGGCCCATGTCTTCACCACAGGAACCAGACAAACCAAGATGATCCCAGCCCACTGTTCCCTGCGGTCTAAATAGTAGTTGGCTTAATTTGTATTTGTGATAGTGTTCACCTGACCTAATTCTACCACCAAGCACATATTCTGTGTATGTGGAGGTCTTAATTCATAAGATTCAAGTAACCTAGCATTTGTAGAAATGTTCTAGCAAGACTGCCCTAGTGAGCTAGGAAAGTGTAGGAAGCTGCTCCTCCTATTGCTCAATTTTAATCTATACTTTACAAGGGGAGGGGGCCATTAGTGGAAGTTTGGCACATGGTTATTAAAAAATTAATTTTTGTCAGATTTCAATCTTCAAAAAAAGAAATCTTACTGATCACAATTTTCCAAAATCCAACCCAAGTGATTCTCTTATAGAGATGAACATATCTAAAAATGCACTGCATGTTCACACACACACACACACACACACAGACCTGCAGCTTCTCTGAAATACATGACAGACTGTAAATAAAAACTTCCATATCCTAACAGAAAGTCCCTAATCTATTGGAGAAAGTGAACCTTCCCATTCTGAGGCCCCCGGCCCAAACCTATCCTTCTCCACCATGGAATACTGATTACCTTCCATATTCATGTCCATGTATTGTCCAAATTAACTACATTTTAGGGATGAGGAGCTGTGGCCAGAACAGTTAACATAGACAGCCACGGAGAGGTAGAGCTGGAATCAGGGTTTTCTTACCCTAAATAAAGTGCTCACTCACTTCCTGCCATGTCAGTAACAGACGCCCAAGAGTTAGAGCCGATAAATGGAATCGAAGACAGTAACCCCAACAGACCAGAGTCAGGCCCTGCACACCTGATAAGGCCTGAGAACAGCACCAGATTTGACAATGGTGGGTAGCAACCTGCTAAGCCCTTCTCTACAACCCGTATCACACCACTCAGTCCCTCTGAGAGCCGCACAGTGGCTCAGCTGCTGCTTTTCTTTTGTCCAAGAATCACAACTGAGAGGTCACCTGAGCTCTCCTGAAGACAGGTGGGCAAGGTTGTAAGAAAATCCTACATACAGTCAGCAGCAGTAGACTTCTGCTTTCAATGCCTCAAACAGGCACATCCAACTAAAACACCTAACACACAATTTGAACTAGTTTCTGTTCTACTTTCCACCTTCCAGTGCAAGAGACTAGTTCATCGAAATATCACTTTTTAAAGGAGGAAAGGTTTATTTTGGCTCAAAGTTTATAGGGGTTTCAGTCTATAGTCAGTTGGCTTGAAGGCAGGTGGAGGAGAAACAGTCCATGGCAGGGCAGGCAGGAGGCAGGAAAGAGAAATATCGTTTTTAATTAGTCCTAGGTTTTGCTGCATCAGACAAAATAGATTTTTTTTGGTTTTCTGGAATATTTCCACATTCACAGAATTCTAATTTACTATAATCCCATAGTATATAACATGCCCTGAGCATTTACTGTGAGCCAAGTGTTGCTGTAAACATACGTATACTAATTCACTATCCATAAAACAGTTCTACCAAGTGCACACTATTGCTGTCCTTACTTTATAGATGAGGAAAATGAGATGCAGTACCCAGGATCGCATGACTAGCAAGTGCTGGAGCTGAGAATCAGACCCAGGCAACCTAACCCCATAGTCTATATTTTTGTCACTTCCTAGTGTTTACCTGTAATCTGCAAAGCTATGAACACCGCCATGTAATGTCATTAATCTTTAATTCTAGAACCAAGAACTAGACAAAGTCATATTTTGACAATGCCAGCAATATTCCCCATGGATTCTCAGTTATACCCCTCCTACTATTACCTATTCAAATATTACCTCATCCTGTTCCCCAAGCAGGAAAAAGAGGTGGGCCAGCTGATTAGTCTGGGCAGTAGTTGGGTGGGAGTAAAGGAGAGAATATCAAACTGATGTCTGAGTTTATCTAGAGTGTCCAAAACAGGTCCTTAAACAAAGCTGGGTCACCTACAGCGCACCCTGGGAATTAAGTTTTCACAAGCCAGATAACCAGGCAAGGTAACAATTAGCAGGTGACGTAGGCATGTCCCGGAGACAGGAGCAAAGGACCATGTGGAAATGATACCTGCTTCCAGCACACAAGTCCAGAGAGGTTGGGGCACATAAAGGAGCTAAAACAAGAAGAATACACACAGGTACTACATTTACATCAATGGCAAAGTTAGTGCACACTGTGTAAATATGCCCAGGTGAGCAGTGACTGTATTAGGGGTAACATGAGGGAGACAAAAGATATGGGAGAGGCAGTGCAATTCAGAAAACTCCAAGGAATCAGTGATAAAACATACTGAGGAAATAAACCTTACAAAAAATTAATATACATGTAAAAATTAAAACCTTTACTAGTTGCAGTCCTTACTGTGTGACCTTCTTGTTTTCCTTGTTCTTGTGCACCTCTCTAACACAAGTCAACAAAGTCACTGGTACTCCAGTTTATAAGATTAAGGACACCAGAAGCGACAGGGGACCCAAAGGCTAGTAAATCACAGCCACGGCCCTCACAGCCCATCACTGTCACTAACAAAGGGAACAACTGTCACACCCCAGAGGACTTGGAGCCTGCACAGAGCAGTGAGAGCCCAGCGAGAGCAGGTGGCCTTGGGCCGAGCCTGCAAGCGCCTACCTTGAAGAGTTGGCAATGGTAGGAAAAATGTGAGGAGGACAGCGCCAGGACAATGACAATGAGCAATAAAGAAGGGACAGGTGTGCAGAAGCCTGGGGGCCTTGCAAGCGCTGTGCTCGAGGAGGGCTTCTCGGCCCCATGCTTCCCCTCAAAGCCTCCAAGCTTCACTACCTTGCTGATTCCTGTCACTATCCCTACTCAGCCCTGGACGTTTTGACTAACACTGGCTGTAACCCTTCCCTTGAATGACACCACCACTGTTATCCCCACAGTGTCACTAAGACACATATTCAGAAAGACTTTCCCAAAAGCAGGACAAGCTGCAGACCCCTGTAATCTCAGCTGCTTGGAGGGCTGCGGTAGGTGGACCACAAGTTCAAGCTCAGCCTGAGCAACTTATCCAGACCCTGCCTCATAAAACAGGGGAAGGGGTGGCTGGTGGGATGGCACAGTGTAAAGGGCTAGGTTCAATCCCTTGCCCAGAAAAAATAAAAAATAGAGCATCTTTAGTAAAGGCTAAGAGAGTCCTAAAAACAGGGAACAATCTCAGAAGACAACCTGAATCAGACAGATGACAGTTTGTCTTGCCAGCTGAGGGAGCACACTGGGAATCAGCCCTTCTTGCTTCTTCCTGTCTATCCACAAGTGAAATGCCAACTCTAATGCACCCCAGGCTCCCGTCTCACATAGGTAGTGCTCCTCACACTCAGGCCATGGAGGGCAAACACTCCTGGCCAGGTCTCTGTTCCACAGCCTGGTTTGGAATCTCAACACCAGCTTTCCCCCCAGTGGATGGGAACAGGGCAGTGTCTTGCTCTTTACTCCAGAACGTTTTCAACAATGCAAAACCAACTGCCCCAGCATGGTAAATACAAATACATACACACAGACGTACGCCAAATGGATAAACACAGCGTGTGGAAAGATACATTATCAAAAACAGGAATTTCGGAAAGGAGTTGCCGGATCAGGGATAGGAAGGGCAAGAGGGAGGGAGGAAGGAAGGATAGAAGGAAAACAATGGGAGAAGGCAGGGAAAGAGAACAGGAGAAGGGAAATAAGCTCAAACTGGGAAATATTCAACTTGAGGTGCCAAAACAGATCCAGGTAGATGCACATCAGACAGATAGATATTAATCTGAGGCTTATAAGGGAGTTTGACCCTGGAGATGTAAAACAAAAGGAAGAAGGAAAGGGAGGGAAAGAGAGGGAAAAAAGCAAAGAAATTCTGGAACTGTGTAAGAGAGTAGAGAAAGAAGAACACTGAGGGGAAGACAGACGCTTCGGAAGTGCCTCTGCCTCGCTGAACGTCAGGTGGCACAAAAGGAAAAAGAGGAATTGGCAAGGCAGAGGCAGAAAGAGAAGGCAAGGAGACCAAGGCAGTGCAGGCGATGCATCTGGGGAAAAGGACGGGTGGCCAATGGTCCAAAATGCTTCAGGCAGAAGATGGAATTTGTGACTAAGAGCAGCAGAATTTGGGACCAAGGTCAGAACGGACAAAAGGAGTGATCAGCAAGTGGAGGTTGGGCACAAGTCATGCACCCAGAGAGGTTGACAGTGGGGACACAGAGGACACAAGACACAGACTCCCTAAGCACAGGTCCCCGCTTATCCCATGGCTGCTCCCCCCCCCGAGAACCCAGGAACAGTTCCTGGCATGCAACCAGTACTTAGAAAGTCTCTGTTCATTGCTGTTGATTTAGTGAATGCTATTCTTTGATTAAAGTAAGGAATTAACAAGTTTCTCTAGAATATGACGGACTATAAGGAACAGACTTATTTTCAAACGTATGTAATTCACATGTATGTGTTCCCCGAAGGTGACACGGTTTTAAGACCTCGTTGTAAGTAACAGCTGTAGACAGAGCTCATATCGCTGGAGGCTGGTGGTCTTGTTTAGATGTTGAAGTCAGCCTTTTGGGAGTAATTTGAGGAAAAGGAGATCTCTCAGGTCAGACACAAAATAAGGAGAAAACCTGTAAGTGTCTGCAGGGTGGACATCCCTCTGCTCTGACCATGAGCCAGCAAGAGAGAGAAAGGAGCTCCTGAGGGGTGGGCTTTCCACACTGGGGCACGTAGAAAGCAAGACATTAAGAATGCTAGGATGGCTCCCGTCAGGTTGTGTTAGTCAGCTTTCCTTTACTGTAACAAACGCTGAGACAGGAAACTGTCAGTGAGAGGAGGATGATGTGGGCTCGGGTGCAGAGGTTTCAGTCCATGTTGCTTTGGGTCTGGGCCAACATCTCATGGTTAGAGTGTAAGGGCAAAGTCATTAAGGGGGAGAAGAGACCTGGATCCAGCCATCCCCTTCCAGGGTACACCCCCAATGACCCAGTGTGCCAAAGCTATTATGAGCCCCACACTTAAAGGTTCCACCCCCTCCTGGGAGTGGTCAGCTGGAGACCAAGCATCAACATGTGGGACATTCTTATCCAAACCACAGGAAAAGTTACAGAAACCCTTAGTGGCCACTTCCTCCAGGCTGCAAGTGGTTCTTGTACTTTGAGTTAACTTCCTATGTCCCTGCACATTTAAAAGTCTCTGGAAAGTTCCAGCCTGGTCATGAGAACATAGACAAGTTCAACTAGTGCCTGAAGAGAGGAAGATGGCAAGTGCTACGGCAGCAGCAGGAGCAGCAGCAGGAGTGAAAGAACACAAAGGACTGACGAAGCACTGATGCTTTGCCACCATCTCGACAGGTCAAGGATTTCTAAAAGCTGGATGGCAGGGTATTGTTCTTTTCCAGGAACACTAGATATAATTTTTTCCTGTTGTTTTTCATTTTGTTTTTGTTTAATTTTGACAGAAGATATCAGAGTAGAGATGAGGGCTAAAGAGAAAATTGATAGTGTGTGGGGGAAAAGGAACAGTTATGAAGAATCTATACAATATAATTATGCAGAACCTTCGAAGAAAGAAGAGGCTACTCAACCCAAAGGCTATGTAAGGAAGTTAGCTTTTGCAAAGCAATATAAAGAATGAGGGAGAGGGCGACATGGAAAACACTCCTTTGAAGCTCAGAATCAGATAGGGGGCCATGGCCACGGAAAGCTTACATGGCTGCTCTGGAGAGGTCAGCAGGGCCCAGAGAATGAGTGGGTTTCTCCAGGCTTCAGAGGCTAGATCCCTGGAGTGTCCCCAAATTCTAATCAGTACAGTTTAGCGCCACCTGTAACAGGACTTGGCCACCTGGAAAGGCTGTCAGTTTCTGGAAGTGCAAGTATACTGAGTTTATCTCAGTACAACAGGTCTACCATATACCAAGTCACAATAATAGGATAAACTCACACCTCATGGCAGAACTCACAAAGTCTGAAACAACTCTAAAGACAGGTAACAATAAAAAACAGTCATAATTAATCCATTCTATTATTCTCCAGATGGATTTAGGTTATATACACTCCTATCAAAGGGGAATAAATCTAGATGGACTAAATCTTTGAAATCACCCCATCTAACCTCTCATCTATTATGACTTCTTTGTCAAAAATCTATGGCAGAAACCATCCTTGGTCACTGGGTGCCCAAAGGCTCCTTTCCACATCTCGGCCTCCTTTGTAGGACACCTGAGGCCAGCAAAGCTGGGCTCTGGCTAATGTGACGTTGGTGGAAGTAATATAAGTCACTCCCAGATCTAGTTTCATCTTAAATGGAGGACGACCAGCCCACTTACATCACCAGACACACCGCTTGAGAGATAAACATGCTTGCATAGTGCTAGTCACCAATTTTTGTGGCATGTCTGTCCAGCAGCAAGCATTGATTAATTTTCAAGCCACCTTTTACTAATCTAGCAACTTAGAGTTGTCAAACACACTAGACAAAAGAATGCGGATTACTGTTACCCATATACCCAAAGGACAAAACAGTTGGCAGCAATCAGGAAATCCATTTTCATATTATAGTAACACTTCATTCATCTAAAAGTTATTACTTGAGACATAATTTACAAACCTAAGCCCTGAGCCCACAACCGAGAACCAGAAAGTCTGCAGTAGAGGTTTGAAAACAGTCCAGGCTGAGAGTTAAAAGAAGCTTTAGAGCTTCATTCACCCATTCACAGGTAGCTTTTACTGATTTAATCAAATTGTCTTGGATCTGGTCATCTGACACCAGGTACGAAATAGAAAACCGGAAACAATAAGGAGAGACGGCTAGCAGGGACCAAAACACAGCAGTACAGCTGGTAAGAGGGATCTGGACAACCCTAAAAGGTGACACACCCAAATCAAAGGGCAAGGGAGAGAGCCCCGCTTTAGAAAGGATGGGTGTGCCCCGTTGCTGCCCAGAGTCCCCAGTGCATCCCTGGCAGGTCTCAGTGCACTGATGCTGAGCATAGTGATCTGAGCTCTTCAACCAACCTTTCCAAGCTTCTAAAGAAAGCAGGAAAGGTAAGAAGACGGTTACTCAAAACAGTTCCGCTGCTGAAAGACATGCACTTGGTGCTTTGAAAACGCCACTGATGAAGACAGCCTTATGCCCTGGGATACCATGGGAAGGTGCTGCAAAGTGTAAAAAAAAAAATCGCCTATTGCACGCAAAGTTTACACTGGGTGGTTCACGCCAAGTAAATCCCGGTACACACATCCAACATGAAAGAAACTGGACTTCCATGACAAAAATCAAGATCCAAATGTCACATGGGTGGGAAGGGACCTTAGAGATCATGCATCACCCAAGGCTCTGGTTGAAAAGTTAGGGGATCAGCACACTCATCCCACCGTAGGGCGTGATTCACAGCCCATGCCCCCTGCTTTCTCAGCTGGGGCACAAGCAACCAGATTCCAGTTCTCCCAGGCAGACTCAACCCTCTCCAGCCCTTCCCGGGCCTTGCTGCTGCCGTACAGCTGTGCAAGCACTCACCTGGAGAAAGCAGCGTCCCACCGGGGTGTGCTCTGCCAAGGTGACATTGTACACCTGCCTCCGGAAGATGGGCTCGTTGTCATTCACGTCATCCACCGTGACGCTCACCAGGCAGGTGGCAGAGAGCGGGGGCTCTCCGAGGTCCTGGGCCACTACTTTGAGCTCCATGGCCTTCTGGACCTCTCTATCCAGAGTCCGAATGGTGCTGATCACCCCGCTTTCGGGGTTGATGGCGAAAGACGGCCCACACTCTGCGCTGGGCTGCAAAGCCTCGGGGGTGCAGAGAGCGGAGAGCTGGACGAGCGTGTAGTGCACCCGGGCGTGATCAGTGCCAGCCTCGTCGGCGTCGGAGGCGCTGACCCACAGGACTGTGGTGCCCGGGGCCGCAGCCTCAGACACCGAAGCCTGGTAGCGCTCCTGGCTGAAGACGGGCGGCTGGTCGTTGAGGTCGGACACCTGAAGCAGAAGCGTCTCCTGGGTGCTCAGGGGCGGGAACCCCGCATCCACGGCCTCTAGTCGCAGCTCAAACAGATCTCGGCTTTCTCGGTCCAGGGGCCCCTCGATGCAAAGGAAAAACACCCCTGGGGGGCCGCCGGGCCTCAGCGCGAAGGCTCCCTCCCCGCCCTCCAAGGCTAGCGAGACGCCGCCACCAAGGCCCACACCAAGCGCCCCGGCGGCCTCCTCTTCCTCCTCCGAGTCACAGTCTGCGTCCGACACGGAGACACGAGCCACATAGTCACCAGGTCGGGCGCCCTCGGAGACTCGGGCCGCGCCCCCCTCCGTGAGGAACAGCAGGTGGATGGCGGGCCGGTTGTCATTCACGTCCAGCACGGCGACAGACACGCGCACCGTGGCGACCTCGGGCTCGGCGCCCCCGTCGCGGGCCTCGACCACCAGCTGGTGCCAGGCCTGCGCCTCGCGGTCCAGGGGTCTCCGCACGCGCACCACGCCGCTCAGCTCCTCCACCTCGAAGTGGGCCTCGCCGGCC
>NW_004955471.1:8706221-8707418 GCF_000276665.1 Chinchilla lanigera
CTCGATGCGCAGCTCGTGCGCCGCCGCCGCCTCCCGGTCCAGGCGCCGCAGCAGCACCAGGTCCAGGGGCTCCAGGAGCGACGGCGGCGGCCCCGGCGTCCCGTAGCGCAGCTGGAAGAAGGGCCCCGCGGGGTCCTCGGGCAGCTCGGGAGCGGGCAGCAAGGTGTAGCCCTGCGTGCCGAACGGCCCGGCGTCCGGGTCCTGCGCCCCCGGCAGGCGGAAGGCGGTGCCCGGCGGGCTGAGCTCGGAGACGTCGAGTTGCAGCGCGTCCTGGGGAAAGCGGGGCGCGTGGTCGTTCACGTCGTTCACGCGGATCTGCACCTGCACCACGGCGCCCAGCAGCGTGGCGGCCACGAAGCTGTAGCGGTCCCGCCGCTCGCGGTCCAGGCGCCGCGCCGTGCGGATGACGCCCGTGTCCGGGTGCACGTGGAAGTCGTCCAGCAGCGGGGAGTCGTCCGAGTCCTCGGACAGAAGGAAGCCGCCCACCTCCTGCTGCGGCGCGGGCAGCGCCGCGCGAATGTCCCCCACCAGCGTGTCCGGGGGGAGCCCCTCGTCCACCGAGAGGCTGAGGTTCAACACCTGCGCGGACGAGCCCGAGGCCGCCCACAGCCACGCGTGCACGAGGAGCCCGAGCAGGCAGCCCCGCCGCGCGCGGGGGCACCCTGGCCTCCGGGGGAGCAGGAGGCGCTCGGGGACGGGGGCCCCCGGCAGCTGACGCCGTGCGCCCATCCTCCGCCCGCCCGCCCGTCCGGAAGGGCTCCGCACTCCGCCGGCGCCTGGGGAGCCTCCCGGATAACTGCCAGCTTGTGGTGGGAGCGCAGAAAAATCCAGGAGCCTCTTCGGAGTCTGAGCCGAGGCAGGAAGGACTTTGGCAAACAAACCGGCAGAGCCGCGAGTTCCCGGGTTACCGCTGCAACTGGTGCGCGGCCTCCGCCTGCAGCTCCGCGGGCGGACGGGAGCCGCCGCCGCCCCTGCCGCGCCAGCCGCCTCTGCAGCCCCTGAATTATTTTAAGCGGAGTCTCATCGCTTGTTCTCGCTGCTTTTATTCCTTTCACATCTGGTCCTTGTTCTGCTCGGCTGGCTGTTTCTCGCCGGTAAAGTCAGGTGCATTATTTCTTTGGCCAAAAGGGAGGAAATTACTGAACGCGCGCGCCGAGCGGAGGCTGGGATGCGCGGCGAGGGCGGGGCGGGGCGCGG
>NW_004955471.1:8708243-8756545 GCF_000276665.1 Chinchilla lanigera
CTGAGCTAAATCCCCAGCCCCTTCCGGGGTGTTTTGTGATGCTGAGTTGGACTCAGAAAGACCGAGTGGCAGAGGCCTCCGGACCCCGCCATGCTCAAAGCAGCTCCAAGCTGCAAAGTTTGCGGGCAGGGCCACCGCTGACAGACTTAACGAACTAGCTTCGGGCTGAGCGGGCCGCAGGTGTCCCTTCCGTTATGCATAATAATTGGTAGAAATTGATAAATGGCCTCTAATAAAGTAGCTTACGCCCCGAAGAAGGAGGTTCTGCCCTCTTAAGGACGGCCGGCCATATTTAGCAAATGATTTCTGCAATTCTGCATTTCGCCCAGAGAGAAGCATTTATTTCCTAGAATATTGGTCTGCTCTTTAAGGAGGACCAAAAGCTCTCCACAGTAGATGCTGGCCGCGCCAGGAAATGCTTTTTTACGCTCAGTGGCGTATATATCATTTCTAATGCATAGCACGCTCTCTCTACCTCTGACAAAGTGATAACGACACAATTTACTTCGTAGCAGATAGGTTGCTGGAAATGAAATAGTTAGAATAAATTCAGCTTCCTTTTACCAGTGAAGTCCCTTAGCCATGAGGAGATTTCGGATGAGTCTTCAGAGTTTTTTTCTCCTCAGCCTCTGTAATGTCACTGTAAGGAGTCTCCTAGTTTCCGAGCTTGCTGCTTTATGAGCAGTTCTCCACGAAGCATCTGGAAAACTAACTGAACTCATCTTAGGTCCTGCTCAGAACCTGTGGTATAATTCCATTGTTCTTGGGTACTAATTCAGACTCCCTCAAGCACATTATATATGCGCGAATTATAAAGCCAAAGGACCCAAGGGAAAATCGCAGTTTGAACTACCTAACTTTCCATTTGTTTCTAAACTAGATCACTGTTTACGAAGAATGTGTCCTACCCACGTGCTGACCTTGTCACAGGCCATCTCTGTAGCGCCAGCCGTGCTGTCCTCACTCAGATTTGGTGTCTGACCTGTTGGTGCTTTCCAGGTCTAGGTCATGGGTTAGGGGTTAGGGTTAGGGAATAGGGTTAGGGAATATGGTTAGGGTTAGGGTTAGGGTTAGGGTTAGGGTTAGGGTTAAGGTTAGGGTTAGACAAGGGTTAGGGTGGGGTTAGGGTTAGGGAATAGGGTTAAGGTTAGGGAATAGGGTCAGGGAATATGGTTAGGGTTAGGGTTAGGTTTAGACAAGGGTTAGGGTTAGGGTTAGACAAGGGTTAGGGTAGGGTTAGGGTTAGGGAATATGGTGAAGGTTAGGGTTAGGGTTAGGATATAGGGTTCGGGTTAGGGTTGGTGTTAAGGTTAGGGTTAGGGTTAGGGTTAGTGCTAGACAAGTGTTAGGGTTTGGGTTCGGGTTAGGGAATATGTTGAAGGTTAGGGTTAGGATATAGAGTTAGTGGTAGGGTTAGGGTTAATGTTAGTGTTGTGTCTCTGACACAGTCTCTGATTCTGGACTCAGTTTCCTGGTGCTCAATAATCTTATCTCACCACCCTATCTCCATGGCCCCCTTATCAGAAACCCTAGAGTCTCGCATTGTATTTCATCTCTGGCACCTCTTGGTACCTGATAGTGTGCCTTGCCTTATTCGTCTTTTTAATCAGTTCCTTGTATTTGAGTCCCCTTTATAGCCTAAAACACAGATTTATCCTAGTACAGGGGATGTGTTTTTTCACAGTGTGTTTGCTTACCAGATGGATAGTGATGGGTGGAAGATCAATAACAGTGTTAAAGTAAAGGTCTGCAATACTCTAACTGCGAGTTATGGCCATGGCCTTCTTTGTGTGGTGAACTCCATCACAGCCCCCTTACTCATTTTCATCACCTTATGGGGCTTTGTGAACTTACTTTTGAGCTTCTTCCCCTTATGTTGGAAACTATTCCTGTCAAGTATTTACTGGAAGCAACACAAACAGAAAGCAGGGTCTTTTTCTGCAACTTTCACTAACATGTCCTGTGTAAACAGAAATTTTCTTTAGAAACAAATTGAAAGCCAGGCATTTTAACCACCTGTTTATTCCTGTGGGCCCTTTGCCTTTATAATGCAAGCATGCTCAATTTAAATTCCCTTGCTCACCTCACAGGGCACTACCTACGTTGATTGCCCAGAGCAACATTCTAGAATTTATTGTTCTGTTTTGTAAAGAAGAAGAAATATGTATGTGAAAAGTAATTTTTTATAATATAGGCACCAGCAGTCCACAAGAAATAGAACAAGGTCTTACCCTTTTGAGGAAAAAAAATAAAAATGTAACTGACAATAACTTTGGCTTTGAAGCTGGGAAATCTTTATAATATTGTGTGATTTGGGGCAAATTTTATTACATTTCCATGTCCTTCTTTAAATTGGAGGTTGTATGTCTATTTTCTGAGGATGCTATTAGCCTTAAATGATACTACACATGTGAAGTGAAGCTTTCAGTAAATATTACCTTTTTTGTCTTTTTGAGACAGGGTGTCTTTATGCAGTTCAGGCTGACTTTGAGCTCACTTTGTAGCCCAGGCTGGTCCCGAACTCACAAGGATGGTCTTGCCTCAGCCTCCCAACTGCTGGGATTATAGGCACGTGCTAGGACTCCTGGCTAATATTACTTCTTTTACTCTGTGTGATGAAATATTTTAGGGGTGAATTATTTTAGGATTCTCAGTGATATCACAGTCTGACTTCTCGCCCCCAAGTTTTGTAAAGAAGGAACATGTAAAATTCTCAATTTTGAATAGAAACTATTGTGGACAGACAGGCTCAGGCCAGATCTTCACATGGTGTTATGTGATTTCAGGAATATAGGTAGTCCTTCTTCAAAATAATTTTCTCCCAGACCCAGATAGTCCTCAGCTCTGTAACAGTTAAGTAAATAGTTACTGTGTTAGTGTTCCTTGCAGGGACAGAACACCTGATATAAATGCCTTAAAGGGAGCTTGGCATACGTGGCGTATGCCTGTAACCCCAGCATTCTGACAGACTGAGGCAGGAGGATCACAAGTTCAAAGCCATCCTGGGCAACTCAGAGATATAGGAGACTCTGCCTCAAAATAAAAAATGAAAAAGGGCCGAGTGTGTAGTTCAGTACAAAGGCCTTGAGATCAGTCCCCAGTACTGTGGGGGGTGGGGTGGTGTCGGTTAACGGAGAAAAGATTGTTTGGCTCACGGTTTCAGAGGCTTCAGTCCATGGGGCAGACTCCGGAGAAGAAACGTCCTGGCAGAAGGACCTGATGCAAAGCTGCTCCAGGAAGCAGGGATAAGAGGAAGAGGAGCAGGGGCCAGGGGACAGATGCAGTCCCCAGGTCATGCCCCCATTGCCCACCCAGACACTCCCAGAAGTGTGATTTATCCATCCCCTAGGGGTCTCTCAAGCCAATCAAGTTGACAGTCAGAATTAGCTATCACAGTTACTAAGTGCACAATGCAGTGTTCAAATAGCCTCATGTCAGCTCTTTAAGAAAGGAGGTATAATTATTATCTTCATGTTGCAGATGAGGAAATTGAGCTGCAGGTATACTGCATGTAGCAGGGCCAGAGTCATGCAGGTGGTAAGTGCTGGAAAGGAACTTGAACCTAGAAAGTTTGTTCCAGTGTCCGTGGTCTTCTCTCCTCATTTTACTGAGTTCTCAACTTGTCATTTATTTCCTCTGTGATTTTTTGGGGGTAGTACTGGGGATGGAACCCAGGGCTTCCACATTGAGCTACATCCCTTGCCTCTTTTAGCAACTCCCTTGTTTTTGAGACAGAGTCTCACTAAGAGGCTGGGCTCCACCTTATAATCCTTCTGCCTCAGCCTCCCAGAGTGCTGGAGTTATAAGAGTGTGTCACCGTGCCCAGCACTGGTGATTTTCCTTAAACAGATTCTCCTCTGAATTCTCATTGAAATCAGGACAGTGAGAGTAAGGCTGAGGAAAAGAGAGGAAGCTTGCAGAAAGAGGAGCTAGGATAGATAGCGTGTTTGTGGACGTGATGGGAAGCACAGGAGTAGGGTCACCAGACGTATTTGAGACTGCTATGAAAAGAAACCAACTAAATGATGTTTAAAGGCAGGAGAGGCGCTTGTGAAATATGGAAGAGAAAGGTCCCCTGAGGGTGAGGATATGCTCATGACAACAGGGAGCCCTTACCATTGCAACTGACATGTCGTCTTCCTAAAGGGGTTTGAACTGAACCAAACAACATTTGCAGCGTGTGATGGCTACATTTTATATGTCCAGTTGGCTGGGCTGTGTTGCCCTGCTGAGGGGACAGACACTAGTCTATATGTTGCTATGGAGGCATTCTGCACACGGGATGAACACCTACAATCCATACCCTTTGAGTCAAGGTGATTACCTCCAAAATGTGGGTGGGCATCATGCAGTCCATCAAAGTCCTACAGAGCAAAAAAATGGAGGTTTCCCGCAGAAGACAATATTTTGCCTCAAGGCTGTAAGATAGGAATTCTATCTTTGTTCCCAGTGCCTATGACTCAGCTTTCTGCTGCTGTAACAAAATATCTGAGATCATTAACTATATAGAGTATTGGAGGTTTCAATCCATGATCAGCTGGTCTCATCGCTTCAGCCTGAGGTGGCACATCACAGTGGAGCGCATGGAAGTGCAACACTGCTCACTGGGCAGCTAGGGAAGCAAAGGAGAGGAAGAGAAAGTGACAGAGTCCCACAACCCCTTCAAGGTCATCCTCCCTGGGAACTGAAGACCTCCCACCAAACCCCAATTCCTAAAGATTCTACCGCCTCCACGAGCAGGATCCAGGGGAAAGAGCTACCAGTTAATGGATCCAGGATGTCCTGCTGTCCTACAGGTTTGGGACTTGCCAGTTTCCACAATCATGTAAGCCAGTTACTTAAATAAATACTGTATTGGTGAGTGTGTGTGTTTCTCTGGAGAGCCCTGACTAAAAATAGGGTTTCTTAACTCTGTCATTAGAAGTGGAGATGACTAAGGACTTAGTATTATAGTCTGTATTGTTTTATATATATATAGTCTGTATAGTCTGTATAATAGCCACATATGTTTTGTATTCTTAAGTTCTTAAAATCAGAATTTTGGACACAGTAAGAATCTTAGTAAGCAATCAGGTGTACCACTTGACCTTAGAATGTAAGTAATTCAAAGGAAATAATAGTCTTTTTGCTCTCTTGCCCTCTCTGTCTCTGTATTTCTCTCTCGCGCTGTTAATGTTGAGAAATAATTGCACAAATATGCATTCTATTTTTAAATTTTACTAGAATTAGTCTGTTTTGGGTATTTACAGCTTTTTCCTCTGCTTCTTTAAAAAGATGGAGAACTATAATATGGTCAGTCTATCATTAAATTTAGACATACTTTATTTAATCATATTTTCAAATGCAGTGGAAGCTGAGATATAATAGTTATACACACTAGTGATCCCCACTTTATTATGGGTTTATGATTATGCAAAAGTGATACAAATGCAGTAGGAAATTTCCTTCAAATGTTGAACACTGTCCTTTTCCTGAGCTACTGACATGCAGTACAATATTCTAGTGGTACAGGGCAGACAGAGACTCCAAGTCAGCCTTGCTTGTGGAGCGAACAACATGTATTCCACAGTGAGCTGTGTTGCTAGCTTTTTTTGATATGTGTTTTGAAAAAAATGGTATGAGATATTCCACACTTTATTAAAATAAGCTTTGTGTCAGATGATTTTTCTCAATTGTAGGTTAATGCAAGCATTCTGAGTAAGTTTAAGGTAGGCTTGGCTGGAGCTATGGTGTTTAGTAGGGTAGACATGTTCATGCGTTTTTTACTTGCAATATTTTCAGTTTGTGGTGGGCTTTCTCTTTGGTTTTTGTTGTTGCTGTTTGTTTGTTTGGTACCAGAAATTGAGCTCAGAACCTTGGCTTGCCGGGCAGGGGCTTGTACTGCTGAGCTATATCCTTGGCCCTTGTGATGGGTTTATCAGGATGTAACCCCACGGTAAATTGAGTAACATCTGTACTGAAGTTGTCTTTGTTTTTGAAGATTGTAGTATAGTAGGCGTGAGATAGAATCCCTGGGTAAATCCTGTAATGCTTGCCTAATTTTCCTCAGACTGCCTTCTCTCTCCCGGTTTGCTTGTTTTCTGGCTCAGCAATGAGTCAGGCTGGGCAGCTTCTCCCCACCTTGTCCGCCAGATGCATGGCAGCCCACTAGGTCAAATCACATCTGCTTGACCGTATCACCACTGTGCTTTGCACCTCCAACTCTGTCTTTGGCTCACTCCCATCGTGGTTTCCCTGAAAACTTCTCTTTAGATGAAATAACCTCAGCTCCTTATTTCCCTAACCTTTTAATCATTTTGTTTCTGTTCTCTGAACTCGTTCCAGCTTTCCTAAATAGTGTATAAGATGTGGAAACCATCACCACACACCACTTTGTAAGAGGGTATAGGTTTTGCCAAACCTCAGGAGGCTGACTTACTTCTTCAATTGGAAATCAAAGCCAAGCCCTATAGGTTCTTCACAAGGGAATGTCAGAACAGGTGTGATACCCCACTGCAATAGAGCAATACCCTCTGAGCAGATAATTATTACCTTTCTTAGTAGAAAGCTAGTCTACTTCCATTCACATGGAGGAATTTTTAGAATATTTATGTCTTTGTATAAGACAGCATGAAGGATATAACTAGTGAATGAAAAAGATGTATAGTATTGAATCCTGCTCATATTTTTCTAGGCACTATTACTCTGTGTGAAGTTAAAGATGATCTATTTCCTGGGACAAAGCAAAGTTCACTGAAATATATATACATAATATATGTTACAATAATTCCAGGCAAAAGAAAGCAAAGGAAATACCCAGGACCCTGCCAATCCCACAAATATCCAGTGAGAAAAACACCTGGATTCTCACCAAGCCACAGCTGTTCAGTTGGAAAATGCCTGGATCCCATTGAATCAGGCAGTCAGGGAAAAGAGCCACATCCGGCCCAGCGTGTCTACTTGGTACGACACACACACATGAATCCTGTTTGATCAAGGCACAGTTATTTTGGAAATAAACAGATTCTGCTGGATTCAAGCACAGTTCATGATTTACACATACAGATGGGGATGTACAGGGTATTGTTCTATCTACAAGAAGCTCTCTCAATACACAGGCATTTGGTTGGAAAACTTCTGCCACAGATTGTTGGCTATGTCAGTATCTCAGTTATGTTTCTCATGGAACATGTGTGGACCTGGCAGTGCAACTCCTTGGTTAAGTTTGCTTGGATCACGTAGGATCTGAATGTTTCTGCACTGATTTTATTTTAGGTCCAACAGCATGTACATGTACGGAGAGATACAAAATCTAGTAAATCAATCTTGTTTTCCTTTAATAAGATCAACAACGCAGTAGCATAATCACAGTTGTCATGTTCCAAACCTTTCTGAACACGTGATATTTTCTGTATCACAATTTACACTTTCCATAGTTTTACCTTCTTTTGTAACATAAGCTTCTTTTGAGTCTAATGGAACATTTCCAGTACATTTTCCAAATAATCTTTTGAGCAATCTGTGACTTTAAAAGTATGACTATGAGCTCTGAAACTAATAGGAAAATCGGGCTGATATTTCTATAAGTTAAATAATCACTGTATTTAAGATTTACCTACTGTAATGGATAAGGAAAGAACCAATGTTTAATCTCTTTAAGGATATTTTTAGATGGCAGCCAAGATAATCCTGTGAAGAAATCACAAAAACTACAAGTTGGCTTACAAATCCTGAGACACTGGACCCCAGAGAGAATGTTCCACAGCTGGCTTTTCCCCACAAGACAGGTTTGCTACCACTGGAGAGGTACTGGCAGAAACTGCACTGTGAATCCAGGCTGAAGCTTGCCGGTTCCTATATTCTGTCTCTGTTCGTATTTCTGAGAGAGAGAGAGAGAGAGAGAGAGAGAGAGAGAGAGAGAGAGAGAAAGAGAAAGAGAAAGAGAGAGAGAGAGAGAGACAGACAGACAGAGACAGACAGAGACAGAGAAAGACAGGTGAAGGAATGAAAAGCCAGAAGCTTTTGGTCTGTTAAGACACGTTCAGTGAATACCCACACCTTTCCGGAAAGTGAGCCCAGGTCCCATGGCCAGGGAGTTCCATGCTGCCCACTAGGGCAGAGTGTCGTAGGCATCAGTCTGAGCTCCGGGATATCTGTGGCAGGTAATGTGACTGCCTTTGGAGTCTGTCTCCAAGCACAGCTTCTTGTAGCTGCAAATGTATATATATATATTTTTCTCTCTTCCTCCATGGTCTTTTATCCCTGACCCCTTATTTATAAATGCAGCTGTGTGCTTTATCTGCAAGATCTTCTTTGAAGATTTCCAGCCTCCCTTCCCACACATTCTTACCCCCAGTTCACCCTGCTTCACCTATGGGCTCTATTCACTGTTCTTTCTTTTTATGCCATGGCCTCTAATCCAGGCATAACAGGGAAGCTTAAAAATAACAGCCATGAAAAATGTAGTGTACATGAGGCGCTTTAAAGACTCAAATGATAAGGAACTTCAAGGGGCACCGATGAATGTTAAACGCGGGGAAGCAACCAGCAGGCATCCGAGAAGCAATCACTCATTTCTGAGCAAGTGCGTGGTGTAGCGCAAGAGGAAAAAGGCAGGGCTGCAGTGAGTGATCACGCTGCCCACCCTTCAACTCTGCAGGTGCCTCAGATGAAGGGTCCTGGCTACTCCACCCTTCTGCAGGAATGTCACCAACATGAAAGCACATTCACAGATCACGGAAATCTGGTGGATTATTCAGGGCCTCACATTTCCTTATTCCAAACACATCATCATAGTCCCCTGTTATGCAAAAGAATGCCCTCTTTTCAAGGATGTCCCTATCGTAATCCCCAGAATGTGTGCATACATTACCTAATCCAAAGGGAAGCAAGGACGAGGAAATGCCTTTTCCCCAGAGCTTCCAGTGGAACACAGCTCTGCCAGTGCCTCGATTCTAGCCCAGTGTGACCTGTATTGCACAGAGCAGGCGCATAGTAAATGCACGTTGTTGTAAGCCACTAAGTGTGTGATAACTTGTTACAGCAGCCACAGAAACTGATGCAGCCCTCGGTGGTGGCAGCCCAGTTTCTCCGGGCCCTGCATTCTCTGCACTGAGCATGAGACCTCCCCTGCCACCACTCCCATGTTCTGTCTCTAACTGATCCCAGCCTCAGTTTTTGCTTCCAGCTCACGGCATCCAAAGAGATCTGTTTCAGCTGGAAATTGAGGCAGATTCATTTCAGAGAATGTGTTTCTTACAATGTCAAAATGATGTACTTTATTTTAAAATTGAAACATACATTATCCAAAGTTTGATCTCTGTAAAAAAATATCTCTAGAAGTGTATCTGCAAAAAACCAGCGCTCTTTGTTTAAAAGGCCAAAGGAATACTGTACCAGTAATCACAGTCATGATTGTTAAAGTGTGGGTGTAAACTGGGACTACAGTTAGGAGGTGGTCACATTTCATCCCCAGGAGAGAAGGCCCTTTGGGAAAGAGAGTTAAAGACACAAAGGTTAGTTTTAAAGTAGAATGCTTGGCCCAACAGCTGGAAAATGGGGTTCTGGTTATATTGTGGAGAGAAATAAATCCTGACTGTGGAAACAAATCTAAGTGTTATATAATGGGCCATGAAATCCACTCAGTGGAGGTCGCTGGGCCAAGAAGTAGGGAATCTGCTAACGCACACACAAAAGATGTTTCCTTTCATCTCCTCAAATGCAACGACAAATGTAGGGGTTTCCGAGGTTTTCTGAGCCATCCTAAGAAGAGTGTGTTATATTGTAAGTCACACACAATAGTTCCATGATACCTTACTTACACTTGCAGTGGGAGATATATTTTCTGTTTTCTCCTCTTCTTCTCCTCCCACTCCCTCAGCCTCTTCTTCTTCTTCCTTCTTCTCCTCCTTCTCTTTCTCTCTTTTTTTTTTTTTTTTGGTAATGCTGATAACTGAACCCAAGGCCTTACACATGCTAGGCGAGCATGCTGCCACTGAGCTACACCCACCCCTTCTCTGTTATTTTTCAGTGCTTAGAGCAACAAAGTGGACACGCTCCCTGTTTGAAAGCTTTAGTCGTGCTATGTTTCACTGAAACAGGTGCTTTCCTTCCATCTTTGTAGTGACCATTTATTCATTGTGATCTATTCACGTGAAATGATAGTTTGAAGCTGAATATCTTTAAGGTCTTTTCCATACGTTCGATTTTTATAGTGTTTTCCTCAGGAGGAACTTCATTTTCTCCAAAGTTTCTCTTTTAATAGAATGAAGCAATGACTAAAAACTTGAATCCTTCTGTTTAACACATTCAATTAACTTAAAAAATGGTTTTGGGATAAATTCTGACTTTTTTTCTTGCTCTCCAATTATTAATTCTACCTCACACATGTCATCCAGTCAAACTTATAAATTATTGAAAGTATGGCCACACATGAGCATTGGCAATTGTGAATTTCATATTCAGGAATTTAGGAAGCAGAATCATCTCAAGGAATCTGCAGTTTCTTGCAGAGACGGTTCTGATTTATGGTCCCAACCAATGTCACCTTGAAAATCACCTCCCCCTCCCCGCTGTTAAAATTGCTGAGGGCAGGTGAAGCTCGTGTCCTCTAACTTGCAGGAAAACTGCTCTCACTTTGTTTTTCAACAATTACACTGTGCAACACACTTCTCAGAATCTGTTCTGTGAAATAGGAGTGATGCTGAGCTCTCAGGGCCGATGAATAGCTAAGACACTGTGCTAACCCTACAGAGATGCAAAACAATAGCAATCGCTCATCAGTTTGCTGAGAGGTGACAGATTCCAATTTCCTATTTTCCAGAGACACTCTCCTCATTACCAAGCAAAAGCGGACCAGTTAACTCACCCAAGATCTATAGCTCGCTGCAGTGATCTCATCCGTCTGTGTCCCTAATGGGGGCTCAGGCAGGTTGGGCGGAGAGCAGCGAGCTGACACAGGGAGACGTATTGCCTGTAGAGGCTGATCCGCCAGCCTGGCTAATTTCCTTTCCATTTTGAGAAGAGCAATTATTTTAAATTGCCACCTATCAAAATGACTTTGTGCTTGCCACTGAAATAGAACAAGTCAATAAAATATAATGTAAATGAGTGTCTCCTGACACTTTGACTTAAAAAAATTAAAAATTATTTTTAAAGGCAGAGCCCTCCCCTTCTCATGTAGAATTAAGGTAGCATCGTAGACAAGGCTTTGCGCTATGAAGCTGGCATGTGTCGCTCACTCCATCCTGGAAGCCTTTTGACTGTACCGCAAAACTATTTGTAACTTTGGTTTTAAATCACATTGATTCTGCTAGAAAGTTTTGTGAGGCAGGACATGGTCTCATGTGGAAAGTGATGGGTATAAAAGGAACACGCTGGAAAATTGGTGTTGGATAGGAAGGCACCAAGAAATCTTCTGCCTCTATCAAATATTCACTGGAATCCAGCAATACCTCAGGGAAGTGAAGTTTCCAGAGCCATGACTTGAACTCAAAAGATCTTAAGAGACTCTAGTCTAGTTAATTTAACTGAGTTTGTACTCAGCCCTTGGTTTATTAAACTGACAGAGTAAAGACATAACAAAAATACAGTTAAATTTTACTAAATTTTATAATTTCTCTTTAGAGATAACTTATTTTTAATATATGATGTGAATTTCAGGGGGAAGAAAAAGACATTTTAAAAGAATAATTGAATAAAATGAAAATCTGAAAATCTCTTTATTAATTCTAAAACAGTATGGCTGTCCCCAAGATAAAGTATTGAAAGGCATACAAGGTTCCTCTTATGGGCTGAGCTGGTAGCAGAGATAGAAAACAGTGAGAATGATCTCTCAGAGTAGAAAAAGACGTAACCACCTGCTATTTATTGGATAATAAATTGCCACATGATAATTTCATGGTAAATCATCTTAAATTCTTTTTCTTCAAATCTGGAGAAAAAATAGCTTTCCTTATTCCTTGCAGAGGACTTCTAAATATACAAAATCCATTCGTTCCTGATCTGTTTTTTGTTTGTTTATCTCAGTAAATTTTAAGCCAGTAGCAAGATGAACAGTTTAAACAATTGAATTCTGTCTTGTTATTTGTGAAGATTTTATGCCTTTTCCTTTTCTCTTGGAGAAAGAAGCAAGGTGCCTGTTCTCCCTACACAAGAAGAGCATGGAGGTGTATTAATTACACCACCACCAGGGGGAGTGAGGACTCATTTTTTCCAATTGGGATTTCAGAGAGAAAACATCCAGGCCGATTCAGTCTTTGTATTAGGAATTCAAGAAAGTATTTACTAGGGCAAGACCCCTTTCCTGGAGGAATTCGCTGTGCAATCTGGGGGAAGCAGATAACGAACATGATTACGTTGTGAGATAAAGGCTGCTGCTGTAGGGGGTGAGGCAGAGTCCTGCGGAACTCAGAGGGCAGCTTCATTTTCATTTAGATCCCATCTGGCTAGCAGAGTTGTTGCTTCAGCTGTTGCCTAGCAACCATGCTGCCATTGCTGCGTCCATCCTAGCAAAAGACCCCCCACCCCCCACTGTGATAATGTTCCCGGGAGGGCCTCCCAGGGCTTCCAGCCACCATGCCCAGGGACTGAGCTCACTGGCCTGTCTGCTGCGTTAGATAAGAGTGGCCAGTTCCTCATTTAAATTCTTCTCCAGGGTCTTACGTACACCTGCCTCTCCTGATTTTCTTTTCCCAGATCCACAGAATCAACATCTCCATAGACAGGATGCAGGCATGTGTATTTTTCTAAGAGTCCTAGGTAATTCTGAGGCACAGGGAGGTTGACAACCAGCTTTGGCTTTCTTCTCATGTTCTTGTCCAGGGATGGCTTTGAACTTAGAAAAGGAGGGATAGAAAGTGACTGTCGAGACAGGGATACAGAGTACAGGAGGGGACTAGCCCACTTGCCTTAACCTTCCTTACATGGCAGATATATCCCTTTGATTCGTATCAGAAGTTCCTAGATCTCTAGAGATAATAAATCTTAATTCAGATGCCCTTCTACACAACTGGCAGTAGAGTAGTTATTATAAGATACACATATCCCTGATCTATGTAAGCTTTGAAACTATGGGTTGCTGTATAGAAGACTACTGTTAGTAGCACGATGACTTCTGTCACCTTGGGGCAGGTGGGATTATAATTACTTGGGACAGTTTATCCTCTCACTGCGGATGCCCCTCCACGCCCACACTCACGGCCTCAGCTTTCCATCTGCACACTCAGAATGGACTGTTAGAGCACTCAATCTTCCTCCCTCCACCGAGAACTCCTCATTGTGAACAGCTAGCCTTCTCCAAATGATACTGTACAGGTACCAGACACCTCAGCCACAAATGCACTTTCTTCCCCAACTTGCTTTACTTTTTACTTAGTTGAGTTGGAATAATGACTACACGCTGTGTCACAAAGCACAGTGAATATTTAATGTTTAAAAAAACGATCACAGCCAGGCGTGGTGGCACATGCCTGTAATCCCAGCACTCGAGAGACTGAGGCAGGAAGATCATTGTGAATTACAGACCAGCCTGGGCTACAAAGTGAGCTCAGCCTGAACTGCATAGCGAGACCCTGTCTCAAAAAGAAAATGAAAAAAAAAAAAAGTCACAGTAAAAGATGCAGTGCCATGAATACACCTTAAAATACTCCTCCTTGTTTGGAAAATACTTACCATCCTTGCCATTTCTGAAGCAGTTCTGGAAGTCCTCTTTCCTGCGTGTGTTTAGCTGTGCTACTGTGGCTGCCTCAGTGTCCTGAACTGGATTTATAACATTTATCTTTCATGCTCATTGCGCTTTGGGGGAAGAAACGAAAGTTGCACAGCGCCAGACCTGGTAAGTGAGGTGGATGGGGTACACCGCGAAGTGTTTATCAGGCCGCCTTTCGTTGGCTGGCGCTCGGCAGCAGCACTCACCCTACTTTTTATTCCTGCCTGTGTCAGAAAGACGCTACCGAAAGAGGACTTCCAGAACTGCTTCAGAAGTGGCAGGAACCAGGCGGAGTATTTTTAGGGGGACAAATGGTAATGTGTCTTTTACTGTTAATTTCCTTTAACATTCACTGGAGTTCTCAATCATACTTCGTAACTGCCGAGTCAATCTCTCTCTCCTTTTCTCTCTGTCCTCAAAGCCAGCACCACTGAGTTCTATAGACACTCCTTCTTGGTCGCTCTACCTTTGACAAGCAGTTTTGGAAATGGTCCTCTCCCCTGCTGTCAGTCTACAAAATCCTACCACAGCCAAACCCCTTCCTAAAATCTGTTTCTGCCACCACTGTCCTGCATTGCAGAGCCCCCGGTGTTCCCCCAATGAGAGCCACGATCAAATCTGCTCATGCCCTGCACCCCTGAACCCCAGCCGCTCCCGGCATCATCACCCTCTTTTTACTTCCCAAGGCCTTTAGCAGCCCTCACTTAAGGAGAGTTCAAACCAAGGTCACAGAATTGTAAACCTTCCAGTACACTCAAGAACGAGGCCCAAGCTTGCCCTGCCCTGGAAATACAAAGTATGCTGCCAAAAATTAAACAGCCAGTGCACTGGTATTTGCTGGTTGGTTCTGTTTCACCCCCTAAGTTCTTCCGCAGCCCCTATCCTGGCAGCAACTCTGCCCAATTCCATTTCCGGGGATCTCAGCCGCAAAGCTCAGAAACACTGCCACCTCGTGACCGCTGGAGGACGCAAAGGGCGAAATAATCCTCTGATTTTTTTTTTTTTTTTTCCAGAGAAGAACTGAAACCTGGACACATGTTTTTCACTATTCCCTCTTCGCAGGCCTTAATTTTGAGAGGTTATAAAGCTCTACTCTTCGTGACTCTTTTATAGACATCTATGGATTTCCTCCAATTGTGTTATTGGAGGATATTGAGAGCTACATTTATTTAACCCTTCCTCGGGTTCAGTTCTCTTGTTGGTCCAAGGAATTCACCTAAATATTTTACTTTAAAGCGCTGTATTATGTGTCTCAGGCCAAAAGTGTCAACAATATGAGGGCGCCGAAGAGCTGATGCTGTCTTCTAATATGAATCTCAGACAGAGCACGAAAGAAGTACTCAAGGAGCTGGGTGTAGCGGCACACACCGATAATCGTAGCTGCTTGCGGCTAAGGTAGGAGAACTGCAGATTTGAGGCGAGCCTGGGTAGCATAGCAAGACTCTGTCTCAAAAAGCAAATAAAATAAGTAAATGGGGCCGGGGATATAGTTTGGCACTTCCTGGGTTCAACCCCCAGTACTGGACGGGGGGAGGAGGAGGAAGAGGGGGAGGGGGTGGGAAAGGGGGAGGGGGAGAGGGACAGAGAGATCTCTAGGGCTACACGTTCATTTAAAGACTGATGGAAAATGGACAAATATACAAACAGGAGATATGGTGGCAAGTTTAAAACTAGAGGAAAAAAATGTTTCTAATTTTTTTAAAGTAGTGGTTGTATTTTGCAATGTCAAATCTATCTTAAATATTGATGTACTGATGTTCCTCTACTTATCCTGGAGTTATGATAGGGTGATACTCCCTGTAAGCCCATCATAAATTGGAAATATTATAAATCAAAAATGCATCAGCATGCTCAACACCATGTACCAAACATTGGAACTTAGTCTAAGTTTCCATAAACATGCTCAGGATGCTTACAGTAGCCTTAGGCAAAATGGTTCCACAACGAGGAGCTGAATGTCTCCTGGAACTTACTGAACACCTGTATTCACAAGGCGCAGGCCACACAGTCCCCTACAAAGTGTGGCTTGCTTGTCTCTCATGACCTCTGGCTGACTAGGAGCTATAACCACTGTCCTGGAGGGAGAATCATGATACGGAGCACCAGTCAGGGAAATGATCAAAGTTCAAAGCTAGCACAGTTCCTTCTTGAACGTGTGATGATCTGGCACCACGATATAGCCAAAAATGCATACGCTGAACTGTTAGAAGTTAGGAACCATTTGGTTTCTCGAGCACCAAGAAGCACTTGGAAACACGCTGCAGTCACAGGACACTTGACAACAGGGCAGTTCTGAGAAATGACTGTTAGGAATGCTGGGGCTTTATGCAAACTAATGCAGCTAGCACATCCCTCGGCAACACCGCCCTAAGGCACCACCATCACGTGCGGCCCACACTTGACTAAAGCACTTAATGCAGCACGGGACTGTATTTTTATAAGTACCACGTGTGAACCCATTGCGTGACCGGAGCTTCTGGACTACATTTTTTAAACTGGTTTGAAAAAAGAAAAGGAAGTCCACAAAGCGAAGTGGCCTAGCTGCTGGCATACTGGTAAAAGGTTCAGAGCTCTTGCTCAGGGAAGCACAAAGCAGGGCTGGCCACATAGTAAATGTAAAACTTATAAAGTCTCTCATTTGTCTTGATACCATGCTGAAAAAAAAAACCCTTCTACTTTTTCTTTGAGTCTTTGACTCTATCCTTTAGCTATTACTTCATCCCATTTCCTGGCTCACTTTTGAAAGTTCTGACTCCGAATGACTCAGAACGGGATTTCTCATAAGCAGTGTAGTAGCCACTGGAGACTCTTGTACACAGGTATAGACTAAGTTGCTTTGAGAAGTCATTGGTCATTCTAAAGCTCGTTTGTATCTTGTGACCTCATAGAATATACACTTTATAAATAATTTGTTTTTCACAGAGTCAATAACTAATTACCAGCTCAGGCACCATAAATAAATCAATATTGGAAAATAAGTCTAAGTAGATTCATCACAGAATGATTGGTCAATTGACAGACAGCAAACAGCAGAACTACCACTTGGTTCAGTGACTCTTTGTTATAATTATTTTATTTTTCAAAATGATGGAACCAGGGGGCTGGGGATTTAGCTCAGCGGCAAAGCGCTTGCCTGGCAAGCGCAAGGTCGTGAGTTCGGTTCCCGGTACCGGAAAAAAAAAACCAAAAACCAAAACAAAACAAACAAAATGATGGAACCAGGCTGGGGATTTAGCCGAGCAAGCATCAAGGTCGTGAGTTCAATTCCTGGTACCGGAAAAAAAGAAAAAAAAAAAAAAAAAAAAAAGAAATCAAAATGGTGGAACCTATTTTGGCCACAATCAGGACTATGATGAGCCCAGTGGAAAATGCCAGAAGAAAACCAGTACCAGTTCTACTTATCTACATGCCTGTGTTACTTTTTACTTGCTTGTGTGAGGTTCCAACCCTAGCCATCCCAGAAATTGTGTGGTGATCTATTCCTAATGAAATACCCCAACTGGGAAGTTGTCAAACTTTGAGATTTTCCTGATGCTGAGCCCAGGATAAACCAGGGATATTTTTTGCCTAGTAGAATTGAAAGCCAGATAAACAAATAAGCAGAAGGAAATAAACAAGTAGGAGATTTCAAAGGCAAAGCAGCAAAGATGGGGACCAAGACTACGGAAAGAGAGTTCTCTCAGAGCCTGTCTGCTCTAATGGGTTTTCCATCTAAATCCCAGGATATTCTTCTGAAATGCTGATTTTCCACACATAGCTGTTTTCCTCCCAGATAAAATTTTCAACACAGCTTTCACAATCCCCGGACAAAGTGGCAACCCCTCAGCTCTCTTTGCGTGGTAGACCCAGTAAGCAATATAAAGCAACTAACCAATTTTTTTTAAATAAACAAGGTAGTTTTTCTAATGTTAACATTGGGATAAATATTGAAACTCTCATAACATGGTTATTTAAAAAAAAACTTCCTCAAAGCTATTTAATTTCAATAGGACTAGAAGCTCCCAGGTCCCAAACTACACTGAACTCAAATGGCGATCCAGCATGTCACTCTTCACCTTTCCTTTCTGTGCTTCTCTTACGTGCTGAGAATCAGTCACCTTTGGTCTTGATGATACACAAACAGCAAACTAGCCATGGTGTATGTGTTGTCAGCAGCTAATTATGATTTAGACCAGGGTTTTCACTTTCTGCTCAGCAACGGGAGATGATTCCCTGAAAGACCTTCCTTATGCGGTTATGTAGGCATTGTGTGGATTGTGTAGAATGGATTTGAGCACTCCATCTGTCCGATGTTGACAGGGTCCAGCAGCCCAGAGTCGGCTGCCTTGCTTTCCCTCAGTATACGCACAACTGTAGCCTGACATCACTTCATTTGGAGTGCCCACATTTTTCTGCTTTACCTGCATAAAACTCAGCACTGTTTGCTTAGGAAATTCTACAGGTGGTGTAGGATGCTCCAGTCATGCACAAGGCTCATGCGGAGTGCTGTTTGGTGCATATCCCTATGCTAGGCACCACCACCCCCTTCAATCTGCAAGAAAAGCCTCTCCCTTGCACCTCAGATTCCTTTTGCATATTTCTTCTTGCACTTTCAAATCTCTCATGAACAGACACTTAACACAGACCACGTGAGTAGGAAAATATTTTTTCACATAAAAAATTTTTAATGAAATCATGGCATGCAAATTAATGATTTATTCAGTCAAATATTGTCAGAAGATAAGGTTAAATTTCCAGATAGCTGTCTCATTTCACATGAAAATACCTTTTGTAGTTTTGAATACATTTTGATATATATTTGAACATGCCCCTTGCATTCTACCTTTTATATATAATATGCTGAATGTGTCCTCTATGAATCTGCATTGTTACTGAGAAGATCATTGGGTCTTCATTTCCCTGGTGTCCCTCATGAGGACGTGCTTAGGGATATGAAGCTGTTTCCTGCTACACAAACATCCCAGACTGAGTTTTCTAGGTTGCTTTTCTTTTTCAATCTGAACATACTTCACTGTCTTTTAGAGCCACTTCAGTGCTCTCATGGGTTGATTCCCAGTGGCCCTGCCCCTTAGTACATTCTAGATTAAGCTTCACGTGGCCACAGATGGTGATTACTTTATCCTTGCTCGAATATGCCAGGACATTTATAAATCTCCGCATTTATGGCTACCCTGATAGTTGGAGACTTTATTTTGCCATATGTAGGAGAGTCCACTTTCAGGATTAGAGAACAAAATTTACAGATGTAAATTCCGGCGCTCTCCAGGCTGACTTACCTCTGGCCCTGTGTAGAATTTCAACAAGCGGGATTCAAACTCTACACTTAACAGAATTAGAAAAGACTCCAGTCACACACCTTGAAAGTCATATGTGCAAATGCCTGGGATCTAATACAGTTTATGTGTAATTCTCTACCAGCAACCATAAATGAGGAGTGGCAACTTTTCTGTAGCCAACAAGCAATATAATTGTTAGGTTAAACTGAGTGTGAGATAGTAATAAATAAATTAAAGTAGTGGTGCGTGCTGCTCCTAGCTAAACAGATATCTTTCGAAATCTTGCTAGCTCAGGGAAACCCATCTGCACATCTAGAACATAATAATTTCATTTGCAGACCATCTCTGTTGGTTTTTTTCTAATATTAGAGTAATACAACTTCTAAAAATCAACCGAGCAGAGTTCTCATTTTGAATGTTCTAGTGCTCTTTTGTTGTGGGCGTTATCTGTCTTGAAAGTGTGAAAGATTTTATGGTGAATGCCATATGGTGAAAATGCTTTGATAATTTTTTTTTCTACTTCTTCTGTAGTTTGAGGGAGATGTGCTGGACACCACAGGACAAAGAACATGGTGGTTCTAATCAACGGCCCAGAGTCAGATGGCAGAAGTTCACATCCCCTTTCCTGTCATTCCCAGCTGGGCTGTCCTGGTCTCCACACCCTGCCCCCACTACACCCTCATCTCCAAGGACTGGACTTTCTCATCAGTAAAGTCGGAGGGGAACAGTGCCCCGACTCAGAGTCTGAGCATTACATGACACAGGCAAAGAAAAGTCTGAGAGTGACACCTGGCAAACAAAAAGCTCAGCATCCGCTGGGTACCAACAACCAACACTGCAGCATTGTGTTTGTTCTGGTAACTAGTGTTTTCTTCACCTCTCGTGATTCCTAACAGTTTCTCATCACCTCTGGGCTCTTCACCCAATAAATCAATGGAAAAGGAGAACAAGTCCAAACTAGGACAAAGCCATCAATGAAAGCGCTAAATTTACTTTCAGAAATCTCTAGGAGGAAAAACAAAGCAGGAGGCAAGACACTCATCTGCAGAAAACCGGCTCTGTAAAGTCAGGGGAGGATTTGTGTTTCCAAAGGGCTAGCAAGTTGAGACATTGCTGTAAAACACAGGGGGAAGAAGCCTGCTTAGAGTGTGAACAGTTTCCCTCTGTGCAACAGGAAGAGAGCAAACTCTCTGGGATGAGGAGCCAAGGATGGAAAAGACGGGAGGGAGCAGAGGCATTAGAACCAGTACAACAGCTACTTCCTGTCCCACCCTGTGCACACCTCACCACCAGCATCTTAATCCCAGAGAGCAGAGGTATTACAACCGCAAGCACGTCTGTGCACCCACAAGTACTGGAGTCTTGTGCCCCATTCCCGTAGGAAGCTCTAGGAAAAGATAGCTTCGCATAGACCCTGTGATAACAAGAGCCACAGCGGAGAGAAAGGGCACCCTTTTCCGGAGATTAGACACAGTGAATGGGAGTGAGGGTGTCCACATCCTGGTGAAATGATGTGTGGGCCCCAGTGACACTTAAATAAGTTTAAATCCAAACCAGAAGTGATTGGATTGTTGACTTGGAAAGGGCTTGCTTGCTCGCTCTTTCTTTCTTTCTTTCTTCCTTTCTTCCTTTCTTTCATTCATTCTTTCTTTCTTTCTTTCTGCCTTCCTTCCTTTCTTGTTTATTTATTTTCTCTGCTATTAGACTGAAATAGGAGCTTAAGAACTAATTTGATTTGCATAAAGGAATTGCTAAACTGAGTCTTGTGAAGGTTTACAATTTTGCCTCTTATTTTGATTTGCTCACTGATGTCCCAGAAGGTGACTTTTGCTTCCTCGCCTTTGCTCTGCTGGCTGTGAGCTCAAGCAAACAGGATCACAGACCTTCTGTCTCTCCCCTGATCCTCGCATCTGGCTGTCCTCTGCTGTGATCTCCTCTCGGCAGGCTGGGCCATGTGGAAAGGGAGTGTTTTAGATCTTCACTCTTGCTATGAATGAATTCTGACTTGGAGTTCAATTTAAAATCAATTCCCCATGGCCAGAAGTGTGAAGCTCCATCTCTTCCTGATTATGTCAGTGAGCTTTCTCCCTGTTGGCATTGCTAGTGAATCACGTTGTGCCCAGTGTCTACTGGGCACATGAAGCCACCAAATCATTCCTTAATAACGCACACTTACACGTTAAGTCAAAGTCTCCAGGAATTCTTGCCTTTGCTTCTACGCTTCCATTTCTCATGTTGTGTACTTTCTCACATTAAAGGACTTTTGAAGATTTTATATATGAAAAGAGTATTTCCTAAAGAAACATTTTCATTTAAATAGAAGAGGAGATATCAATTTAGAGGTGTTTCTGTGACAGTCAATAAGTTTTTGTAAATGTAGACTTGAACATGAAAACTCTAGAATTAAAATGAAGTAATGTAGCTAGAGAAGTTTCTTTCATCAGCGACATAGGGTTCAGCACAGCTATCCATGATAGCATCTATAGGAGCTTCTCAGATGAACAAAATTGTCAAGGTTGAGTGTCCTCTTGGACAGGGACATATTGCTTTGCTGGACCCCTATAGCCCTTGGAGTTAGGGCTGGAGTTGGCTTTATGCTAGCGGTGGCCTGTGCTGGGTATTTCACTGACTAGTCCTGAGGTGCTAAGCTCTAGTTTCCTCAGCGTAGCAGTCCAGAGAAGGAGGTGCCCACAGATGAAAAGAAAAACAAGAGAGAGACAGTTGTGGGATCAGGGGCCACAGCCTCTCAGACTGAAGCCTTGATTACAATCTTCTTCAGCCTTTTATTGGGATACAAACAAAAAGCATCAACAGGGCAAATGGGAGGAATCATTCACAGGATTGGTGAGGACAATACAGCTTAATTATTACAGGAATGAGACTTGACGTAGCTAGCCATCATGTTATCATTCCTTCAGACGTATCTCAGCAAAGCATCTAGTGTTGTCCCAGCGGCTTTCCACAGGGACACAGGTCCTGCTATCATTTCCTTTTACACTGATGCTTTTGCTAGACTTCCTCCAGAATCAAACAATCATATGGCTTGGTCAGGCCTGAAGTCCCAAGTAGGTAATACATTGAAAGATAAACTAAAGAATGTCCTTCTCCACAGTGGAGCACTTGCCCACCATATTCCAGACCCTTGGTTTAATCCCCAATACCATCAAACAAACAAGCAAACAAATTGCATGGCTGTGACAATCTTTTAATGCTACATGCTCACCTCCAAGGCACTTATTTCACACTGGATGAACATTGAAACAATCGATGTAGACAGTGGTTAAGGAAGAAGAAGAGAAGATAAATTCAGAGAAAAATCCTGATCTACCTTTTGGAATCCTTCTTCATTGCCGAGCATGCATGGCAGTATCTTTCACACGCTGGATAAGTAAAGTGAACCAGGAATGGGAACCCCAAACCATCACTTCCTAGACATTTAGAATATCCCATACTGAGTTATCCTGAAGTGAAATTTTGTGGTTTGTGACCTACCGTTTCAAAGGCTGCTATAAAACTTTTCGATTTAAATCTGCAGAAAACATTAGGTGACTGTCCAAAAGAACTTATCTTCTCACATTTACCTCTGCAGCCCTGAGCTGCACTCACAACATAACTTACCAGTTTCCAGAATTACTTTTCCAAATGGAGAGGATTTGGGGGTGGGGCATAAAGAACCTTAGGTAGAAATACAGTGAGGAAATCTATAAAGGTGGAGGTAAAATTCAGAGAGAAAACCTCAAAACTCCTCACCTAACTAGCTGTTGTCTAACTGGAACTTCTCCATCCAAATCTGTTTTGGTGGCACTCCCAAGAGCAGTGCTATGGGACAGCTTTGAACTTCCTGCAGGTATATGCTCTGTGTGAGATCTGTCCAAGATGGTACCCATTAGCTCTAGGTGGCTACTGAGGGCTTGGAAGCTGGCTTGTGTGACTAAAGAACTAACTGCCTTTTACTTCCACTTTAGTTAAATTCAATTTAAATAGTCACATGGGACATGTGGTTGAAGAAGAAATATATATTTTTGTCTTCTTTCCCCCTTTCCTGACATAGGATGCCTAAAATCCCTGGGATCCTGAAGTGATAGTGTCTTATTATATGCTAATGAGATAGCAGGTGGCTAGGGGTCCTGGATAACATCTGGATGGGGTCTGGTTGCCAGGGAACCCAGCCTGTGATCAGAGGATTAGCACTTCCAGCTCCATACTACTGCCCACCTCAAAGTTTCTGCTGATCCCAATTTCATTAATTATGCCTACACAATGAGGCCTCCATAACCCCTGGAGGGATGAGATTCTGAGAGCCTCTGGGTTGGTGAACACAGGGAGGTGCCGGCTTGAGGGTGGCCCATCAGGGAGTTGTGGCACCTCCTCCTCCCTCCTCCCCACACCCTTCCTGACACAGCAGCCACTTCAGCTGGCTGTACCTGAGCTGAGTCCTTTGTAAGGAACAGGTTATCTGCTAAGTAAACTCTTCTCCTGAGTTCTGTGGGCTGCTCAAAGCAAATGATCAAAGCAAAGGGAGTCTTCAGGGCTCTTTTTTGTAGCCAAGTCAAACAGGAGTTGAGATTAAGACCTGTTCCTTGTGGTTGGCATCTGAAGTGGGAGGTGGTCTAGGGGGACTGAGCCCTTAAACTTCAAGAACCGATGTTCTCTCCAGGCACATAATGGCAGAAGTGAGTTAAATTTTAGGACACCCAGCTGGTATCTGTAGAGAATTTCTTGCTGTGTGCGAGTAGGGGTGACATGCTTTTTCATAACCAAAAATTATACATAAGTATAGAAAAGAAATGTTTTCTCATAACCAAAAGTTGTATGTAAGTATAGAAAAGAAAAAAACTGATTTCCCCCCCCTCAAACCACATAACCAAAAGTTGTACATAAGTATAGAAAAGAAAAAACTGACTTTTCCCCCCTCAAACCATATGAGACTAAGGGCTACCATTTTGGGCAGCATTGACCCAGTGGATTTCCAGGCTTAGTTTATAAAAATGTTGTTGTTTCAGAAAGGGCCAACTTCTAGGGGCGAGGAAGAAGAAGCCCCATGTCCAGAACAGGAATTAAAAAGGCTACAGCATTGGGCCTTGCTGGTGACCCTGTTCGGAAACACTGAGATTCCCAGAGGCTGCCCCTGGGAGAACAGAAATGGGCTAAGGTACCTTTCATGATTCTCTTTCAGGCCCATGAGAATTCTATGCTATTCATTGTGTAATTGCAGTTTCTCTCTTCCTCCAGACATTTTCTTCATTTGGAGAAGTGGCGGTTGCTAGGAGACCAATCTGCCTTTTCAAAGTAGAGTATTTTAGAAAGAAACAATTGACATGATTTTCTTCCTTAGTAAAATGAAAATTGGTAAAAGGTTTGCAATGCAGAGTGAAAAAGTCAAGCTTTTACGTCTCTTGGTGTGTTTGTTTTAGCAATCATAGAACCTTTCATTTACTTTTCCCACTGCTCCTCACTGCGAGAAAGTAAACAAAGAGGGACAGCTCTTTCTGTATTATTTCTTGAGAAGGACTAATGCTCCTGGCTTGTTCCCAGGGACAGTGTGGTGCTATCTGTCCTGCTTCCCTCAAAAGCGAGCTGTAACAGTCAAAAACAACTTCTAAATAAAGCTGGAAATTACAAAGCACCATCCAACCAAAAATACATTAGTACTACATCCTGCAACTGGTTGTTTCGTCCCAGTACTTCTTCTAACTATGACTTTCACAGATTTGTAAAATCATTCAGTCTGAACACACCGTTTAATAAATGAAGAAACCATGAGTTGGATAAAGAATAAATTCTCTTTGGTTGTTGACTTGCAAAGATTCCATGACACCACAGCACCTTCTCAGGGAATCAAACAAAACTCTTTTAGATGTTCAGGTACCCTGCTAATCACTGTGGACATTTGAACTCCAAAAAGGGAGTTGCATGCATGAAGTGAAATTTTCTACGTGTTTCACTAAATACAACGGATTGTGCTGAGCGGAGTGCTCACTAAAGAGTACCTATTAATAATGGTGGTGGTGATAAACTAGCTAATAAGGATCTTCCAAATTTCTTCTTTTATTAGTCTATTTTTGCAATACATAATAAATACATTCACTGTGAGGAAGTAGTATGTATGCATATGTCTTTCCCAATTTCTTTGCCCTTATTTTAAAATATTCAGATGCAGTAACTTTTCATTGACCAAGTATGGAATTGTGTCTTGTGAAATTTGACTTTAATTGGCAGTCTAAAGTGGAAGGACTACATTTCTTTGCATTTCTGAACAACAGAAGAATCACAAAAAATCTAAAAGGGATATTTATTCTACACAGAAAGATTTTACCTTGCAAGAATGGTGTGTTTGGAAGAACCTAATTGATGACTACATGAGGTGCCATATTTTTCCATAGCAGTTGCAGTTTTTGTGAAGCCCAGATTCTGCAGAAAGTGCCAGTACAGAGAAGCACCCCAAGGGCCCTCTTCCTTCCATGAGCCAGGACAAGGCCAGCTCCTAAAGTGACAGTCTGATCGCCAGCAGCAGCACCCAGACACAAGCAGTCCCTCTATTCCGTCCCTCACACCCAGCTTCTCGCCTTAGCCTCGCTTTAGAGCTGGCTCGTGGCTGGGTTTGATCAGTGCACACTCTACAAGAGCTGAAATACCATATAGATGCCCATTCACATGTACAATTATATCTGGTGATCAAGGATATAATAGAAAAGATAAAAGTTCTGATACCTGAGCCCCTTTCCTCCTATCTCTGGGAGATAAAGCGAGTCTAGGAATGATTTCAATTTTCTAGGTGCATCTAAGGTCTGATGTGAAGCCAGAGTTAAAAAGACTTTAAATCATTCTGATCGCAGGATTCTGTGACTTAAACCAAGCACTTTTTTTCAAGAACCATGAAATCCAAAGGTTCTGCATGGATATAACAAGACATCCTAGTAAGTCTCATGCCTTTACTTTTCACTTTTCTTCTCTCTCTCCCACCCTCTATTTTTCTCCCTGTCTTTTAGTCCTTTGCCTGTCTTCTCCCACCCATTGCTCTGTCACCCTCCTTTCTCTCTTGGTTCTGTTTTGTGAAATCGCCCACCTCCAGCCATATCTTCTTTGATACAGCTCTTTGTCTTCTTTTTCGCACTTGCCAACCATTTATCTCAGGAGTCTTTCCTTTCTTCCCCATTTTCTATTGTGTTCTTGTTCCATTTGTGAGCCCAAGAGAAAGCTTGGTTTGGGGTTGGCAGATGGCAATGATCCAGACTCACACAAAAACACTGAAAGGAAACAGGCTCAAAAGAAATCACTGCCACCAACTTTCAAAGCACTTGAAAGTAGCCACAAGTCCCATTCGGAATCTCTCATCTTCTTCTAATTAGACTTGCTTTTTCTTAAGCACCAGCATTCAAAAGAACACACTGTTTTGTGTCTAATGTCATTTAATGCTCTTCTCTTTTAATTAAGGGTATTGCAACACCGCTATGCTAGTTTTCATTGCCCTCTGCATTCAATTCTCCAGTTCAGTGGCAGGATGCCTGCAATCCCCATGGTTGCAGTGGAGCTGCAGATGGAGAAATTTAAAACCTGAAGGAAAAATGGCTTCGAGGTCATCAGGATTGAGAGTTGAACCATTAGGAATAATAAGTTCTGTACTATTTATTCCACAGGGCTTAGCCTGCCCTCTGGAATCTCTTAGGGAGCTCCCGTTTTAGACATTTTAATAAGATGCTCTTAAATTTGCTTAGCTTTGTGGCAGATAAAATACATACTAAAGGCATTGGTCTGTGTTTTCCCAGCTGAAGGGATCAGCCTGTTCCTGATGTTTTCATCAAAGTGATTGTTTGTGCCTCCATTTACCTGCTCCCCTCATACAGAAATTCACAGTTTTTCCTCAAGTTCGCTCCAAGAAAAGGGTTCTGAGCTGAGACCTGCACTGAGTTTTGCCATTTCTACTTATTTCTCCTTTTAGTTATCTTCCTTAACCCTGGAAAGGTGGCTTCAAACTAACTTATAAGAACCTAACCCATTAAGATTATAAATACATACAGAGGAGAATTCGGTGCACCAGGATTTTTTTTTTTTTTACTAAAAGAGAGAGGGAAGTTGAATTAAACAATAGTCAGGGTGGTCCAAGACCTAGGAACCTAGTCACAAGGAAGGGAAATGTTTTTTGTTTTGTTTTGCCCTGGAAATTTCTTCCTAGGTCCCCAAAACCCAATATCTAGCAAACATAGCACAGAATAGACACACACGGTGGCTACTCAACAAGTACTGCAACTGCTGTTCTGTGAGTTGTGAACTGAGGACCCTGAAGGGGACAGGAACCCACATGTGCTCTTCAGAGAGCTCGGGTCCCATGGCCTTGGCCGTTCTGCTTGGCCTGTGGCACCCTTAGAGTGCCCTGGCGAAGACTGTCACATCGATGCAGCTGTCAGCAAAAGAAAGGAGCCAAAGGGAGAGGACCACAGGGCAAGCGAAGGGGACCCGAGTACCCTGCCTCCCTGGTGTGTGCTCTTCCTACCTTCCTCACCTTGTCGCAGGTTTCTTCGCTGCCATCACTAACCTACCAAAAACTAACCGCAACTCCGTGCTTTCAGGGAAGTGAAAGAGAAAGGAAAGCAAAGCAGGACCGCGTAGGAAAGAGCCAAAGTTTAAGAAAACATAAGGCTTCAAACGAATAAGTTAGACAAGGGTGAAAAATAAAACTAAATAGAAACAGTGTAAAACATTTTTTTTCTTTTCAGTACTGAGACTTGAACTCAGGGACTTTTCACCGTGCTGCATCCCCAGCCCTATAACTCGTATTATACATAAATAAACTTCTGATAGAGAATACTTAGTATAATGAAATCAACAGGTCCTTATTGAATTCCTACTATCTGGAAGGAAAAGTACGCTCTACTTGCACTCTTAGTAATTGGCATTGTTTCAGAAGAAAGCTATCATTATAAATATAGGCTTCTAAATGCTTAATATATTCATTCGTTCACTGGCACATAAAGAAAACATTAGTATGCCTGCTAAATTGTAGAAATTCTCTCCCTATAACTAAATAGTAATAACTAAAATAATTGTATGTTGTATGCATGTGTGTTCTCATGTACACATTCATTAATATGATATATTTATAGGCAGACCCTAAATGACTACAAACAATGCATGAATTATAAATCCTCATAGACCAATGTGCATAACAATTCAGTTTGTTTTTCAAGATAACAAAAACACGGAGGGTAAGTCTTGCTCACACATATGAATTTTCAGTGCAGACCCTATTCCCTGGTGATGAGAACTGCACTGTTAACACTATTTAATTTTAACAGCCTGCTCCGTTCTGACTCCATCTTGCAGCACGTGTGCTAGGTTCATGTCATTTCATGCCTGATGCATTCACACACCTGGAAAAAAATTCTATTTTCATTTGCACTGCATTTTAAAAGTTCTCAAGTTAGAAATAACTAAAATCTAAAAGAAAAACCAAATAAACCTTCTCCATTTTCTAATACCAAGGAAAACCAAGATTAGTGTGAATGAATGTGTTCTCTAAGCCTCAGCCATCCTTAAGATCGAAGAGGTTTTGTGCCATATTTTTGCACTTACAAAAATAAAAATAAAAAGTACAAATATATATTATATTTTTGCACTGTTTTGGCTTCTTACACTATTTTAAAATATCTACCTTATATCTATCTGTGTCAGGAGGAATTCAGTACCACTAAAGGAGATAGTCCAAGTGGGATAAAGTCTAATATGCTTTCAGTGGTTATGAAATGAAATCTCAAGAGGTAAGATATCTAAGAATATCCAACCTTTAAAACAATGTAGAAAAGATGGCTCTAAGAAACTAAAATTGAAGTGTCTCTTTCTTGGATTTAATACAAATTTTTCCTGAGAAATTGATAAATTTCACTATAGAGTGGTTGCTAGGATACTCCCTCCAAATCTATTAGAGCAAGTGCTTTTCTTTAAAGGTTTCAAAATAGCTTTGAAAATCATGATGTGTGTTCTATCAAGTTTCATTTGAGGGAACAAAACAAGTGAATGAATGGCCCTTAAAAAAATAGGAAATTATCAACATCCTAAAAATAATCAGTCTTTCGCATAATAATGCATTTTTTAAGAAAGAAGGATTGTCAAAAAGGTTTAGATTCTTAGTCCTAAAAAGACAATATATATATATATATATATATCTCAAAATGGGCAATGCAGATTTGCTAAGGGCCAGCTAAGGGCCTATTATTGTAGGAAGCAAGGGAGGGAGGGAGTCTACATTTAGAGCAGGCCTGACACTTGCCACTTATCAACCAGAAAGTACGTTTTTCCCTTGAATTAAAAGTAGTGACAATGATTCCATCGTTGCACTTTTGAATTTCTGCCAATCAACTAGTTAAAAAATTGTAAGGATTTCTGCATGAATGTTCACATCCAGTTCTGTTAAGAGGAGGACTGGCTGGGAATAAAAGATAGACCAGTTCTAGGAAGGAAATGAGGAACACAGCCCTGAGGGCATAGTGTGTATTATCTCTGGAAATTCATTAAGCACAGCTGTTCTATTTGTCTCTTTTATAAACTCAGTATAACAATTCTCAAATTAAGTTTGTGTCATCAGAAATGAAATCTGTGACGTCAGTATTAACCAAATAACCTAAAGATTTTATAAAATTACTATTAAATCTCAATAGTATTTTTTTGGCAGAAATAGAAAAATTCATCCTCAGATCAATAGGGGACCTAGAATAACAAAACAATTGTGAAAAAGAATAGCATTTGGCCACTCACACTTTGTCAAAATTTATTACAAAGCTATGGGAATCAAAATAGGACAGCACTGGCATAAAGACATACATAGATCAATAGAATAGAACAGACAGTCCAAAAATAAACCCTTAATATGTCATCAAATTATTTTTAACAAGATTTTTAAGACCAGTAAATGGAAAAGGACAGTCTTTTCAATGAGTGGTTTTGGGGAAGTTGTTTGCTCACATGCAAAAGAACAAAATTGAATCCTTACCTTACATTACACATAAAAATTAACTGAAAATGGATTAGAGATTTAAACTGAAGAGTTAAACTATAAAATTTCTGGAACACAAACATTGATACATCTCATTAGGGAAATGCAAATTAAAAATCACGATGAGATATGACCTCACACTCATTAGGATGGCTACTATTATTTAAAAAAATAAGTATTGGCAAGTTTGGGAAGAAATTGGAGCCATGAACACTTTGGTAGGAACAGAAACTGACACAGCCACTATATTAAACTGTATGGTAATTCCTCTAAAAACTAAAACCAGAATTGCCATATGATATAGCAATTCAACTTTGAGGTATACAATATAAAACATCAAAGCAAAAATCTCAAAGAGATATATGTGCACATATGTTCATAGCAGCACTGCCCTCCAAAGGTGGAAGCAGCACATGTGTACATCCACAGATGGATGGAGGAAAACATGTGCTACATACACAAAATAGAATATTATTCAGCCTTAAACAGGAAGGAAAATGTTGGGTGCTGAGCTACATGTTTCTAATCCTAGCACTCTGGGAGGCTGAGGCAGGAGGATAGAAAATTAAGTTCAGTTTGGGCAGACCGTGCCTCAAATTTAAAAAATGAAAAATAATAACCATAAGATAAAACGTTCTGGTGATGTAGCTCATTGTGAAGGCCCTGGCTTCGTGCCTTGTACTCTTTACATGGCTCATACCTACATGTCCCCACAAAGCCTCCTGCACTTATAGGTGGGGGACTTGTTGGATGTGACTGGATCTAAGGTATGTGAACATCGATTAAAGGTGTGTTTGGTGTTAACTAATTCAGTGCACTAACTGGTTTAATATAGTTCTGGGTGTGGATAATGGGGATGCCCACCCAGGTTTTGCGTGTCACCAATCCATAAGCCGTAGCCTGGATGGAATAAAAGGGAAAGAAAGGGCCACTGCGGCTGCTGCCTCCTGCCTGCCTGCCTTGCCATGGACTGTTTCTCCTCTGCCATGCCCCTCTCTGAGGCTACCCTGCCTTGGAGCCAGGTGACTGTGGACTGAAACCTTGATAAATTGTGACCTGAGATAAACCTTTTCTCCTTTACCTTGTGAGTGTTGAGTATTTTATCCCAATGACAAGAAAGTAACTAAGACACCTCCAACAAAAACGGAACAAAGGGAATTCTGCCACATGCTACACCATGGGTGAATTGTGAGGATGCTATGCTAAGTGAAATAAGCCAGTCACAAAAAGATAAATACTCTATGAATCCATTTATATGAGTGTCTTGGTTACTTTTCTCTCATTGTTGAGACAAAATACTCAACTCTCAAAATGAAGGAAGGAAAGGTTTATTTAGCTCACAGTTTGTGGAGGTTTCAGTCCATACCTGGCTGGCTCCAAGGCAGAGTGGCACATGGCAGAGGGCAAAAGTTCATGGCAGCAGAAAACAGCAAGAGCAAAAGAGCAAAAAGGGGGGAGGGGCAGCAAGCAGCCTCTGTCCCTCCCTTACATTACATACAAACTATCTGCCCCAGGGCGGGTGGAGCATTCAAACCCATAATCCCAACATTGGACCACGAATTAATCATAAACTCTAGAAGTCTGCTCCATGACTGCATGAGGCTTTGGGGGGACATCCAGACACAAACTATAACATTCTGTCCCTGACCCCCAAACATTCATGTACATCCCTTTATGCAAAGGACATTTTAGTCCATCTCTAAGAGTTGCCCCAAAGTCCTAACAGTTCAGCATTGCTGAAAAGTCCAAGTACCAAGTCTCCAAGATGTAGGGCAAACTCTTAGCTGTGAGCCCCTGTACAAATAAAAAAGTAAACACTTTCAATATTCAATAGCACAAAATAAGCATTCTCATTCTAAAACTTGCAAACAGGAGAATACAAAATAATGGGACCAAAGCAAGTCCAAAATCCAGCAGGGCAAACATTAAGTCCTGTAGTTCCATGTCCGGCATCTGAAGCAATCTGTAACACATTGTAAGTTCCAAAGAGCTTGCATGATTCCACTGCTATGGCACTTCTGGTGGTTACAGCTCCCACAGCTTCTCTCTTGGGCCCACTTTGCTTCCTCCTTGCAGCTTTCCTCAGACAATTGACTTTCCTTGTTTTTCCAAACTTTTGGGGTCTTCTGCACTTTTTGCTCCACACTCACAGCTTCACACTGCCCTCTCAGGGGCAGACTGCTGACCTGCCAGGCGTTCTGAAATCGAGGTGGAATCCTTCTTAATCTCAGAACACTTGCATTCTGCATGTGCCTAAAACCAGTGCCATGTGGATGATGCCAAGGTCTGCTGCCAGCTGGAGCAGTAGCCAAGCTTTTCTCTCTCTTGGCCATAACGGTCAAGGGTCTAGATTGCTGGGCACTCTGAATCCATTTCTGAGGAGCAAGTTCTCTATGCCGCCACCATTCTGGAACCTGGTGTGGCTGCTGCCACTCTGGAATATGGCTCTCTGAGGCTTCCTTCTCAAGGCAAGGTCTTTCATCTTTGCAGGTTTGAGGCTGCAAAGGTTGAAACTTGCTGCTTCTTGTGATGCCCTCAGGCCATCTTTTATATTCTTTGCAGTCCACAGCTTTACTGGAGCTTCCTTTCTGGCCAGACTCACAATGCTTTAAATCATCCTGCTGGGCTCTCTGCTCTTGATTCTCATAAATCTGGCTAAAAGCCCCCAACAATAGCCATGCAACTGCTTCAATGTTCAACTGCATTGAAATTTCTTCTGCCAGATTAGTCAGTCCACTGACCTTAACCTCAGTGTTAGACAAAGTCTCTGGACACAAGCAAAATACAGAAAAACTTTCTGCCAATCCATAACAAATATCATCCAGTCTCCAACAACCATTACAGTCTTTCTTCCCAGCAGAAAACTCCAGAACCTGGTTTTTACCAGCAGGATTTCTATCAGCCTTGTAGTCTTCTGAGTTTTGACCAGAATCTCCCATACAGAACAGCCAAAGGCATTCCAGGTCTACTCTTTCAGGCAACATCTCTGAACATTTCCAAACATTTCTCACAAGCCATTTCCAAAGGCTCTTGAACCACATGGTCAGGAATAGTCACAGCAAGAACCCCACTCCTGGTACTAAATTCTGCCTTGGTTACTTTTCTCTCATTGCTGAGACAAAATACCCAATGCCCAAAAGTAAGGAAGGAAAAGTGTAATTAGCCCACAGTTTGTGGAGGTTTCAGTCTGTACTCAGCTGGCTCCAAGGCTGAGGGCAATAGTTCAAATACAATGCTCTTGGAATTAAAGAAAAACAGCACACTTCCAAAACAGATGTATAGAGTTTACACAGCTCCTATCAAAATACCAACAACTTTCTGCACAGAACTAGAGAAAACAATCCTAAAATTCATGTAGAACCAACCAGAAAACTCAGAATAGCAAAAGCCATGCTGGGTAACAACAGTAAACTAGAAGCATCATAATTCTAGATTTGAAGGTATATTACAAAGCCACAGTGATAAAACAGCATGGTGCTAGCACAAAAATAGATATATGAGCCAATGCAACAGAATAAAGGAAGCAGAAACAACCCCAGCACATTCAGCTACTTGATCTTTTACAAAGACTAAAACCCTATACTGGAAGAAAGATGACTTCTGTAGTAAGTGGTGCTGAGTAAATTGGTTATTCACATGCAGAAGTCTGAGTCTAAACCCGTAGATTTCACCACATACTTAACTAAAATCAAAGATCTAAGTGTTAAAACAGAAACACATAATCTTCTGAAAGAAAAAATAGGCAAAACTCTTGAATACATGGGCAGAAGCAAGGACTTCCTGAACAGAACCCCAATGGTACAAGAAATAACACAGAATCAATAGATGAGATCATATAAACTTAAAAAGCTTCTGCACAGCAAAGGAAACAACCAACAGAGGGAAGAGACAACCTACAGAAGGGAAAACATTTTTGCCAGCTGTTGCTCCTGCATGAGACTAACATCTACACCAGTGATGGTGAAACTTTTTAAAGGCCGAATGCCCAAACTGAAACCCAAAACCCACTTATTTATTACAGTGACAACATTGCAATTAAACCAAAATATTGAGATTTTAGTTTAGAAAAATAATTCATACATTAACATCTTTTGCCTTAACAGAAAAACATAATAGCAGAACTTTCAATGATACAATCAGCTTTTTATTGAAAGTAAAGATTTGCATTTGGTGTGCTTTTGCACAATTAATGTGACCTTTGCAGAAGTGTGCATGCTGATAATTTGTTAAAACTTAGCTCATACTTTCATAGTTTAAGAACAACACATGGGGTACTCAGGTATCTGTTAGTCTGTCTCTTGTATCAGCTTTGGTGTAATTCAAAGCTGGAAACAGCTCCTCATAAGCATAAGACCATTCAAACAAAATAAGAAAAGCAATCCCAAGTGTTTTCATTGACTTAAACTTATTTGGCAGAGAGTGCCACGTTTTAAAAGTTTCATTTGTAGAACTATCTGTCTGTTTCACTTTTAGAACTGCTGTCTTTGTCATCTGTTTGTCAGGAAATATCAAGTTCTTCACATCTGGTTTTACCTGGAGAAGGAAGAAAACACAGGGTTGTCTCCCTCTTACAAAACTAAAAATCTGTGACTGAAATTCCCCTTTGCAGCTGCTACAGTGCTAGAGAATTCCTTGTAGACCTCCTGATGGTTTGTAGGATTGTCTGCAAATGTCGTAGAACCTTCCAAATGCATTTTTTAATTTAAGGAACATTTCAGCTGCCCATTTGAAGGTCCCTCAAAGACCTGTAGTTTTCTCTCAAATGTATGGATATCACAAAACATCCTTTCTGCTGTTTTGCTTGCATCTTACAGATTTTTATTCAGTACACTGAAGAGTAGTGTAAAATCTGTAAAGAACACAAGATTGTTAAGCCAGGCCATATCAGTGAGCTATGGATATTCCTGCCCTGTTTCATTCATAAACAGGCTAATTTCATCCAAACAGCCTACAAATCCTTTCAGGGCTCATCCTCTGCCTCTCCCACCAGGTGTTATTTTACATAAGTGAAGCATTATACTGTGCCAGAACTTCACCAAGAAGTGCTTGGAACTGCCAAAAATTAAGAGCACAATCCATGGTGTAATTCACCATTTTTGTGCCACATTTTGCTGTCTTTCTTGGCTCAAGGAGTTTCTTGATGTATAATACACTGACAGTGACTGATCCGGTGTTTTGCTGCTTTAACTAACAACTGTGTGAAACCAGATATTGCCCCCACCATGCAGGGTCCTCTCTCATTAGCACCTGAAACAAATTTTTCTGGCCTTATCTCTTGTCACAAAAGAGCCTCCATCACAGCACGGTAGCTATCCATACCTTGTGTTCTTCCAGGCAACGACACCAGTCTCACCAGCGCTTCTCTCATGATATCACCAACAGCATAACTCAGATTACATCTAGAAACGTTTGGCTTCACCTAGAGTCTAGAACTAAGTTAAGTCACCAGCTCTAGCCAGAAGGGAAAGAACGTATATTTTTAGGCAATTATGAAAGAGTTCACAGCAGTCGAGAACTAGGGAAACGAATGTTACAGCTAACAGAGTGTTTTTTACCCTCTAAACGGCACACAGCACTGTGGGATTAGAACTACTGGTCTTCAGGTTTCACCAGGGAGGAAATCCAGAAGCAGGAAGCGCACCTGCCCCTCAAGGGGGTCTCACAGGTAGCAGGACCAAGAGTCAGAGCAGGGAAATCTCTGCACTTGCCTCTTCTCTCCCGTGCAGACCTCCGAGCAGAAGAAGGTGGCACGGGACAACACACAACCATCAGGACCTCGCCGGTGATGCGCAAACTGAAATGCCTGAGAGATCTGAGAAATTCTCGGATGTGATACTTTAAGAAAGGTGTCAGACATGCCAACCAAACATTGCTTTGTCTCAGTGGAGAGGAGCGATTTCTGCTCCTTTCAGAAAGTTCCAGTTGATCCTTTGTATCACGGCCACAAAAGATACAAAGAAAGCTCTCTGCCTTTCAAACACGCAGTTCATGATGAAGGCCCTGGGGAATATGAGCCTGGGAGCTGTCTCAGGTTATGAGGAACGCAGCTTTGCATTCACACAGGCGAGATGGTCTCACCCCTTCTTACACCCTCACTCCCCTCACTTCAATTTTGTTTCTGTCTTTTTGAGACAGGGTCTATCTATGCATTCAGGCTGGCCTTGAGCTCACATTGTAGCCCAGGCTGACCTCGAACTCGCAATGATCTTCCTGCCTCAGCCTCCCGAGTGCTGGGATTACAAGCATGTGCCACCACACCTGGCCAAAATCTGTAATTCTATCACCATAGCTGCTGTAAATATTTTGTTTGTGTCTTGGTTACATTTTTTCTCGTTGCTGAGACAAAATACCCAACGCCCAAAATGAAGGAAGGAAAGGTTTATTTCGCTTACAGTTTGTGGAAGTTTCAGTCCGTACTTGGCAGATTATAAGGCAGAGTGGCACATGGCAGAGAGCTAGCTCAGGGCGGCAGAACACAGCTAAGCAACAACCACACACCAGGGCGGAATGGGGGAGGAATGCCCCAAGCACTCTTTTCCTCTCCCTTACATATGCAAACTATCCACCCCAGGGCAGGTGTAGCTCTCATACCCATAATAATCAAACTCTAAAAGCCTGCCCCGTGGTCGCATGAGGCTTTGGAGGGGACACACAGACATAAACCATAACAGTTTGTTTTGGTCTTTTTGAGACAGGGTCTCACTATGCAGCTCAGGCTGGCTTTGAGCTCACTTTGTAGCCCAGGCTGACCTTGAACTCACAACGATCCTCCTGCCTCAGCCTCCCAAGTGCTGGGATTAGAGGCGTGCACCATCACGCCTGGCTACTTACTTTAATTTTTCAACTCAAGACAAATTAAACACAGATGTAACAAAAACCTAGCTACTACTTTTATTCTAGACTTTAGAGTTCTTGAGAAATACAGACCCTATTTTAAAAGTAACATTTGAGGTAAAAATCTCAGTTTTGTCCTTGTGGGTTTCAAACTATAAGCGATACCAAAACAGAGCAGTAGGGGGTGCCGTTTGCTCGAAATAAGAAATTTGTTCAAGGCTCTGCATGAAAATGATGCGGTAAAAGTCTGTGTAAGATTATAACACAAGCCTTCTAAATTCAGCTCAATCTCCAAGTATCTTATTGATTAGTTGGATGTTAACTTTGAATTCTATTTTATATTCGTAAAAGTTTGGATTAACTTCATTAGATTTCCTCCAACCTCCCACTGTTGAACGATGCACTCAATAATTAACCTTTATTATAAAAGGAAAAAATTCAGATCAGATAACCAGAGAGTGTCTCTCCTAATTTCCCAGGGATAGGAATTTCTGGCTTAATTATCTAACAAAGAAGGTCCTCTACACTGAGGACCTTCTAGGGGTCAGACGCTGTTCTGGATGCTGGAATTACCCCAGTGCTCTGCTATTTTCCTGCTCATATTTTTTAGGGAAAATAGGCAACGAAAAGGAATGAATTACTTTAAAAAGTGACACCTGAGAGGAGCAAAGTGACAACAAAGGACAGCTGGAGAGTATTATGTGGTTTCATTTGGAGGCTCACGACTTTCAGTCAGGCAAAAGCACACCCACTACCCACACTTCAGGCAGAAGAATTTGGTAAATTTCATTTCTATTACACTAAGACATAATGTGGGGCTCTTAATTAACCATAGTTTTATTTGATGCATTAAAATAATTCGGCAACCAAGTGTTCACATATCTTTTCAAAACAGATTTCTATTATAACTGCTGCAGCATTTATTTAGACTCTACTTCATCAAATTTTGTGCAAGGTCTTTTTTCCTCTGGCTTTACTGAGGAATAATTGGCAAATAAGATGAATGTATTTGAAGTGGGCAGTGTGACGTGTTGGTGTATGCATACCTTGTGAAATTATCAGGTCAAATAATATATACCTATCACTTCATACAGACACCGTGTGTGTGCGTGTGTGTGTGTGTACAGTGAGGTCACAAGCTTCCACCCTCTTTGCAAATTTCAGGAATACAATATATTATCGCTAATTATCACCATGATGAGCACTTAGTTCTTCAGAACATATTCATTTTATACCTGAAAGTGTAAAGTTTTTCTCATTCTCTTGCTTTTTTGTTTTTTGCTTTTCTTCTGGTACCAGGAATCGAACTCACGACCTTGCACTTGCCAGGCAGGAGCTTTGCCGCTGAGCTAAATCCCCAGCCCCAAAAGTGTAATGTTTTTGATCACTATGTCTCCACTTCCACACCCAAGGTTATTTTCAAGAACCTGAACACGTGTGTACATGGCGTGTCATGCATGCATGTGTAGCTACCCAATTGAAAGAGACCAGTTCACACTTGACAATGAGTTACACAGTCTAAATACGTTAAAGGAAAACTTGCTCATCATTTGAAATTCCTCTGAGTGAAGCTGAAAGAATACGCAAAAGAATAGAATTGAGAGGGAAGGAGAGAGCATGGCATTCCATTTGGTGGGCAGCACACCTATGATTTAGGAGGAATTATTAAAGATCCAGTGGTTCTGTGAGAAAATAGAAACTTGAAAAACATTAGTCACTCTTGAAATTATTCCGTTAGTAGTAACTGTAAGGAATAAGCTGTCAAAGAGTGCTTCTGGTGGCTTTGCTAGATGGTTGGCCTTACTGTGGGAAATTCGGGGACGGGTGACAACAGAGCTGCTATTGATTCAGCAAAGCAGCGACAAAGTGAAAGCCCTGTGTGAGACCTGGAGTTTCCAAGGAAACCAGGACATTCCTCTGCTAACACAGCTTGCATGTCATTGGAAGTGAGTTACTGTAAAGATTTCTGGAGCTCAGACATGACCTCTGTCTCCTACACATAGCTGCTTATTTTCACCAATTTTCTTTTCTCCACCTCTAAGTGCAGACCTCTAGGAACCATGTTTCATTTTGTGCCATCTTATGAATTTCTTAAAATATATTTCTGCCCAAATTCGTGCAAATGTTAAGCAGTTGCAGGCATGCTTCGTCCTGATGAACCGGGGCTCCCAATTCTCATCTTGCACTTCACAGGAATTTTGGAAATCACAGCTAATTCCATGATGCTGGATCATGGTATCTAGTGGTAACGCCCAAAGCGGGTAAGTAAAACAAGGCTTTGTGAGCCCTATTTGCCCACTTCTGGAGAACCTACAAACCCAGGGGTTGCAGGAGGCGCTTATTGTAATGGGTCGTGATAAGAATTCAGGGAATATTACCATTCACGTCAGAACATGAATGTTATAGCTTGTGTCTAGATGCCCCCCCAAAACCTCATGTACTCATAGGCTTTTCAGAGGTGGGTGGATCTAGGGTGTGTGATGCTGGGGTGAAGGGTGCATGATTACTACATTGTCACTGATTGGTGTAGCATAGTTCTGGGTGTGGGTGATGGAAAACTCCACCCTGGGTATGCGTGATACCGCCCAAAAGGCAGATAGCCTGGAAAAGATTAAAAGGAGAGGCAGGCTTGCTGCTTCTGCCTGCCTTGTCACTCGGTGGACTGTTCCTTCTCTGCCGGGTCCCTCTGCCCTGCCACCCTGCCTTGGAGCCAGCTGATTGTGGATTGAAACCTCTACAACTGTGAGCTGCGATAAACCTTTCCTCCTTTAACTTGTGGTGTTGGCTATTTTGCCTCAGCAATGAGAGAATAGCACATTGCTCAAAACACAAAGTGAAGGCAATATCACCTTTCATATCAGAACTTGTTCAAAACACAAAACGTGCTGGGAAATACAGGCAAGCAAAGAACCTTTTCTTATTCATGCGACTGCCCGTAATAGCCAAGAGCCTATGCTGAAAATGACAGCACAGGAGGAAGCAGAATGACTGGGCAACCCATTGTTTTCTTTCTGTCATTTGGTCCTCACTGCTGGGAAGCCAGCACTTCCATCAGCATTAGCAGGATGTGGGTGTATCAAGAAACGAATTACAAACAATTGGGTTAGTTTGTGTCGCGTTCCCACTGTACTGGTAAGCACAAAAACACACACGCACAGATGGGCTATGAAATACAAATTGCAATTTTGGTGAATTTTGCATATGAGTTAAACGATTTTATATTTGCATTTAAATGGGCATTGCACAATATAAAAATGAATGTTAAAATTCAGGCTAATAATTTACATTTTTTATTTTCTATTTTTACTTATAATGTTAAGTAGCAAACAAAACACTATCAGAAAAAAAGGAGAAAAGCTTTATACCTCCATACCTATTAATAATAACACTTTCTTCTTGATTTGTGTATAGAAGTCCTGCATTTTCATTTTAAATCGGGCCCTGCAAATTAAGTAGCTGACTCTGGTTTTAAGTGTTATGAATTAACACATGTAAAATCACTTGAAATATTTTGAGGCATATAGCAAGTGTTGTATGAGTGTTTGTTTTTACTATTATTATCATTACTAAAAGGCAGAGACATTCTAATTTCTTTTAGAAAGGCAAAATTTATTCATAAGCTCTTTATAAAAACACCAGCTGCAATAAAATATTAAGAGGGCTTAAATATGTATATTTCCCCATGATTTGCATCTTGCAAATAGTATTTTGATATAATATTCTTTTAGGTAACTTCAAGCTTTTGTTCACTTCTTAGAAATTGCATACTGCGTTTGTCACTTTGCTTCTTCTAATTTTTGTCAGGCAGATGTCGCTGCCCTATGCCATTCATAATACAGAAATGTTAGAATGACTCAAATGTCTAACAGCTGGAAGTCTGGTTTGCTTAACAATTTAGGGGTCCTGAATAACATATGACTTTTCCTCTAAACATACCAACAAATGTTTCTTATGAGTTTTTTTAAATGTACAAACTCATATTTACCGAAGTGTCCATCAGCAAATGGATGGAAAAGCGTGTATCCATAGAAGAGAGTAGCATTCAGCAATACAAGGCATGAGGCACTGACACAAGCCACACGGTGCATGAATACTGAAAATGTTATGCAAGAGGCAGAAGCCAGTGACAAAAGGCCACAGACCATGTCAGCTCATTTATATAAACTGTCCGGAACAGGCATGGACATACCAGTGGAAAGTAGCTTACTGGTCACCTAGCCTGGGGGAGCTGGGAGACATGGGGCTGGTACTCAGTGTGAAGTTGCTTTCAAGGGTGATGAAACTGTTCTATAATGGATCATGGTGATAGTTGCACAGTTTGTGACTAGATTAAAAATCACCAGATTGAATAAGTGGGTCAGTTGTATGTTTTGTGAATAATATCTCAATGATCTATTTTTTTAAAAAATATTCAGCAACAAAAAGTCTGTATTATTCTTCTTCCAAACCCACAGACCATATATCATCAGTGTTAAACATATAATCAGTCAAAAATGTTATCAAAGAAGCATAATAGTCTTAAAAACAATTTTAAAGTTTTAAAGAAACCCCTAAAGAAGTCCTGCTGTTTCTTGAACTGTTTCAAAATGTCTTCAAACTGTGGGACACTGCGATGTTTCTGGCAGATTCTCCTTTTGTCAGATACGAAGGCTACTCTGCAAAATCTCCTTTTGGGAGAAGAGGAGGAATTTTACACTATTGCAACTGAGCTCACTTACAGACTGCACAGAGCAGGAACACAGCATCTGGAATCAAAGACATTGAGGCTTAGCGCAGTGCCTCTTAGTGAAGGCGCTGGTGTAATTGATGCACACTATACATACAGTGGTGGGCCTAGGTGTGTCCACTCGGTGATTACATCGCTATTGTCTTAGAGAAACACTCCTTCATACACACAAAAGTCAAGGCTATATTTGTAACAACAAATGAAGAAAGAAAAATTCTTCAATAAAACAATGAAGAGAGAGAGAGAGAGAGAGAGAGAGATAACCCTGAAAATCTCTCAGTATACTGGCTAAAATAATAAATCTTCATATATAGAGTATAGCGTGATACCATTTATAAAAATCACATGTATAAGTCCATATACATAAATATCGCCTAAATACATGTGCTCATGTACACAAAGGTATAGGAAAAACAAGAACAAAAATTGCAATGCTTTACTATTGACAAAATCACTTGGCATTTTATTTTAGTAGCTTGTAAGCATAGCAGTAATGCAATTTGTCAAAAAACACTTTTGGAGCTATGTTTTGTATTTAGGAGGCAAAATCAACTTTAAAGAGAAAACTAAATCAAGAAAGTGTGGTAAAATTGGGTCTGGCTGGGGTAAGCAGAGAACAGTGATGGTCATTTGGGGTCTTGAAGATCCCCGCAGTAGGACGTCTGAGTTCTTGGCTACCGGCAGGGTTGGGTCGGACAGGGTTGAGACTCACTGCCCTGTACACACCCTGTGTGTTGGCTGTTCTCAGAATCTGCTGCTCATTTCTCACTTCTGGTTTTCAAGTCTCCGCCCATCACCTGGGACTGTTTTCCCTGTCCTGTCTGTCCTTCATTATGCAAGCTCCGTTTTGATTCTGGAAACTCCATGGAGCTTCCTAAGGCTCCTCAGTGGTCCTATGGCATTGCAAGTGGGTCTCCAATGCAGGACTTGCTTCCTGACAGCTCCCATTGCAGTTACTATTGAGAGTTTTTGTTCTGTGTTTGCCTACGGCAACAGATATTTGATCACCAAAATATGCAATACAAAGCATGCCTAGAAAGAAGTCCATGAAGATGAAGATTCATGTAAAACTCAAAGTCTACCCCATTCATGTAAAAGTGGTTACATTCATGTAACCAGTAAAAACTGGTTATTTAACTCACGCTCTTCTGTCAGCCCAGGACCCCCGCCTTCTATGCTCTTTGCTTTGTGATGCTGTGCCTGGCAAAGTGGATGGGGTGGGAGTGCACACAGCGATGGATCACTCACTAGGCATTTCCCCTCATCGGCTTCCACTTAGATCCTGCTAATAGGAGGCATTCTGCCTCTAGGAAATCACGAGCCGGAACTCTGGGGCTGTATCCCTTCCAAGTACAGTTGCCAAAAACACAGGACACCCAATTACATTTAAGCTAAAGAATGAATACTTCTTACCTCACTGAAAAATGTTAGAACATACTTACACTGATGAGTTATTTATGGTTCATCTGAAATGCAGATTTAACTAGGTGATGTGTATTTTGTCTGGAAGCCTTAATTACAGGTGTCAGCATTGTGTTTTAATTATCTGCCACTACTCTACCCGCCAGCGCAGTGTGGTCCCATGTGAGGCTTTTGGGGATTCTGCTGCATGAGGTAGGTTGCTTTCTGGTTTCCCTTATTCGCAACCTAGGATTCTTTTTCTAATTAAGTTGGTTACTTTATGCCTTTTTATCTCCATATACATTCTCATTTCCAAATTTTTATTCCTGTTTTCTTGTTTATTCTTGTCCTTATAGTTTTGTGCCTCATATAAACAAGTAACACCATAGCCATTCTAATGACGTATGTTGGTTTTGGGGGATATTTTGCAAGGGGAACAATACAATATAGGACATATATTTTATAAGATTATTTATAATAGTCACCCAAAGAACAATATATAAGAGTGCAGGAAATCTGTCCACACACTAAGACCAAGGAAACTAGCTGAGGGCCTGGATCCCACGGAAATGTCCTACATGAGTCCAGCTGAAGACCTAGAGCTCATAATAATGCCTGTCATGGGTCATTGGAGGCCCAGAGCCCACGACAACGTCTCGTGCAGGCCTGTTTCGCTGGTCTGTGCTGGGAAGGCCCAAAGGTCAGTGGTGGAAGCTAGAAGGTCTGTGCCAGCGGGATGAAGGGTCTGTGCCAGCAGGCTGAGAGATCTGCACTGGAGCCAGGAAGTGACACGCAGAAGAACCAGAGCTCCCCTGAAAGGTACCACAGCCATCCTCAGCAACAGTGAGGTCCTGAGCTCCTCCTGTGATCAAGATGGCTGAGTTCCCATCAGGGAAGCCAAGGCAGCAAGCTTCTCCAGGAGACTGAGCAGTGCACCATCTTCCCCGCTGGAGTCAGGAAGCAATGCGCAGAGTGAGGACCAGAGCTCCCCAAAGTGAGCCGAAGCTATTCTCTGTACCTACAACTTCCCGAGCTCCTCGAAGGATGAAAACAGCCAAGTTTATCAGGAAAGCCAGGATGACAAGCTCCTCCAACAGAACCAACAGCTCCTTACAGCTTCCAACAGCTCCAACAGCCTTTCTCAGCTCCCAAAAGCCTAACTTCTCCTTCTCCAGTTCTGCCTCTTATGCTGCTGGCAACAGTCCCCAGGTGGGCCTCCCATACCCAGCACCATGCTTACTCAGTTCAGCTGGGGGTTATAAGTTGCCCACCAGCTGTCAATCCACTACATGAGGTTTGGGGCAGAATCGAAAGCAAGCAGATATATCGCCTTTAAAAAAGTCTATGTATTTATTTCAGCTGTTCTTGAACTTTTTTCTTTATCTGTTGTGACCTTTTGCTACATTAGCATGTTTCAATGTATTGACTTCTTCCCCTTTTAATGGCACAAAGTATCCCCTATGTCACAGTATTTATGCAGCAAACTGACCACTAACTTAGTTTTTCTTTTTTGGCTTTGACAGCTTACAGTAAAGATTGCTGCTTTCTCTGTAAATGTACCTGGATGTGCAACAGGTGACAGGATGACTCACAGGTGAGATTAGCCGGTCAATAGCTTCTGGTTTGACTGTTGGCAGTCAAAAGTAGCACTGACTGGTTCTCAATGAAGTAGAACATAAAAGCCTCACCTTGGCCCTGTTATATCCATTTAGACCTAAAGTAATACATATTTTTATTAAGATCATACTATACATTCTGTTTTGCATTCTTTCACCAGTATTCTGTAGCTCTCATTCTGTTTCAATGTGTGTCTAGAATATTCTTTCAAACAGACATTTTTTTTGTATTGAAAATTATGTATTGTTCAACCCTCTATTGACAACCAGATGCATTTTATACCAAAAGATGGGCATTTTTTAAAGAAATCATTCTATCACCTACCCAGGACCTCTGTCCAATGTGCTTCATTTCCTGTGTATCCTTCGGTATAGTCTCATGGCACGGTATTTATGTAGAGAAATCTCACCCTTAGAGAAGGGTAAATAAATTTTTACTTACACAAGTGTACAAGTTTTTAATTTTAACAAAAAACTAATGTGGTTTTTTTCTCCTATCAGAGCACTTACTAAATGTCCACAATTAAATAGATCTGTGGCTGGGGCATTTCTTCTATTTTCTGCACCTGAATTTTTATTTCTGCACTTTTTAATACATGATAGAACACACACTTTCACCTCTTACGAGCCTATTTTTGCAAAAATGTCCGAAACATCTTGATACCTTTCTTTGTCACCTAATTCTTATTGGTAATTTCTAAAATTCTTTATGCAACAGTCACTGAACACCTAATTGAAATTTGTTAAACTCATTTTTTAATATTTATAAAATCCACATGCTTAAAGCATTGAGTATTTCCTCCCAGGTGTGATGTGTCTTTGCATTTATTAAGACTTTTAAGTACTCAAGAGTTTTATAATTTTGTATAGAGTTTCTGTACTTGCTTTTTAACTTTTTCTGAATATCTTATAGGTTTTTGTTCATCGTATAAAAGTGATTTTTAAAGTACTATTCCACTGCTCACTGCTTTTATCAAGGAAATCTATTCATCTCCATGTACTATATTTATCTTGGGAGGAATCATCTGACAGTACACTTTCATTAGTTTTATTTATTTATTTATTTTTTGGTTTTTCTCCGGTACCGGAACCGAACTCACGACCTTGCGCTTGCCAGGCAGGCGCTTTGCCGCTGAGCTAAATCCCCAGCCCCACTTTCATTAGTTTTAATAGTGTTTCTGTTGCTTGCTTTATGTCTTACCTGGAAATCATTCTAATTTGACTTTTCTTACCTTTTATTCTTTTCTCATCTTGTTAATTCAAACTCCCAGTTCCGTACTGAATTTTAAAATATCACTCCGGACATCATTTCATCATTCCCCCCTCTAATTATTCCTCAAGCCTCCACATTCCACTGTGAAGTGATTTAATATTCCATCCTCATGATTACTCTTTCAGAAGTAATTATCGTCATTTCCCCCATTTCTGCTCTTAGAATTCTGGCCTGACACGTTACTTGAATTTCGTCAAATGACTTTTCAATGTGTATTGGTGCATTAATCTTGTTTATCTGACTCATTTACAACTAAAGTCGGTCTAACATTTAGCCACTCCTGCATTACTAGAAGGAGTCCTACTGCATCTGTATTTTGTTTCTCTACTTCTTTCCAGCCAGGTAAAGCTGAACTAATGCTTTCCTGTCTCTCCCTTCCTTTGTGTGCGGGCGTCATGACTGGTCTGACGTACGCTGACGTTCTGGGTTTTGACCTTGAGTATGTGGTTGTGATGGTCAGACTTCCATCACCGTAACCAATAGCTACAATGATAAACTTATGAAGACAAAAGCCCACGTGGCACTGGCCCCTTTGGTTTGGGCTGTGGCTAGACAGCACGTCCTAATGAGAGCAACAAGTAGCAGAGTAAGCCGCTCATACCACGAGCCAAGGAGCAAAGGGAGAGAGAAGGGGCCGGTGGCCCAATGTCCGCCACATTACCTAAGCCCCGCCCACTAGACCTCACTGCCTAAGGGTTCCAGTACCTCTCACCAGTGCCACACCGGGACCACGCCTTTAGAACAGGGACCTATGAGGAAAGAGAAGATTCAAACTGTTGCAGTGGTTGTGGCGGGGTCACAAAAGCCTGTGCAGAAGGGCCATCGCTGCTTATCTCTCGGTACTAAGGGACGGTGAAGCCCTCTCCTGTCCTCATGTCAGGTTAATGTGGCTCCGTATTCTTCATGGGGATCTGTTATGCAGAGCCATCTTACGGTAAACTGTGTTGTACTAAACTTCCAAGTTAACACAAGCCCATTTAAGAAGGTGTGTCTGTGTCTGTAATGTATGTCCAGATGAAAATGGACAGTCCCTGGGTCTCTGAGGCAACAGTGCTCACAAAGGTCTCCCCGGCTTTCCCTGGACTACATCCCACAGCCTCAGATGCCGGGCCTGTCCTGAGGAAATGTCAGACTCCTCCGCATCCCCCAGAGTCAGAAGAATCTGAGATAATACACGCTCAGCTTTGACTGAGGTCCAGCATCTCCATAACAGCATGAAACCAGGCTCATCCTCTCACTGCCTGCTGCTCATCCTCTCACTGCCTGCTGCTCATCCTCTCACTGCCTGCTGCTCATCCTCTCACTGCCTGCTGCTCATCCTCTCATTGCCTGCTGCTGCTGTGTCTGTTGAATGCATCTCATCCTTCAAGGTGTGGCCAAGTCTGCTCCTTCACAAAGGAGGCCTTTCTGGAACTCGCTCTTTTCCCTCTCCTGGATGTAACACCCATCTGACACATGATTTTACGCTTGAATGGAAAGAAATTCCGACATTGTAGTTTAATCTGAACAGAAACATTGAATGTATTATTTCTTGATTAGAAGTGCCTATGAGAGTGGAGACTGCATATTACAACCAGATTACCCACTGAATCTGTAGAAACTCAGGAAAATTCTTGGATCTATAAGCAAATATTCTTAAGTCAGGGATTTTTTGCTCCTACCAAAACCCCTCTCCCAATCTCTGAATCCTTAAAAACTTGGCTAATTTATAAGAATCCAAGTAACAGATATTAATGTATGACTGTACATTTCCTTACCTTTAAAATAAATTTAGACATATGATTGATTGATCCGTCAATTAGCATACAGGCAAATTCCTTGCTAGGGTTAGTGCTACTTTTAGACAGAGGAAAGCGCTCTGCAGAGAATAATATGCATATTGCTTTTGTCTTTCCCTGCACAGCCCCCTGAAATCAGTGGGCCTGGCTCCTATGGGACACAATGAGAAATTATAACAAGATAATGTCATTTCCTAGCAAGAGAAATGAAGTAGGGTTTAAGAAAGCAAAACAAAAAAATCTGGTTCTGAGGGAGGCTGAGGCAGGATGATCACCAGTTTGACTCCTTTGTGGGTAACTCAGTGAGGTTTTGCCTTAAAATAAAAGCACTGAGGAGGTAGCTCAGTGGTGCAGTGACCCTGGGTTCAATCCCCAGTACCATAAGAAAAAGTCATCTGCATTCTCACCCTGGCTTTTCCACTATCTATAAGCTTCTTTATTTATATTCCCACTGTCAGATGGGCCCCTCACCCCGCTCTCCTTCTCAAGAGTCTTAGGGGATTTTGAGCAACAGAGTACAAGACAGCAGTGTGTAAAATGTAAAGGGTTGATTGAACACGCAAGGGGTCAGGTACAAGACTATAACTACCATCACTTCCATTTCTCTTCCCAAGCACAAGGTTAAGACTCTTTTCACAGGCTACAAAGTGCTGTTTCATAAAATGTGTATCAGTGTGAAAGCTTCGGTCACGAGGCAATTGTTTGTGGAATGGCTGCGTGACTG
>NW_004955471.1:8757355-8776675 GCF_000276665.1 Chinchilla lanigera
CCGTCCTGTCCTCCGCGCCAGGAGTCACCTCCAGCGAGGTGAGTGCTCGCTTCACTCTGTACTGTACTTTGTTTCATATTTCTTGTGGTTTAAAAAATACAGATATGGTTCATGGCAGATTAACCTTATTGACATTGAAGCTTACTGGGAAATTTGACGTGGTTCATGATCAGAACCTCGAATGACGTAAGTTTGTCAACTGACGTAGCACTGTATTATAATCATCCACGTAGTTCTCATTTGTATTTTGGGGTTACTTTTGGGTTCTGTTGTATTCTACTGACATATTACATTAGTTTTTTAGAATTCTCCTGTTTTTTACTGCTTAAAATGTTTTTATATGAATTGAGAATCAGCTTGGCCAGTTCAAAAGTATTTTCTAGTAGTGGGAATCGAACTCACGACCTTCGGCTTGCGAGGCAGGCGATGTGCCACTGAGCTAAATCCCCACACACAGTTCAAAAGTATTATGAGGGTAATTATATTGAGATTAATAGAACCTCAAGAATTGCCAAGATTAATTTCCTAACTTGAGACCGTAGTACAGTTTTTCATTTGATCAGTTTCTTTGGTACTCCTGACAAGCATTTCTTTATGAGTCGGACAGTTCTTATTAATTTTATCCCAAGTTATTTTATATGTTTGCTATTTTATGTGGGTTTTTTTTTATTAGGTCTTCCTGTTTACTTCTGAATAACCGACTTTAGTAATTTCATCTTTGTTTTCAATAGTTTTTCAGTTAATTTTCTTAGATTTTCCAGTATGTAATGTCATCTATCAGTAGTCATTACTTCATTTCCTGATTTACAGTTATCATTCTAATTTCTTTAGTTTAGAATTCCATCAAAAAAATAAATACAAGCAATGATCCTTCTCTTGTATCTGTTGTTAATAGCATGGGTCCAATTAGTTACTGATTGTCAGTTAGTTTTATTTAATCAAGTTTGAAAAAAATCCATCTGTTGCTGGTTTATAAGAATTTTTTAACCAAGAATGGATTTTAATCACATTGAGATGGTTCTTTGGCATCTCTAAGATGCTCCTAAAGTGTCTTGTGAGTTGTCAAAAGTGAGTTAATTTCCTAATAGTGATCTGTCTTGCATTCTTAGTATAAGATCCACTTGGGCATGTCCACATGGTGCTTTTATTAGAATTTCTTGATGACTGTTGTATTAATTTTTCATAACCAGGATGAAATCATAGCTTCCTTTCCTTATGCTTAATTAGATTTGAGTGTCTTTGTACACTAACATTTTGAAACACATAGAAGTTCTCCTTTATTATCTAGGTCCTTAAAAATTTAAAAATATATTGGAATTAGAATTAGATTCTGAAGCCCTCTGGACCGGGTGTGTGTAAATGGTGGTGGTGGAAGGGTTTGTTCTGGACTTTGTTCACAGCAAGTGATTATTCAAGCTTTGTGTCTTTTGGAATCAGAAAAAACTTTTCTTAAAACTGCTGCATTTGGCTGTAATGGTGTAGAACTGGACAACTCGTCTTTTTTATGAAATTCTTCTCCCTTCTCTTTTTTCTATTAGGATATTTATAATTCTTCTATTTGTTTAATTGATTTTATGTGAATTGCTTTGTATTTTTGTATTGAAATTGACTTATAGGTTTGCTTTTCCTTATTTCCTACCAGTTTTTCTAAGAACAGTATGTTGATTTAGCTTTTTATTTTTTGAGACAGGTTTTCATGATGTAATTCAGGCTGGCCTTGAACTTGCAGCGATCCTCCTGCCTCAGCCTCAGTGCTGAGATTATAGGTGTATACCACCACACCTGGCTCTAAGAGTGGCATGTTGAATGCACTTATTTTGTATTAGAATTGGTTGAGAAAAGGGAAATGAAGAATTAGAAGTGTCTGAAAACATTCTCCAAGTTTGGCTATGAACATGAATAGAGAAACTGATGCATACTTAGGAATATTAGCAACAGCTTTTGCAACATAATACCGGCATCTTAAAGCAGCATTTAAGAACAAAATGCTTCTTAGAATTGATACTGGTGCTCAATGAAACACAGTATTTGAAGCCTTCCAGGCAGGACAGTAGGAATTATCTTCCTCGTCTCCTTGTGATTTTTCAGACTGATAGTGTTACAGTATTTGTATGCCGATGGTATAAAGGAGAAAATTAAACAGTGCAGGAGCCAGGAAGGGGTTAATTCTGGGGGTAAAGAATTTAAGAAGGGAGGAGAATAAGGCAACTGGGACTTCTTTAGGTAACAAATTTTTGTGATTCAAATTTTGACATGTCTTTCCTATTGCTTATAATTGCTTATGCTTTGTCTCTTCTATAGTTTTGTCATAATGTTGATAAATCTTAAGTTAAAACTTGGGAAGGTTATAAGGTTATGATATTTTTTGAGTGGGACACTTTATTCCTATTTTGTTCTTGTATATGTTGCATTTGAACTAGTTACTAAATGTACTGGTATTCCTTGCTTGACTATAGACAATAGCGCGAGGGAGTAATGTTAGAGCGCCCTCTAGTGGACTTTAATATAAACTTCTGTAAAATGGTTCTTTTAAAATGTAGCTCAGACTTAGAAAATATACATGCCTATATAATACAACACAGGGCTCTCTTCACCATTTAAAAAAGACATTAGGTCGGTGGCCGTTCTTAAGACTTGGAGGTCAGATTTCAGTGGGACAGACTGGCTGTGATCTTCCTTTACACTCTAGAGGAAATGTCAAGCCTGTTCGGCTTCTTTCCTTTCTCTGGCCTCACTCTTAATCTTTTTCTACCACTTTGTACTTTCCTTTATAGAGGCATGTAAAATTAGAAAAGAACTCTAGACTCTTTCAACTAAGTTAAGTCCATAGAAAATGAGCGGTTGCTAATGCCAAAGACAGGGAAGTCAGCTTAGAGGAGGAACACATACCCCTTCTCTGGTTCAGATGAGACATCGGAATTTTGCCCATCCAGGACACAGATAAAAGCCATGTCCCCGGTTAGTGTTCTGGGCAGGTTTCCCTTGGCAGACTGAACCTCAGACATAGTGGAGAGCACCGACTTCTGGGTGACATCAGAAGGAGCTACCTCCAAAAACAGCACACTTGCAGGACCAAGGCACATTTAGTCTAAGGGAGAATCTCCAACCTTTCCTCTTCTCCTAGGTCTGGCTATCATTTACTATACAGAAAAAATACTTTGATAATAAGTTTTGGACTGTAAAACTTTTACTGTAAACTTATAAAGTGCTAGGTGATCTTGTTTAGGCTTTTAACTCTGCCTTGTAGAACGCTGACAAACAGTGGTCACTCTGCCAGCTACACGCTCTTAGAGCAGCTGCCACTCTTTGAAGCAGAGGAAAGGTTTCCCCAGCATCTCTTTGGTGAATCCCCACCGAAGCCAATGGCTGACAGAATGTTGACCAGAGAGACAGCTGGACTCCTCTCTGGAGACTGATCTCTGGTTGTGTGGGCCAACAGAGCCTGAGAACAACTGAGGGGTCATGGCCAAGGCTACTTCTTGGCAGATACCCAGAAGTTCTTCAGTGGAAACTGGCTCCTGACCACTGAAAAATCTCCACTTATCTATCACACTTATCTCTCTCTGCTAGTAAACTGGAAATTCTCCCTGAGCTTTCCAGCTGACCCACCAGCTGTCCCTCCCTTCAGAAACTACGCTAAGGCAGCTTGCAACGATTTATATTTCACAGCAGCTAGCAGGGAATGAGTTACACTTGTGCCTTATATATGCTAAGAGTAGGGAAGAGATTCTAGTCAGCCTTAACTAATGTGCCTTTACCCACACGTACAATGTGACTGCTAGATGACATTTAACCTGTGAGCTTCAAAAATTTAAATAAAACATGGCCTTGTCCGGCTGGTAGGGAAAGTTGCCTTGGTGATTAGACAGATGACACAAGTATCCTGGAGGTTTCTTTGCCTTTGGGCCCAGGGTGGAATTCCTCAGGTCAATTGTCCCTTGTATCTATCTCCAGAGGTGATCTCTTTCACAGCACAGCAGGAAAAGTGCTCTACATCCAATTCACCTTTTTATACATGCCCTCTTCCAAAAAATAAAAAGTTTATTACATACTTATGCTTCTTTCTTTAGATGCTCCTGTCACCAGGCCAATTGTAACTTATGCCTATAAGTGTCCAGTAGGAGCAAGTGCACAGCTCACGAGCATCCTGGGAAGATAAAAATGTGCCCCAGTTCCAGGGAAGACAGGCTGGTGCACATTGATGTACATTGATAGTACATTGATGTCTCTAGAGGATTTTGTCTTCTCCTCTCTCTGGACGGCATCCACCTGCTCTGGAGTGGAATCTACTCGAGGGACACCTTGAGGGTATAAAGATCAATTAGAGATAAGGAGAGGATGCCCACACTGTTTGTTTTTGTATTTTAGACATGGGATATTCAGTTGAAGTCTCTTACTCCTTTAGAGAGTGTCATTAAGCATTGGAAACTGTTTGACCCTTACACATTGAGAGCCGTTTAATATTTTTCTGCATGTACGTGTGGCCTAACCCCTAGAGCCAAAATGGAATGCAGAGGGAAGTACTAATTATGATGTTCTTTTACAACTAAAATCATAATGTAAAAAGGAGGAAAAATGGTCAGAACTGTGTTATGTTTAAACCTTATTTACATTAAGAAATAATTCATATTTACACTCAAGGTATAATTATGATCCACACGAGACTACCTATGTTCATGTCTTTCTCTCAGTAACTTAAAGCAGAACAGCTAGAACCAGGAAAATTTTCAGACGACCCTGATAAGTACATTGATGTCTTTAGAGGATTTACTCAGACCTATACACTAGGCTAGAAAGCTGTGACGTTAATCTTCAAACACTGACTTGTAATGACAGACAAACAGCATTGCAAGCTGTTATTCATTTCGGGATGAGTATCACATTGTTAATTTTAAACCACCAAAGGGATCAAGATTATGGGAGCACAAAGGAAAGTGACTGCACAATGTATAGTGTGCCTAAGGAGAGTCACCAGGACAGAAAATGTATCTCAAGCTTTCAAAGAAAGCAGCTTGGTCAAACAATGGCGGTGACTCATCCAGGCGGCCGACACTGACAGAAGCTCTAAGAGGTGCTGCACTCAATTTCAAGGAGATTCCTGTGGAGACTGAACTGACCTGGGTGGACAGCAAAGAGTTGGTTTTTATTAACACAGGGCTCACTTGACCTTGGTCTTAAACATCCAGCAGGAAAGTATAACCAGGAGATGTAAAAAACAATGCCATCATAACATGCTGTGAAAGGTTCAAACCACTAACAGCTTCTGAGAACTGCCAGCTGTACTGGTCACTCACTACTATTACGGGCTGTTGGACTATATAGGGTTAAACGGAGGTATACAGGTACCTAAAATCTTTGGACTAAAAATCTTTAAACGAGTAAATCCATCAAAAACGAAAAGGTCTTCTAGAGTTCTCCAAACACAGCTTCTCCAACTGCCACTAAACACCCAGCACTTTGTAACCAAATAGACAAGGGAGAGATGTGAGCAGCGGAAGCTGGAAACCGGTCACCGTGCGAGGGCAGGACGCAGCCAAGGCCTCAGGCAGTCAGGCTGCCTCGGTGCAGAAGAGCATCCTGCCTGGACAAGCACGGTCGTTAGTCTCTAGGCAACATTGCCTCTCCTGATACTAACTCTGCAAGGGTATGAATTACGCCCCTACTGCTTGAGTCCTCTTGCGCATCAGTGAAAAGGCCTCCACCTGACCCCAGCTTTTGTCTTTTATTTTCTAAATCTCCTCGCGATTTTCTCCTGGGGACCACTGAGTCCCCACACTGCCTCACCGCTCCTACTGCTCAGAAAGTGACAGGACAGTGGAATTCATGTGTGAGGCAAGGGGATAAACTTAGGTTAATGGCAATGTGTCTTACTGTAACTTTTGTAGACATTCACTGTGTATTTTGATTGGACCTCTCAATACAGGACCAGCATTAAGCAGTTTAAAAAAACCTCCAGAACTGATACTTTTCTCGGACATAAACACACAGTAGCTTTTTTAGATAAGATAGTAGAGATTATCTTTCTCACCTCTTTGCATTAGGAATTTCTTCTTGGTCTTTGGGATTGGATTATCCACCTCTGTCTTCTGTTAGAAGGCATAATACACTCTCCCAGGAATGCTAGTGATTTTAGCTATACAAAATACAGGCTTATAGAAAACAGTATAGAAATATATAAAGCAGATAAATTCTCTCCCTCACAAAGCCACTGTTAACAATTAGGTGTAGTTCTCCATCACGTTTTAGGGCATGTGTTATTTTTCAAAATGCATACACAATTTCTCTATGAGGAGATTTTAGGCAACTTTCCCCAGTAGTCAGTGTTCCTCACTCTTAATGAATATGCAGAAAAATAAATTAAAGGTGCGTAATCTATTAGACTGGCCCCTTACTAATGGAACGTGTGGGTCAGTTTTACACATTAAGGAAAAAACGTCACCTTGCTGGTGTACACTTATCAGATCATTCCTTTTGGCAGTTTCCTAAATGAAGTTAGTAGACTAGAGTATCCTAGAATTTTCAACAAGTCCTGGAAAACTACACTCCTAGAAGATGTTAACAGGTACACTCCCATACATACCATGAAGGATGGGGTACGTATAATTTGAATGGTGTGTTCAAAATCATGTTGCAATTTAACTTGGAGATTTGAAGGGACTGATTATTCTTATAATGGTGCTGACTGCAAGTAAAGTGTGACGAACCCTGACTGATGGAGGTCCTGGATCCCAAAGGCAGGATGCACACGCCTGAACCCCGCTGACAGTTCCACAATCAGCTCCCTTAACTGGCAGCAGCGAAGGAACACACATCTTACTGCCCTTTCCCTGACCAGTGCCTCGTGCAGGGCTTTGCGGGACACGCACCCGGGGTCTCTTTCTAGAATAAATATACGTAAGCTAAATTAAGACTTCAAATCTTTTAATCCCAAACTATCGGTCACAGATACTAGTTTTTAAAGAATGGTAAAAACATCTGCTCCCCTCAAAATGTGTCCTGATAATAGTTTTGCACATTTTTAAAGGGGGATTTTCTAATGAAACTCAAAATACTGACTTTAGAAGAGTCATGTTCAGTGACCCTGCATACACCTGACATTTGCATCATACTTTCTAGGTCACAAATTGTTTATTTTAGAAATAAAAAAACACGGGATGGGGGAGGGCCCAGGGGCAGTTTATTGTAAAACATGAAGCAGCAACAGTTCCAGCAAGTGAGTTTCTCCTCTGTGTTCCCAGCCACAGCCCGAATGACTGGATTTCCTCGTCAATGGCAAGCTTACAAAAAGGGGAGCCACCATGAAGTCAATGCCACACTAAAATCTCTTCCTTTTGATAATTTCTGGCTTCCAGCTGACTGGGTGGGTTTCTTCTGTCTAAAAACAGCAAAGCAAATTAAAGTATTATCAGTTTGCTTCGTACGTAACACAACTCCTCTGAACACAGGCAGCGCTCTAAATCTTGTAACTTGGCACTGCTGCTAGCAGGTCTTTAATGATTTTAAGAGTAGGCGACAAACTGACGTTATTCGTATCGAGCTAAAGACAAATGTGTTCACTACAAGTTCAGTTTATACTTTCTCATCTATAATAAAATTTCTGTTCAGATAATATGGCAGTACCAAAGGCTGATTCTACAACTAATCTGCAAGGCAATCTATCATTCATTAAATGCGTATCACCTTCTCAGTAGGTATAAGGAAAGTCATAAAACAGAAGTGCGGATGGGGTCACTGGCACCGAGGCATCCAGCACAGAAACCGAGGAGCAGAGACTACTCCAGTCGACAAACACGGTAACACTGTAACCGAGGAGACCCAACTAGTGCGACCGTCTCACTGTACGCGGGCGTGCAGACAATGAACTTACCGCGCTATCGTCCTCTCTGTACACCTTGATGGTCTTATCGGCCTCAGCTGTTAGCAATCGACTTTCGGACTGGTCAAAAGCACAAGCAAATATTCCCGATTCACTGTCCAAAGACCCAGGCTGCACAGCTGCATGAACTCTCTGAAAATTGTAGCCAGTTCTCCAATCCCAAAGATGCATAGTGCCATTGTCAGCTGAAAGGGAAAGCCTAGTTTCACCTGGTATTCTTCAACAGCTCAGCCAGACAAACACACAGTGCAAACCCTCAGCCTAAATGTCCTGCTAGTGACTACAGCTGTACAGACATGTAAGACAGGCCTCAAACTCCTCTTCACATTCCTTTGTCCTGGGTGTGGTGATGCACGCCTGTAATCCCAGCTCTTGGAGGCTGAGGCAGGGAGGATCATAAGTTCAAGGTCTGTCCTATATAGCAAGTTCCAGACCAGTTTGGAATACAAAGAAAGATTCTATCTCAAAAAGACCAAAAATCAAACAAAAAGAAATAATGGTCCATGTATTTTGATTTGCACTTATTTCAGGATTCTAAAGAGATTTTTAAAAAAGCACCACAAAATTCTAGACTATCATCCAAAATGTAGGCAATTCCCAGTATAAACCCCTACCTTAAGATTTATCACGTGGGAACTCAAAAGGGGCTAAACCATAAAATATGAGCTGAAATGCTTGTGTCCTGAAGATGCACGAACATTCAAATCAGCCAAGTCCTGCTGGGACACTTACGGTGACGCCTCAGAGGCGGTACAGATGTCCACTCATTCATGTCACACAAACGAAAACCGCTACATAAGTTTAAGCATTTGCCCACTACAGACATCTCACATTACCTCCAGACACAAGCACGCCATCGGAGTTCACTGTCAGTGTGTTGATGATGGCATTGTGGCCAGACAGGTTCTGAATGAAGCTTCCATCGGGGAATTTCCACTGTTTTATGTTATCTGGAGAACCGGACGCAAACGTGTAACTGAAAGAAGATTAAGAAGCTTTCATGGCAACGCGCATCAAGGTACACAAAATGGGGGATTAAAAAGTTTATCACTGCGTTTTTCTTATCTACACCATGTTCTATGTAGTTTTAGCAAGTTCTAGTCATACAAGATACAAAAATATCAAAACATTTGTTCCACATTGAATACAACTTTCAAAATTTTTAAAATGGACAGTGGACCCTCAAGTCATGACCGCCCTGACATCCAAACAACTTGGGTTTTAACCCGAAGTTTAGTTTTATCTCATGACCGAAGTCTTGAGTTATGACCCAAAAGCCCGCTGCACGTGCTTCTGCTGTCTCAGATACAGATTCACCCTTAAGGAGCTCTGCAGGGAACACTACAACATCCCTCCTGTAGGGGGTTAATGAGAGATCCTGGGCGGTGTCTCTCTAAGGAACTGAGATCCGCCTGTGTAAAGGAGACTTTGAAGGGTGTGTCAAGGAGCCCGAGCCTTCAATGGACAGTGGGTGGCAGCCAGCCCTCGGGATGAGGTGAGTTCCTACGTCAAGTGTCCACTGTCTTAAATTGACAGTAATGTTTTATTCACATTTTCCCCGTGCTCTACAGTGAGTACAACGAATGTGCAAATACCTAACTTCACACGAACACAAAGTATTATGTGTCAGTTCTGCAGAAAGGCTGAGAACGAAAGACAGGGCAAGAAGAAGAAAGACAAAGGAAACGAAGGAGGAAAAAGGAGGAGATGAATATTGTACAACCAGAAAGTCCCGGAGATGACAGGATGTGACAAAGCGCAGGGCTGTACTATCTTCTACTCCTTTGGGCATCTGACTACGACGGTAATGGTTCTTAGTCTCTGTGGATATTAACCCCCTCCTAAAAACTGATTTTTTCTCCGTATGTCTTAGTGTCTAATGCCATTATGCTCCAAACATCTAGCCACTGTTGCCTTCTATTTGACATGCAGCTTCTGACCATGATTTATTTGTATTGTCTTGTTTATCACTACATAGAAGGCTTTCCCCATCTTATGCAGGGTAGGAAGCAGAACAGCAACAAGGAGAAAACTACAGAAATGCACGTGCATACACGGCACAGGCCTGGAGATGACAGCTGATCAGTGACTGACAAAGGCAGGACTAACACTGGTATTTCAGTGCTGCGCTAACACATGAAGAAAGAAGAGGAGCCCACCGGGAGGACACACTTACTGTCGGGGGTGTAAAACCACAGCCCTGACTGACTTTTTGTGATTTGTTAATGTCACCCTTGTTTTTCCGGCCACCAGATCCCATAATCGTATGGTAGTGTCATGGCTTCCTGTAATGAAAATATACACACATTTCTGAACACAGACCAGGAAACACAATGCAGAAGTTGAATAAAGTAAAACAAGAGCCATTCTTCTATAAACATAAATGATAAATCGAAATCTTATCATCTCTTCACTAAAGTCGCTGTGCTTTGAACATTCCAGGTGAAATTTAACTCCTTAGAGATGAAATGAAATGCTTGTTAACTGCACAGCACATGATTTTACTCACCAGTGAAAAAGGTGAAATTACACCAGTAATTTTTTCAGTTAAAATACACCAAAGACAACAATTATTTTCCATTATTTAAGATCCACTATTATTAAACATAAGGTTTCCATCAATTGTAAAGGTTATCGGTCCCCGAACACTTTGTCCTCTAACCTCCACCTCCTAGACTAATATGTTCACACTGTAACGCTTAGTTGTATGTAACGGCAGTTTTCCAGCCATTCACGACAAGATACAGTGCTACCTTGGCTCGTGAGTGCTTTTGTTTGAAGTGTTAGGCAAAGTTTTGTTTCTGCCCATGAACTCTGAATTGGGTGACAAACACAATCATGGCCATTTTCCCCGGAATCATGGAACAAATTAAATTCACGAACTGAGGTACCCCTGTGCTGTGTACGACACAGTCTAACTGTAAAAAGTATTAAGGTAAAAACAAGTGGGTGAACTCTTACAACAAATTTTAAATGCTCTTGATTGAAATATACGACACAGAAACATTCTAAATACAACAGAAACAGCTACAGTGAATACAAAAAGTTTATGTACAATTCTCATATGAAATGGACAGCTGGCAGATTTGAAAGTACCCAGCATACCGGTAATAATCTGTGGTTCCGCAGCTTGACATCTCACTGTAGCAACTGCATTCGTATGTCCAGATAATGTGTGTACACTGGCTTTCGTTCTCACATCCCAAATCTATAACATACAACAGGCACATTGTCAAAAAGATCAGGCATCCTGTCTCAGGCACACACCTGGATCAATTTAAGGCTGGAAATTTACTAGGAACTGCGCCTAAATATGGTGAAGAAAGTGCTCACACCAAGCACAGCGACCGCTAAGCTGCAGTGGGGTGCAGACAGGGACAGCTGCCGGCGGAGGGGGCGAGGGGAGCAGGGGAGCCCCGCGGGTTCACGGACCTAACAGGACGAGTGAATCACAGAGCTCACGGACAGCAGGTGTAACAGAAGGGAACGTGAGCAGGTCACACTTCAAGGGCAAGGCAGTGACAATGATAAGCACAGTGAGGCCACAGAACTAAAAACGACGGTGGGAAAATACGTAAGCCAGAAGCGGAGGGAGCAGGGAACGCGGGGTCAGGCAGCTTTTCTTCTGCCAATGAATGTAAGACTCCAGGGCGGAACACGTGGATCCCGAGCTGCAACGCGTGCACAGACACACGCACCCTCCCGCATTTATCTGCCTACCCGCGCGGTGGAATCCCGACTACACGTCACCAGCACGTCAATGGTCGGGTGCAAGTCCAGACCGTACACTGCACTTAGATGCCCGTGATAGTGCCGTATGACCTGAAGGCAAAGCAGAAAAATTAAATTTCTAAACTCAGAACGAGAAATCAACGGCACCTGACGTGTGAAGTCCTGATCCAGGCTCACCTTATTATACTCAAGATCCCAGCACTTGACTTGTTTGTCCTCTCCGCACGAGAACAGGTACGGGCTCCTCGAGCTCACTATCACGCCCCGCACTGTGCTGATATGCCCCGTCAGCGACAGCTTCAGCTTGCCACTCGCCAAGTCCCAGATCTGCAACCGAAGCACACAAAGGCGAAGTCAAACCGGGAAGGAATTCACAATGCTGGCGAGGTCGGTACTTCTAACCTGCAAAGGGTATCAGCGATAATACTCTGCAGGAATAGCGCGATTACAAACACCTGAAAAGACGAAGCTATGAGAAAGTCCCATCTCTCTAGAAGTTCCACATGGACTTTTTTTTTCTTTTTGGTACTGGGAACTGAACTCAGGATCTTGTGCTTGCCAGGCAGGCACCTGCGCCACTGAGCTACGTCCCCGGCCCTATGAACGCTTTAAAAAGATTAAATATCTATTTTTGCTTGCCACACTAGTAGTTATTTTTGAAGGGATACACAATATGCTGAATAGACCTTCTCAAATGTACTGCAGCTATCAATTCACTGACCTTGGAAACTAACTTGTACTGTGGATAGCAGTCTCAAAAATATTTGACCCAACACTTCTATTTCTCGGAGTCTACCCTACAGAAATACACAAAGAACTGCACACACAGAGACTTAATTATGGCAGTATGTGTAAAAATGAACATCAAAGAACTACAACTTTGATGTCCAACAACAGAAAAACAATATAGAATATCTGAATTGTACATTATGTAATGTCTTAAAAACGTATTAAACTTTCACAAGAATACGCTCGACAAAATGTTAAGCTGAAAAAGGCAAGATACAAAATTACCTATCAAGTGTAACTTTTAAGCTACACATTTACACACACAGGGAAACAGCTGAGAAGTAAAAGCATCGGTAAATGTGTACACACAGGAATACTGAAATAAAATTCACCTAAATATCCAACCGAGGTTGTGACTATGTATGGAGCTAGGTTCTCTGATAGCTGTCTATTTCTACAGACAATGATACCTTAACTTTGTAATCAGGAGGAAAAAACCCTTTAGCATCAAGCAGGTAGTATGTTGAGAAAAAAGCTATCACTTAAACACTACTTTTCAAACAGACATTTTGGAAACCTCACTAGGACAATAAGCAAAAAGTACTTTTCTCAAGTAACAAAAACAACACCAAGGACTTGAAATAACAATTCCTGCCATAGGAAATAACTTAAAAACAGACTAAACAAACACAAAGTCATGTACATTTTTTTCTTTCCCTCTCACCTTTATAGTTCGGTCAGCAGACCCGGTAACGAACCACTGGTTCCCAGGCTCCACAGCGATGCATCGCACCCAGCCGAGATGCCCACTGATCACCTGCAGGGGGGGAAGGCGGCAGCAGGCTCACCCACGCGCCCGTCGGGATGCACTCAGTCTTAACTGCCCCTCCCCAATCCTCAAATCCCACATCGGGAAGATGCGACTTGTAGGTCTGAGTGAGAAACAACATCTTCAAGGGTGAGCAGACGCACAAATGGTGGCACACCCATGCAACGGAACGCTCAGCAGGAAGAAGAAATGCGCTAGGAACCTAGCAACTTACAGAAATCTCAAAAGCTTAAGTTGAGTACAGGAAGTCTGTGCCGAGAACAGATTATATACTTTCAATTGTATGACATAGTTGAAAAGACACAGACAGGTCAGTGGTTGCCGGGGGCGGTGGGGGTAGAACTACAAGAATAGCAAGGCTGTTCCGTGAGGTGATACACCGATTACGGGAGTGTTACACAATTTCACATCTATTAAAATCTGCTAGACCTATAATAGAAGAGGTCTCTTACCACCCAATCGTTTGAAAAGTAAGCTTATGTCAGTCGTGCATTTCCTACTGCATATATTTTTTTTATTTCAGATTTGACCATTTTGAATTACTTTCATCTTCTGAAGTTGAACGAATTGGAAGATCCACAGTGATTTCTTTATAAGGTGTATTCTCCTTAGCTTTCACATTAAGTGCTTCACTTTTCTAAATTCATTCTGTCTCCCTCCACATTTACTAGCCTTCTACTGATGTTTTACTCCGCATCTCACAAAAAACACCAGGACAGCTTTTAACAAGAAACCCTCATGCAGGCACCTCTCCCACGGCGTGGGCGCCCCACTGGGCTCGCGCTCTGGCTCTGGCGCGCACCCCTCTTCCTCCGCTCCGCCCACAGCCCCTGCCAAGCGGGAAGCGGTGTCTTACACAGGGCATGAGACGCAGACCCACTCACCCTGTAGAGTTTCCACGGTGGGTGCCACTGGGGTTTGGGCATCGTAGGGGCTTTCTTAGCCATCAGTGCGGAGTTCTTGGTATTGCCAGTCTCCATAACCATCTAAATGTGACACACAGGATTAGTAAACACTTCTTTCTTACATGATTTATTACATGTGTAATAAAGGTAACACATTTAATACCTCATGTTATTAATTCAAAAGCGGTAATCATGACACAGGACTTACAAAAGCTTTTCTCTCCTTAAATGAAGAGGGAAAGACAGTTTTCTACAAGCAAAAAGTGAGTCTAAGACACCTAACTAGAATGCATTTCTTATCAGTTAGTTGTAAAACCCAAGTAAAAGTCCTCAGAGAGGAAGAGTGTTAGTGAAGGGCGGACATCACAGCATGTAAGTTCGAAACCCATCAGTGGCGATTACTAACCAATTGTCGGGAAAAATCGCACAGCCTCTGTGGGCCTACTGTAAAATGGGAAGCACAAGCGCCGCTATCACAGGATTCCGGGCCGTTTTCTAACACAATATTTAAACGGGACTTCAAAAGCCACACCAGCTGACAGGGATTGGGCATACTTAATCCAAAACATGCATAGTCCAAAATGCTCCAAAATTCAAGTACAATTGGGATTTCTGACTTTCAGATTAGGAATGCTCAATCGCTAGTTTATGCAAAGTTTCCAAAAAGCCAAAAACAAATCTGAAACACTTCTGGTCCTATGTATGTCAAAAAAAGAGATACTCAACTGCAGCATGTATTGTTAACATTCATTCACTGATCCAAAAAATATGTAAGCCAGTAAGTTTTGCCCTCAAGAAGTTCAAATTATACCTTCCTAAGGACAGAGGCCTCCTCTGGATGGAGGAATAAAAAACGAATGGGCATAAAGCTTACAAAATTAGTCACGTCATACGTCACATCAATTCCACAGTAAACAAGGAAGTGAAGCCCACACTTATTTCAAGTGACGCCATAATAAATGTATGCCACACTGTCAGTTATTCCTTCTACAATACTTCCAACAATATTACCGGCAGCTGCCACTTACCGAATTCACGTGTGACTCTCAGGGCTCACCTGAAGACACTGGTGTATACCCCATGGATGCTACCATGCGAACAGCACTCAGCTGTACCTACACACCAACTTACGGTTCAATGCAAGATTTACACAGCTAACACATCCTTACATGAGGTTCAGAAAACACTCCTTGTAGTTTTAATAATGGAGAGTAAATGTCAACATCACATTATTTTCATCAAAATATATACTATGTACAACGTGTAAACAGACACAGAAATAACAAAAAACTACACTAATTTACTAAAGCCTTAAGCTTTAAGCTGCAGTTTACACTCACAAATTCCAAGAAAGTGATCACTTCTTGACTATTTAAGGTGAAACTTTTGGATGAAAGAACGAGGTGACGTACTTCAAGAGGCAGACGGCTGCAGTGCTACGAGACCCAGGCAACTTACCGAATTGACCCCTGCCGGCTGAGTGCGCTCAGAGGCCCCAGGGTGTCGGTACTCACCCCCACCAGACGCAGTACGGTTCGCATCAGCCCTGAGGTCAAAGAAACACCCCGTGGTGAGTAAGTGATGCTTCCAGGCATGCACTACGAAAAGCCTAGCCCTCAATCTTTGAAAATCCAAGTAAAAACACTATATAACGCACAGCTGTAAGGAACAAATTTAAAAATGCAAAAAACACAAATGGTGAAATGCACTTCCAAGGTCTTTCCAGTTCATTCTGTTTCATACCTGGCCTGAGAAGAAGGCAACGCCACGGCCAAGGACTGTGCGGCGGATTCACTCGGCATTCTCTGGACTTTGGTGTCTGCTGTCAAAGCCACGCCTGTTAAGTGAAGCCGTTCCTATTAGCTGTCCTCACTCTCACGTACGTGCATTTACAATAAAGTACGAACAGAAAACAACACACGGCTACCTCCAGGTGGTGAGATTATAATAATTTAATTAAAGCTTGCTTGTTTCTGTTTCTAATTTTTTATAATAAATACTGCTTCATAATCTGATCTGATTAGGGTGGCCTGGTATTAAAGTGGCCAAGATACAGTTTCTATTAAATTCAGACATATCTTCAAAAGCAAAAATGTGGTACTCAAATACTAACAGAATGTTTCCCATAGTGAATGTTACTACAACCCAAAAGCACCCATTTCCCTACATTTTCTATGAACACTAAACCTTTTGTTTTCCAACCTGCTAGACTGGCCGCACCATTTCTGTACCAAACCATGCACAGACAGACAGACAGCCACATACATACACACAACACACTTCAACCTTACCTGTTGCTAAACTAACACTTCTATAGCTTAGGTAGCTGTATGCCTGCCGTAACTACCCAGATAACACACTCAACAAGGCCTGCAGCAGCCTTAAACGAACTGGAGCCAAGAAAGTAAGATCTTTTCAGGATGTAACAGCTCACTTACCAGGTCCTGGTGGATATGGATGTGTCCCTGTCACTACATATTCAACTTCTTGTCCTAAAATAAATAAGTTCATAGAGAATTTATCTTACATTCAAGTATCTTTTTAAATGTATCAAATAACATTATAAGCTGCATTTCTCTTTCCCAACTAAATTCAAGCCTCAGCAATGCAGAAAGCTGTTTTGTTCTGACCTTACAAACTGTGTACACAGCAATTTCTTTGCCCATTAAGTGGTCAAAGGTGAGAAGATGATGAATCTACTCCTGTACAGCGATGGTGTGTGTAAAGACGTTCCTCTCAAGCAACAATCCACTCTGGTTTTTCTTCTAAGAAAACAGGTCGTATGAAACCTTGTAGTCTCTATGCATTGTAACTGCGGTACTGAGTTTTACCTTGCGAATTATAGCCATGGTAGGTCTCCCCACGGGTTAGAAACGTTCTCCAAATTTCTCCTTTAGTCTCCATGGTGACCCCCACATCCTAATACTATTACACTTCACTTCCAGTAAGACAGAAGTCACAACCAATTACAGTATTTCAGTTCCTACTCCTGTGAGCAACTCAAGACTTCCACTGTAACACTGGTATAGTCATAAAAGACTTTAAGACCTCGGTTCATCCTTCCCGGAACTTAATGGCACTTAATAAGACATTTTTCTTCTCTATTTTAAGAATTTGCATATAAACCCTGGCATTTCTCAGTGGCCGTATACCTACCTTGATTGGCAGGATACTGTTTCTGACTGTATGAATCCGCCGTATTCTGAGGGCCCTTCTCCTTCAGGTTTTCTTTTGAAGTAGGCATATGCAACACAGGACCATACTCATTACGAAGCTTGATTGCCATTTTTCGTTTGTGACTATTTAAAAATTATAAACACAAGAGGTACCCATAAATACTCTCGGCATATTCACTAGTGCAAATGCTTACAGACAGCAAGGAAACAAGTAATTAAATAGCTTAAGTTTTCCCAGTCACGTACAAAATGCTTCTAGTAAGATTTTAAAATTAAATAGTATTTTAGGAAATCAAAAAACTTTCAAGTGCATTTCTACAGCATATATATTTTTGCTCAAATACTACCAGAGCATTCATTATGCCTAACATATTTTAGCTTGTCACCTAATATAAAAACCTTTCATGATGAGTTCCCAAGGGTTCGATTGATTTAAAAACATAGAAACTAATACATTCCTTTAAAAAAAATCTCAAAATCAGTGTATTTCATTTAAATGTCCTCATATATATAGTAAAAACTTCTATAGCAGCCTTTACCAGATGTATCTAAAAAAGCCAGTTAGAACTAAAGTACTTATGCAATTCCATATTGTAAAAAGAAATGCACTTAAACCACTTTTAAGAACAGTCTACCTTATAAATGACATATAAATGCTCATTTGTGGAAGTCAGTAGATTTTAAAGGGAGGGTACGGAGAAAGAAGGAACAAGGCACATAATTCAATCCCAGACTGGAGCTATGTATGTAGAACCAAAAATATGGCAAAGCTCAAAAATCTTCATCATACTAAGGAGAAAAGGTGGGAGTAGAAGTAGTGGTCAGGTACAATTTCAGCTCAGTGAGGCTCTGAGAGCAGCGGGAAGCTGAAAGCACATACAAAGTGATTGACTATAAGAGAAAATACCTAAAAGGGACTCTCCTAATTACTGGACATTTGTAAAATGCAATTCATGAATGGGCTATTTTACTGGAAAAGACAAGGCAAAAAAGTTAAATTAGTTTAAATTATGCCAGAACACCACTCATTATTGAAGAAATAACCTCTGTGTATTATTTTCAAAACCTTTAAAGATTTCCCTCTTTCTGCTCTCCTCCCTCAGTATCAGAATTTTTTAAATTTAGCAGTTGAAAAAGAACTTGGCCTACCTCTCCTCATCCAAAGGCACAGGTTTCCCATTGTCAGCTACAAACATGTCATGGGTCCTTTTCAATGACCTGAACACAAGTGTGTGCACAGAATGTTTCTGTACCTCCTGAAAAGAAAGAGTGCAGTTACACATGAGGCTACAGATCATCCACGTTCTAAGCTAACGGGGAGTCAAATCTCTTACACACTTTTCATATTCATATTTAAGCCTGCAGCTTCATACTACCCACTGCAGTTACCTGTAGCAAGCTACAGGATTCAAGCATAGGTGCAGCACGTGAATCCTGGCCGAGGTTAGTCATGCACTCAGTAAACACTGAGCTTGTACTACGCGAGTGGCAGGTACTGCGCTAGATGCTACCAAGAGAATGACCAAAAGGCAACCCTGGTCCCCGTGCTCCGGGGACAACAGAGAAATAAGAAGCCAAATAACGCCACGTTTTGGAAAGTGCTATGACAACAAGCAAGAGTCTAGGCAGAGAGTGAAGAAAGGACTAGAATTACGAAAGATCACTCTGAGACGATATTTAAGCAGAGAGGGAGAAAGCTTTGCACAGAACAGAGGTGAGCAGACTCCAGGGCCTCGCGAGGAGGTGATCAGAAGCGGAAATAGCGCCGCACACGCAGGACAGCCGTGCGGGCTGGGTGCGACGGGCCGTAGCTTATGCCCAGCCCGCAAGGGCAGGCGGGGTTCCACTAGCCCTGTCCTCCAGGCCGTTACAACAGCCTCGATTTTGTTCTAGTACCACAGGGCCAGTCGAGGGTTTCAAGCAAGAAAAACAGGGTCCGCTGACGTTTTCAGTAGCGAAAAACAAAAATGGAAGCGAAGAGATGAGCTAGAAGCGAATGCACCAGGCCGGGGAGACGATGATGCGGACTGGAAGCCGCGGGGCGGCGGCGCACGGCGCGGGGGACGGGGGACG
>NW_004955471.1:8776890-8798628 GCF_000276665.1 Chinchilla lanigera
GACCGCGCCTCCGCCCCGGCACTACGCGGCGACCTCCGGCGGGGCCCGCAGCCGCGCTCGCAGCCGCGTCTCTCCCTGACTTCCAGCCCTCCCCACGCGCCACGCCGCTGCGAAGGAAACACAGGACGCGGAGACGACTCCTGGGCACCCAGGTCCCCTTACCTCGACCATGACGCCGCCGCGCGGTCCAGCCCTCGGGCAGCCGAGAAGCACTAACCGCGGCGCATAACCCGCCGGCCGCCACCGCTGTGAAGCTACTTCCGGAATCAGGGCCCGGGCGCCGGATGTGACGCAAGCGCGGCGCACGCGCGCTGGCCGCCCGAGGCTGCGGGGGCCGTGGGCGGGGCTTCTTCCTGCTCCTGGCGCCTCCGGGCGGAGGCTCGGGGAGCACAGCCCCGGCGGCCCCTTGGCTCCGCTCCGGGCGGCCCTCGGCGCTCTCCGCTCCACCCTCAGCCTTCCCTCTCGTGACGTGCGAGCTCGGCAGTGCTGCGCGGGATGCTCGGCGCGCGGTCAGCCTGTGGGCACCGCGGGGTCGGTACCCGAGCGCTGCCCCGTGTTAGCGCCCCGGCTGTCCCGCTGCAGCCCGTGAGCACTTCGTCCTTTCAGTCTGAGAAACGGGGACGCGGGGGTGAGCAGAAGGATCGGTTTGATAGGTCGTGTGCGCCGTGGTAAAATAGCTTCACCAGCAGGGGGTGCTGTGACATTTGCTGTGAGGCGAGGTTGCCAGCTTAGGCTGTGCTGTATTCCTGTGTCGCGGGATTGTGGTCCCCAGCTCTGATCAGCCCCGTGTAGACGTCTGTACGGACACGCTTCGTCAGACCTACGGGCGATGCGATCCCGCAGGTTGCCCCGAGCACCGCGGGGCCCTCGGCGGCCCCGGGAGAGGCGTTTCACCCAGTGCACTGATGAACAAAACACCTACTTACGGGACAGCCTGCCCCGCTCCCGTACCGCGAAATCGAAATAAGTAAAATTATCCCCTCTCATTTGGTGATAGCTCCGAAGCACAACGCCGTGGCCGCCTTCCTTGCCCACATCCTAGAATTTTTATCTCCCTTTGCTGAGGGTGTGCGGTTTGCTGAGGCCCCACCCATTCCAGGTGAGCAGGAGCAGCCCTTTAGACCTCCACAGAGCACAGCAGAAGCAGGGACCGGTGGCTCCTGCAAAGTTTTCCTACTGTTCTGGCTTTTTGAGACTAGTCCGGATTATTTTACGCATGCCATTTAAACAGGGTTGTTTAAAATACTATCTAATTCTGCTTTTCTTTTCCAAAAATTAAATATATGTAACATCCGCTCAAAAGAGTCACAGTGAAGCCGGGCAGGGTGGCACACACCTGTAATCCCAGCACTCTGGAAGGCTGAAGCAAGAGATCACAAGTTCAGACCCACCCTGGGCAATTTGGAGACTTTGATAATAAAAAAAAATTTTGAAAAGGTCTGTTCTAGCAAGAGGAATGCAGTCAGGTGCACTGTGATAGCTGTTAATGATTGAATAAACTCAAGTCCACGACAGCAACAAATATATATCTTCTAAAGCCAGGTGGTAGTCTCAACAGCTTTGGCTTGATGGGAAGATAAATACAATGAACGAAGTTCTAAGATTCGTTCCCAGCCTTCAATAGTGTATACTGTAGTGTAAATTTTTGGCTTACATAAGTTTATTTCCACTTTGAAGACTTTTTTCATCCAAAGTACATGAAAACATGCTTTCAATAGCCAGTGTCTCCTGTCTCTACAACATGTCCATAGGGAGGAATCTTTACCCAAATATTAATGAGTGAAGTGACAAAAATAGAAAAATTTTAAAAAGCCGATAATGCTATAAGGGCAATCAATGACATAATGGTACTTGGCATTGTTAGAATGTCTCTGTTAAGTTTGTGAAAGATCGGACTCAGGGGAAACAGCCGATTTATTGAAATAAACTTAAAACAATTAGATTCATTGTTACTCAAAACATTTATATGGAGATGAGGAGCTCAGGGAAAGTGTTGACAGTGCTGGGCTGTGGCTATGAGTGGATTCAGGGTTAAAATCCTCCTGAAATTTGTTTTAGGTCTCCAATTCACGTCATGAGGGTGTGATAACAGTCTGACCAGGCACTTCCTACTTTGAATTAAATAGCTATCTCTGGAGAAAGAATCTTTTGAGCTTCTTTGCTGATCAAGATTTCCTGTTGAAGCTTTGAGAAAACTGTTTCTGTTTTCAGTGTTTTAAATTTCCTAAATCTTACGCACCAGTCGATGTTGGCCAATGTAAGCCTCATAAATATTACAATAAGATCCACTATTAGTTTGTGGAATATGTTACTGTGTGGAATACCTGAAATTAGTGCATTGAATTGTTAGAGAATGGTACGTTGGTGTTTCTAGAAAGCCGGGTAGGAATGGGGAATCTATTTTTATGTTATGAATCTGGAGCTTAGAACCTGTGCTATCTACACAGATCAAGATCAGTACTTATTTCTCTTTTGAGTCTTTCTGTTTTGTTTTGCCAACAGGCAAGATGAGAAAAGAGTCTCAAAGTGCAAATAAGGAAGCATGTTTTTGTATAATCCTAAACACTTGGTCATCTGTGCTATTAAAGGCTGAGAATGATTTTGAGAGCTTAGTTTATTGTACTTCCAGTCAAGCCACGATTACTGAGCCTGCCATATAGTATAGAAGATACATGTGTTATCTTTCGGAACTTGAGGTTACTAAATCATTAACAGCTATGAAGATAGAAAAGACCATATATTTTTGGAGGTTAGTTCTTTTTTTTGTTTGTTTGTTTGGTTTTTTTCCTGTACTGGGAATCGAACTTGCAGCCTTGCTCTTGCCAGTCAGGCGCTGTGCCGCTGAGCTAAATCCCCAGCCCCTGGAGGTTAGTTTTTTATGTAAGGAATTTGTGGATTTTCTTGTTCCACCCATCTGATGAAAACAATAACGCACAAACATATTAAAGGGTTGTACAGAATAAATAATTTTACTGGGATTTGATATTGTTGACAGTGAAGCTGAATTTAAAACGCTGTTTCATCAGCTGGAGAAAATAGACAAATGAAGAACATAAAAGCAGGCATGGTGGTGCACACCTGTGATGCCAGCACTTTGAGAACCTGAGGCAGGAAGATAGCAAGTTCAAGATCAGCCTGGGCAATTCGGTGACCTAGCAAGACCCTGTCTCAAAGTTTCAAAAGGGCTGGAGATACAGCTCACTGCAGAGGCACTGGGTCAATCCTCAGTACTCAAAAGAGGAAAAAAAAAGAAGTCACAATGACTGTCCCTCTCTGTCCACAATCTCTGTCCCTCCTGATGCTAATCGGGGACACCCTCCACCTTTGCTATAACTGCTTCACATACTGTGCTGTGTGATCACCTTGCTGCCATGTGAACAGATTTCACTGGGAGGAATGTTTTCCAGGCTGGTCTAATTTGTCTTTTCTTTCTTGACTGATATTATAAATTGCTTCATGTTCATGTCTCAAATTTAATTTTCATATTTTATTCTAATGTTTTAGCAATATTTACAGTTAGTAACAGTTTAGTAACATATATTCTATGCATTCAACAAATATTTATTGAGTGTACTGTTTTGGTGCTTCAGATAACAACAGATAAAAAATCCCTCTTACTCAGCTATTAAAAAAGATAAACTCGAGGCTTTTGTGGGTAAATGGATGCAACTAGAGACCATATTCATAAGTGAAATAAATTGCACCCAGATGTGTGAACATCATATTGTCTCCTTGGTGTAGGAACCTGAAAGACTAGGTAAAACTCAAAATGTACAATAGATGAGAGGAAAGGGAAAGAAATTGCTCAAAGGAAGGAACAACTGGGATGAGGGAAAGAAGAAAAAGAAAGAAGGAAGGCAAAATATAAATATATGTATGAATAGCTGTGATAACTGTATTGATGATGTCTGATGGTGAATTGAAATAAAGAGTTAATGCTTACAACTCTTTGTGTTCTGATCGATTTTGCATGCTTGTGTCTGGTGGTCTGAGCAACTGACTTGAAGGTAACAATATGCAATGAAATTACAATGGTGAACTCCTACCATCTTGTCTAGTGATACTCTGTATTATCTCTAATGTTTTAATGAAGAATTATTTTCTTATTCCCTGTAATGGTTTGAGCAATCTTTCATTCTTACATCTGGTAATCTGAGCAATATAGTTGAGGATAGCGATATGTAATGTAACAACCACTGTTGATTCGTATTATTTTGTCTTTAGACCCTGTATCACTTGGAATGTTCTTGCTCTGATTTGTTTATGTTCGTGATACTGGTATGCTGCTACTGTTCTATTTTTTTGTTTGTTTGTATCTCATTTACTACCCTCTTTAAAATAAAAAAAATATTTCAAACTTAAGAAATCGCCAAATTAATAGAAAAACTAAAAAAAAGAAATATGGTGAGCAAGTTATATTAGGCATTTGTCTATATTTTCTATTTGAAGAAACTGAAGTGCAAGGCATTTATATTTAATTGGAAAGGAAGTGGGGAGTCCGTGGATGTTCGTTTGGTCCTGTTTCATGCTGTGGCACAGGGATGGAGCCTAGGACTTGCACACACTAAGCACGGTTCCTCTGCTGAGCCCCACTCCTAGGCCCCTGGAAGTTTCTGACGAGTACAGTACTGTCCCTTAGACCACAGCACAATAACATGTAGACGGTCTTCAGAGTGTTTTCTAGCTGATTATCACAAAGTCATTCTTTTAATATGCTGTTTCCTTTTGACTGTGTCACTTATCTAGACTTGCCGAACCTCTGTTAGCGCCCCCAATTTGAAAACAAAAAAATGTACCTATTGGCTTCAAGTCTGCTACTTGCAGATGCCTAGGGCCCTGCAGGTGGCAATGCTGAGCAGCCGTGAGCTTGTCCCCAAGACCAGCAAATGTCCCCTCCTCGGAGTAGGTCCCTCACCACCCAACCTAACAGCAAATGTTCATGTTCCCGTGACCTTTCTTTTTTTTTTTTTTATTCACAGCCCCTGTCATTAATTGACATGATGTAATATTTGGTTTATTGCCTCTTTCTTTCCACTAAAATGAAAACTTGACAGCAGGGTCTTTGTTCATGTTGTTGAAGAGGGCCTGGCACACGGTGCATGCTTAATGTGCATCAGTTGAATGAATGACCACTTTACTCTCCAGCAGAGGAACACGGTGAGGTGATGTGCTGTTGCCTGGCAACCAAATTTGTAGGTACCTATCTGATAGTGTGTTACTTTAGGTATTTCCTTAGATAGTAAGGGAAGGAGCGTGATAAAAAGGCTTCCGATATCCATAATGAGATGATGCAGGCTAGTGGGGAGATGAACCTCATAGAGCAAAATAAGTGAGATCCACAGGAAAAAACTGATATGTGGGTACCAGGTTGATATCTGACCCTGGGGAGTTACATGATGAAGCAATAGGGTTCCTGGGTTTTAGTAAACAGAACTTCCTCTGTGCTGTTTGTAAAAGATGAAACAAGGTGTTCTAAATTTTGACTTATCTTTGTTTCTTTGGGGATGAGTTTGTTCATATTAGCCCTGTAAACTTAGTAAATGAGGGCTTAGTAAAGTACAGCTACAGTGGTTATCAACCAAGCGTGGTTGTAGTCTTTCTTGCAAAACATTCAGTAAATATTTAGGCTTTGGACCTATCTAGTTTCGCAGATTATGTCTTTGTTTACCAAGTGGAGGTCAGGGCTCCAGCACTCAGGGTAGTGGACTCATAGCGTCTACCTTGGAAGGAGGCAGGAATCTTTCACGGAAGAAGCAAGGTCCTCAAGATGTCGATAAAAAGCCTTTACACAGAACCTGCTCTATGTGGATTTAGCTTTAAAGGACTATAGCACAATCACACTGAGGCAATAAACCACCGGAAGCAGTCAGAATTTAAAACAAAGATCCAGATCTCATAAATATTTTGTCTTCATTCAAAACTGCGGGTTAAAGCAAATGTGGGCATTAAGTAGGATAAGGTGAACTGTTTTGTGGGTGAAATACATTTTTCATTCTTCTGTGAATCTGTCCTTGGTTGCTGTTGTTGTTCTCCGAAGACAGTTTTCATGGAAAAACCATGAGAGTTTTCTGCAGAGAGCTGTCCCTTGGCTCCACAGGCCCCCGTCTGCCACGAAGCTTAGATCTTCCTTTGCTAGGGTCTCTCCTTGTAAGTAGAACCGGTCCTTCCTTCATTTCACTTTTGACCCAGCCTGTGGCTGTTGTCCTATCCCCAGTGAGGGACTCCATCTTCCTTATGCCTTGTGGTTTTTTGTCTTTGATTTGCGTAGTAAAAGTAAAAGCACATTGTTTGTAGACTATCAGCAAAACATTTTCACTTTCCGTGATCTATTTTTATCCACAAAGCAAATACTCTGAGATGTTGCTGCCCCAATGGCATATTTTCACTATGAGACCGGACTGGTTTTCTGTCTGCCAGCAAATCATTTGCTTTCTGCCTCATTTGAGGAAATCCAGTTCTGAGGAGTCCAGCCACAGATTTAGCTTAGAATTATAAGTGGTTTACTTAAAGTACTTCATTGTCAGAATGGTGTTGTGCTTCTTCCTATACCCTAAGAGAGTTCAGCTTACCAGGTGTTACCGAATTCAAATCATCAGGGCAGCATGGAACCCTGGTCCCACCTTAAACTGGACTGAAAACACAAGCTAAGCGTAATAAAGTTAAAACCTGTGTTCATGTAATCACACACACATTTATACATGTACACATGTTCTAAATCAATTAACTGTTGAAAAACCATTCAATCAGTGAATAACTTCGATTCTCAGGACACCTGGTCTCTGTTTCATTTTATATGAAGAAGTGCTTTGTACTTGGCAGATGTGGGTTGGGACCTGATGGGATTAAATCTAGCACTGTGACTTTGCTTATATCGCAAAATCTCTCCTTGTCTCTCTTTCCTCACTTCTAAGATCATATTTGCCTCCTAGGTTTGTTACAGGATTAAATGGGAGGATACACAAAATAAAAGCAACTAAAGTGCAGTGCAACATCCAAAATAAAGACAGTTTTCAGAATTGGGAACTCTTTCTACCACTGCTTCAGGACTAGATCATTTGTCACCATGTCAGAGAATTGTCTTCATGGGTGAGCCAATGAAATTCAAGTTCAGCAAATAATTTTGGATCAAAGACTAAAATAGGAGGCCCATAGAGGGAATTACCAGCTTACAGGAAGACCATTAGTAATGGGTTCTCCATTCAGGACACAATTGAATGATAGAGAATTTTTATGAGTCCAGTAAACAAGTCTTCCGATCTCTGACTCAAATTAAATTATTTTGGCTTACATAGTACATATGCTATTTTCTCAGAAAATCGCCCTAGAAGTGCAGGAAATCTGATTTAATAAATATTATTCTTTCCTGGAACTCATTAATCATTTATCATTTATCAGAGAAAATGTTGATCAAACATAGAGTAGAACAACTGGTTAAAATTTAATAACCCTAAGTGTACTAGACAGTGTAGCCATGTAGGTCACTAAACCACTGCCGACCATTTTTTTTCTTAGATTATCTTGTCTAGTAAGATTATGATTTAGAATTTGAGGTTGTGGTACAAATTAAATCTCTTTAGGAAATATTCTGAGGATCTATCTCAGATTCCAACGCAAGTGAGTAAAAAGGCAAGAAGAGAAGTGCTCAGATTCTAAAATGGGATAAGATAGAATTTTTAATATCCTCAATTACCAACCCTGTGCTTATTATAAACATCAGTATATCTAATTAAACTTTATGAAGATCAAAACGCAAATTGTGGTGCATGACTTATTACCTTAAATTCAACAAGTCAGTATCATATGTTCATCAAGAGAAGATATGCTGTGTGAGACATTTTACTTAAACACAGGCACGGGTAGGAGAGTACATATCTCACAAGATACGCCACCTAGCTCTAGTATTACTGGTCTTTCATTTGTAGAATTAATTTAGGAGGAATTTCCCAAGTTATACAATGAGTACTTTTTTGTCTCGGCAGTGGTAGGATACTTTTTGTCATTCCTTTAACAATGTGTCTTGGAAATTATTTCCTGTGAGTGCGTGAACCACTTCATTCTTTTAAAGATTGTTTTTTATTCTTTTATATGACATTCAGTCATTACTTTGAGCATTAACCTTCTCAAAGTCTCTTATTTTTGTAACTTGGAAGTTTTGAAAGGTATTAAATACCTTAAAGGATAACTTCCAGTCCAATTCAATTGAAGTAACCAAATAATTATAGACTGTTCATTATTGTTATGCGAGATACTATGGTCACAAAAGTATGTTCACATCTCATGAAATTGACACAACATGTATAGTTATAATATAAAAGCTGCTATAAATGCTACAAAAGAGGTGGGATTGACGCACAGGGGTTTTTTGGGGAGTAGGGAATTACACAAGACTTTAAAGTTGTGTAGGAGTTTGAGGGTCAGAGATCCCAGAGTGTGAATGAAGGCAAGCTAAGCAGAGAAGAAGTTACACAAAACAACAACAACCAGAGCTATGACTGTGTAGTACACAGCAAGGGGGTGTTATATGATTTGATTTGATTGGACTAGATAGAGGCTTGAGGAAGTGCCATCCAAAAAGAAAAAGCAGTGAGGGTAGCAGAGCGCATGTGTCCATGATATTTACGTTGGCTGTGATGCGAAGCAGGGAGGCGCTGGGTGATTTTGAGCTGGTGCATGTCGTGAACAGAGGCACACTGGAAGACGCTTTATTTACAGGAGGATGAACAAGTGGTTTGGAGCAAGCAGTGACTAGAGCAGAGGAAAGGAGAAAAGGATATGTTCCCAGACTTCTAATTAGCTGGTAGGATGCTGACCAGATTAGTGATAACTAGAAAACCCCACAGAAAATACAAGGAATATGGTTCCTAAGGATTCAGATCATTATAGCAACTATTGATTAGTTGCATACTATGAACATTTTTTTTCAGTGCTAAGGATCAAACCCTGGGCCTTGCACATGCTAGGCAAGTGCTCTACCACTGAGCTACAACTCCAGCCGAAACACTTATCTTTGTTTTCAATTCAACAACATAAATATGCCTTTGAAAAGACTTAGAATCAAACACTGAAATGTTAGTGTTTCTTTCAGACTAGGTATATTTCTCCTACTAAGGTAGCTCATCAACATTCACAGTAAACTTGATGTCAGAGGAGGAAAAGAGTGATAATAAAAGTTAAGAACGTTAATAACAGTGAGAGTACACAGTTGTAAATTATCCCTAGGTGATGACAGATACCTTTCCCTAACACGTGAAGAAGCTCTGGAGGCAGGACAAAAAAGGTGGACTTTCCCTACATCTCATGTAAACTCTTTTTCTCCAGGGGATGGTCAGATATTCTGGAGGTAGATTTTCCTAGCCCCTAGCTTCTGTGTCCAGGTTTTCCTCCTAGAACACAAGGGGGCTCTTTGCTCCTTTCCCTCCATGGCAGGCGGTGCGCTATCGGCTGGCTCTTCCTGTCAGAGGGACAGTGGAGCTGGGAAGCTAAGTAGGAAGGGAGGGGCTAGAATATGGCTGCACAGAGGGGCAGGAACACATATCCGGCCTCATCTGGAATTGGTGCATGGGGGAAGGCAAAGCTACCCGCTCCTATAGCTGCAGGTTGAACAATAGCTAATGTTACCTCCTCCCTGGGCTAGGAAAGATCTTTTGGTAATTGTGAGGGTGACAGCAGGCCCATCTAAAGGATGGCTGGGTTCGCTCTGGTAGAGGTCAGATCTGTGTTTGCTGTCTGGGTCAGGTCCGGGAAGTTGTGTCACACAGGTGGCCCTCTCCCTCAGAGCAGTGGCTAATGCTTCACTAGCCTTTGGAGATGATTCTGGATCAGGGCACAAGGGTTGGACCGAGCCAAAAAGAAGGAGGAGCTTAAAGCTGCGTGCAAAATCTGGGAATCTGACTAGGCACATGTTAGAGCCAGGATGAGGAAAAAGAGACGGGAAAGCCATCCCCACCTTCTGGTAAGGAGCCCCGTGACCGGCGCTGGCCACTCGCGGTCTCTACCAGCCCTGCAGCTTACATAAAGGGACAGGTGGAGCCCGAGAGGTCACAGAGCTGAGTACAGGGCTTGGAGCTCCGAGCTCCCAGAAACCATGAGTTGGTCCTTGCACCCACGGAGTGTAATCCTCTACTTCTCCTCTCTCTTACTGCTCTCTTCAACCTGCCTGGCAGTAAGTGTGCTGTTCCAAAAACATACGTTTTAAGTGGGAAGCTGAAAAATAAGAAAGTCTGATAAACTATTGAAATATCTATGTTTCTCTTTTAGTATGTCGCCACCAGAGACAACTGCTGCATCTTAGATGAAAGATTTGTAAGTTATTTTTATGTGATTTGCTTTCTGCCTTACCTGGAGAGGGAAACAGGATAGGAACAGTTATTTTACAAATAGCATGTGACACTTTAAAGCATATAAAAATATAGTCGTGATTTCACTTGTTTTATGACCAGGCTTGAAGTAGGGCTTTTATTGAGATGCGTAATCACTTCATTGCTCTTTTCCAGGGTAGCTTCTGCCCTACCACCTGTGGGATTGCCGATTTCCTGTCTACTTACCAAACGTCTGTAGACAAGGACCTCCAGATCTTGGAGGACCTCTTTCATCAAGCAGAAAACAAAACAACAGAGACCAAAGAACTGATCAAGGCGATCCAGATCAGCTATGACCCGAGTGAACCAGCAAAGCCAAGTGAGTGACTGAAGATGACTGTCTGAGGGAATCATCCAATAAATTATTTTGCGGTTGCTTTTGCTGCCGCATTTGCTACAGTGCTTTTCTGTCTCCTATCCCACACTGCAGATATGATAGAGACTGCTACGCAGAATTCCAAAAAGATGATGGAGGAAATCATGAAATATGAAGCACTGATTTTAACACACGACTCAAGTATTCGGTAAGTGTTTTGGTTTTAATTTGCTCTCCAAGATGGATTTAGTTTTTATTTATTATTCCTTGTTTAAGTGAAAGGAATCTTAGGGATTTAAAATTATTTTTATCATACCCAGTTGACATCATCTTATCTTTAATCCAGTGGAGGTAGGAATTTGTGTGCTGCAGACAAAATTCTCTTTATAAAAATGTCACCAGATTGGCGGTAAGAAATAAGCAAGTAAAGGAAGAAGGATATTGACTACTAAATTGCATTGAAAGTGGAGCAGAAAAAAGCATATTTGAAGAGATTGAGTTTAACAAACTGTTGCAAAACTCTGTGTAAATCGTGTGTACATAAGCTGCAGTCATGTGTCCTCCGTTTCTAAGGAAAATGTCCCTAGCTTGCCAAGTACTCGAACTCTTAAGCATGAGTCTTAGACACAGATTCAGTTTCTCTCCCAATGTTTTTCTTAAATCAAACTCACAGCAGAGTGAGAGACTGATCAGCAGTGGCTTGGCTTGTGGCTACTGATCCTCAGTAGACTCACAAGCGAGAAGCAGCGCAGGAGGGACATTTCCTCTTTTGGTGTCAAAAAGGCATTGTTACCGTTGTTGCGATTATTGTCATTATAACCAGCATTATTATAGCCATTCTTGAAGAAGACTGTAGTGCAGAAATTGTCTAAAACCAACTAGAGAAAGTGGTCCAATAGATTGTCTCCATTTCTGTATTTCAAAGAAAGATGTACGGGGGGCTGGGGATTTAGCTCAGCGGCAAAGCGCCTGCCTGGCAAGCGCAAGGTTGTGAGTTCGATTCCTGGTACCGGAAGAAAAACAAAAGCAAAAAACAAACAAACAAACAGAAAGAAAGATGTGCAGGTTTATGCATTCTAGTAGTTCTCTACCATCTCAGAATATTTGTGAGCAACTCCGTGGAAACTGCAGACACAGGCTCGTACTAAAAGTCTCACAGACCTTCTCCAAAGCAATGTAACTAGAAACACTAAGAGGAAGGAGAAAATGTCTGTTTTATTTAATGTACGATAATACCCCGTGTAAGTTACACCTCTCCCATGTAAGTTATAGACAGAAGCCCACAGAAGGATCCTCAGTAGACTCACAAGCGAGAAGGAATAAGGGTTCAGCACGCATGGACTACTGCTTCTGAATCCTCCGTTTCCTCTGAGCCAGGCATATCCCTCGTGTAGGTTCTTATCTGCCGCTCCTTATGCATAAAGTAAAAGGTAGAAGGACCACTGACAGTGACCTTTATTTATTCACAAGGACTTTGTTATTTGTGTTCAGAGTTAGAACCATATACTCTATTCTAGCTAAAAAGATTCTAAAGATTATATTCCTGTTTTAATTGATTTTGAGGAGGGGTTTCTAAAAACCTACTTAAATGCACTTCAATTTAGTGACATATTTTTAGTTTTATCGAGAAGGGAGTAATTTACCAGGAAAGGGTTCTTGAAAGAATAAGGCAGAAAATAAGAGAAAACAGAGAACTGATCTTCGAAAGGAATATCTTATCTCCTGTTATCATTCCATTTGTAGATTTTTGCAGGACATATATGATTCCAATAATCAAAAGATCATTACCCTGAAGCAGAAGGTGGCCCAGCTGGAAGCACAGTGCCAAGAGCCATGCAAAGACACAGTGAAAATCCACGACACGACTGGGAAAGGTGAGCAGCTGCGTCGGGGTGAAGTTCATCAAAAGAATGGAGTTGGGGTGCATTGGGACGGCTGGGTGGAGATAACTGGGAAAGCGCCCGGACCCTCAACCTGAGGATTCCAATGGCCCAGACGTTTCTTGAGCAGCAAACAATAGTTTGAAAACAAGGATGATACGAGAAGAAAAATACTTCTTTGGAGACGAATTATTTACAACAGGTTCAAAGCTCAGTCTTGAGGTTGGTACAGGCTTACCCAGATCTCAAACCACAGTAAGAGTTTCCCTTCTCCTTCTGCAGACTGCCAAGACATTGCCAACAAGGGGGCCAAGGAGAGCGGACTTTACTTTATCAAGCCTCTGAAGGCTAAGCAGCAGTTCTTAGTCTACTGCGAAATCGAGGGGAATGGCAATGGATGGACTGTGCTGCAGAAGGTAGCGTTCTCCTCGCCAGTGAACACCCCAAATGCTGCACTGTGCCCACCCTGTGCCAGATACCTTTCTAGGCACCTTGCAAACCTTAACCCTCACCCTAGCCCCATTGCTGTTACCCTCCCTTGCAGAGGAGGAAACAGGCCTGAGAGCTTATGGAACTTGCCCCAGGTCACACAAGTAGTAAGTAACAGAGTCAGATTTGACTCCAGTCAGTCTGGTTTCAGTCTGTGCTTTGACTCAAGATGGTGCTGGGAAGGCTGATGTAAATTCATGACAGCACAGAGTGCTTTAGTGACAAAGAAATAGAAGGGACCCGTTCTCCAGGTGGATTAAGATGGAAGCCTCCCCATTGTACTAACGTGCGGCCCCTGCCTAGAGGATGTAGCTGTGGCTCCTGCCCGTCTCCGGCACCCCCTGCAGATCTAGCCCCTCTTGCCTTCTGCCTCTTGCCACTGTTGCTGTGCCTGCCCCTCCTGCAAGGGGGCGCGCAAAAGGCAAGAGTGATTACTGCACCACAGCTCCAAGAATCAGTGTTACCTGGCCTGAGCTCCAAAGTCTGCTAGGCTCTTGTTAAAGACCTACCACTGACTTAGAATTTACCACATGCCAGGCAGTCCTTTAAGTAGTTCCTCTATTTCTCTCATGTAATCCACCCTGCAACCCTAAGAAGTTAGCATAGTTACTCCTATGTGATAGTTGAGGAAAAAGGGTGTTTCGCCTGAGGCCCTTGAGCTGGAAGTTGACAGAATCCTACCTTGCATATTTTTGACAGAACCTTGATAATATTTCCTGTATGTAAACTGATAATCTGTCCTCTCCTCTTGCTCGTGTCCTTGTGTGATTAGAGGCTTGATGGCAGTGTCAATTTCAAGAAGAACTGGATTCAGTATAAAGAAGGCTTCGGACATCTGTCTCCTACTGGCACCACCGAATTCTGGCTGGGGAATGAGAAGATTCACTTGATAAGCACACAGTCTGCAATCCCATATGTACTGAGGGTGCAACTCAAAGACTGGAATGGCAGAACCAGGTACTGTGGAGAGGAAACTTCTAACCTGTTGTGCTAGAGCTCCTCCGCACTGTTTCCTCTCCGCCTATCATCAGGGCGGTGGCAAACACAGCCTGACAAAAGCAAAGAACACATCCAGTAGTCACTTTCTGCAGGAATCAGATTAGTTCGTGGGCCATCCAAAGAGGTATATTGTTTCCATGATGGATTTGATTATTGTGGTGTAATTTATTTACCCTGGAAACATGTAGACTCATAGCTAAATACTGATCTTTTGATAGGTACCAGAATTGGGAATGAAATTGAATCTGATCTGATCCAAATAACTATTTTAAGAGGCAGGTATCGTTAGTAATCACAGTTTAGAGATTAACTTGCCCAGGGTCACGTTGCTGGTAAATCATAGAGCTGGGACTTGAATTTGGGTAGTTTTACCCTGAAATTCAGCCCCTTTATGACTCTCCTCACTGAAAAGTGAATTCAGCCTCTTCAGATTTCCTGTTCATTGATCACTCATTCTGTCACATCAGAGGTGGCCCGGAAATTCAGTCTGCTAGCTCCTTTGGTGGGCTAGAGCTCCCTCTAGGCTCAGAGATATTTGGGGACTATAAAAATAGCCGACCCTCTTCTCATGCTTATGGAAGAATGAGACATACTACATCTCCAAACACATAGGATATTTTTAAACCCAGAAAGTAGCATAGTCAGTAGACCTTCTTCTGTGAGAATAGCTCCTATTCCCAAGTACCAGGGAGTAGGAAAGAGGATAAATGTTCTCTGGGCATCTCTGTTCATTCACCAGAGCCCATTATTTCCTCTACTCTACCGAATTATGACTTCCTTCGCCATGTCTCCCAGAAGGGGGTCTCTCTCTCTCTCTCTAACTCCTACGCCGCATGTTTTGTGGACCACAGGGAGATGCCTTTGTTCCTGGGATGTCCCAGGAAACCCTCCTTCTTGTCACTATCCCAAATCCTTAGGAAAGAAAAGCCCTGTTAGGACCTCAGCTGTCAAGTGATGTGAGAGGCTAATGGAGCTGTATCTCCCCGTGGTTTGGTATATTAATGAGTGGTTACTCACCATCAGATACTTACTATAATCTCTGATGTATGCACTGCTGAACACTGGAGTGAAAGTAGAAACTCAGAAATTGGTCAGATTCATCTGTGCATTTTGATTTAACATTAGGCCCCAATAAGTAAAATATTCAAATAGATGAAGATTGTAGTTTTCACTGGGGTGCCTGGAAGGCGGGTAGCCCCATCCTAGGTGATTCTAATGAGCCCTAGACTAGTTTGTATACCCATTCTTCATGGCAGATCTGCAAAAAACGTTACTATTATACTATACTATCTGTTCTAGTCCTAAGAAGTTAAATAACATATTGCAAGCAGATCTGTCCTATAGAGGGAAGCTGTGAGACTCCTGAGGAGACCCCAGTATATGATGTCCCTATTCCTTACTTCACAGTACTGCAGACTACGCCATGTTCAAGGTGGGCCCTGAGGCTGACAAATACCGCCTGACCTATGCCTACTTCATCGGCGGAGATGCTGGCGATGCCTTTGATGGCTACGATTTTGGGGATGATCCTAGTGACAAGTTCTTCACATCCCACAACGGCATGCAGTTCAGTACCTGGGACAGTGACAATGATAAGTTTGAAGGCAACTGTGCAGAACAGGACGGATCTGGTTGGTGGATGAATAAGTGTCATGCTGGCCACCTCAATGGAATTTATTACCAAGGTACGGCATTCTTCCTCAGGTTCTGAATTAGTTTGTAGCACATATTTTATAAAAGGTAATGAATAGGGGCTGGGGATTTAGCTCAGTGGCACAGCGCCTGCCTGGCAAGTGCAAGGTAGTGAGTTCAATTCTGGTACCAGAAAAAAAAAAGTAATGAATAGATATAAAGAATGTGTAGTAATGGTAAAGACTTCAATTCTGTAGCTCTTTATTTGGAACCAGAATTGGGTAATGCCAAGCTTGTGCTTAAAATGGGCCCCTGTCTAGGACTTCCACCTGCTGCAAAATTCCCAGCGGCTTGTCACTGTGCCTGAAGTTATTACCGTCAGAGCTGGGACTTCGGGCTCACTCCACCCGCACCTCGTGTGTGATCCAGAGGGACCGACACTACTGTACTTGGGTCTGTTAGCGCATTAGCCTGGTCAGTTTCTCATGCTGTGTGTCAGACGCAACCAGCAAGCAGTGAGGGGCAGGGAGAGCTGGGCTAAGGAGCAGGGAAGTACTAACAAGGGCTGGGCTCCCGAGGCTTGAGAGGTGAAGCTGCCTTGAGGCTCGCAGACTCTTCTTTGAGGCTTGGGGAGGCCGTGGGTTCTGTAGGGCTGGAGCGGTTTGGGACACTGACTTGACCCCCTGCTAGTGGGGCCTCTGGGACGCACGTGGTATGCCCGCTCTGCTCATCTGCAGACCAGCAGCCTTCCCTCCTGCGGGCACAGTCCTAGTGACTGACCGGCTCAGAGTCCTCTCAAAGACTGCTTAAAGTAAACTTCTGGCTTCTACAGCACTTTTAACTGGGGAAATGTACCAACCATACAGTTTGAAAAAACTCTCAGGGAGGTTTCTGTGTCCATAAAACCCAGGGCTACCTCGCTGATAACCTCTAGTCCGCCGCAGTGTCAGGCTTACAGAATTACATGAGCTCTCCTGCTCAGGCACAAGAAAGCAAATCGGCCTCAGCTCTGCTTTGTAATGGAGCGGTCAACCTCCACTCCACAACCATTGTCGAAGGCTCCTCATAGTCTCTCCGACTGACCAGTACAGTTGTCTTGTGAGATGGCGTCAGACTGCCGGACCAGGAATCGTCGCTCCTGCTGCTCTAACCCATCTGGGGAAAGATGGTGCACAACAGCTGACTCCAGGAAGGCCAAGCACAGGGAGAGAGACCAAGGGAGACCTTTGGAGCTCTTGCCCTACATTCGTAGTGGTGTGAAGCATGACCTAGACGTAAGGGTTCGTTTAACAGTAATTTACTTTAATTATAAAAGGAGATCCCAGGAATCTTAGGGATATTTGCAGTTAGTGTGTGGTGCTGTAAGGTTGACATACCTGGCAATGCGCTTCATAATAGCTCCTCACACACTTTCTGAGGTACGGACACGTGGGACCAGCGTTCTGTACCTTGACCCTCTGTTTCAGGCGGCACTTATTCCAAAGCATCTACGCCTAACGGCTATGACAATGGCATTATCTGGGCCACCTGGAAATCCCGCTGGTATTCCATGAAGGAAACCACTATGAAGGTAATCCCGTTCAACAGACTGTCCATCGGAGAAGGCCAGCAGCACCACCTGGGAGGAGCCAAACAGGTCAGCCCAGTACACCACGTTGAGATAGAGTACGACTAAGTCGCGTGGCCCCGCGGAGTGGCCCCGGGAATGACCTCTTAGGGTCTGTTGACCCCCACAAGATGTCAGAAAGTTTCCAGATTTCTTCCTGTCTTTTCTTGCTGTATTTACTAATTTTACTTCTCCTGGAAGGATATTCAGCCCTAAACGGAAATTAAAACTACCTTTGCACTATGTTCCCGAATTACTGAAAGCTGAGTTATTTAACAATTGTTTATTTGAGAAGATAATACTTTAACTTATTTCTTAATGATATAAAAATAAACTCGTTGGCTTTTTTACATTGTTATGATCACTTGTCATTTTGTCATAATGTTTTTGATATAAGTTCTTTAAAATTTTACTAGATACTAATAAAATAGAAAATTTTAGAGTTTATAATAGTTTCCTATGTGTATTGTCTCTAAAGCATTCGTATTTAATTCTTTTACTACACAGAAAGAAGTATATCTTTTTAATACGTATTTTTTGTTATATATTCATAGGCTGGAGACGTTTAAAAGACGGTTTCAAAAGTGATTTGCTTTTTTAAAGGACTTTATCTGAACAGAGAAATAGAATATTTTTCCTATGGGACAATGGACTTTCAAAGCCTCACTTCATTCTAAGAATAAACCAAACTCATGTTGAAAACTCCATTAGCAGTTTTATGCCGGTGATAATTTATCTACGTGCATTTCAATAAACATTGTGTTTCCTAAGACTAGATACATGGTATCTTTCATTGGCAGTTGAAACCATCATTCTTCATCAGTTCTGTTATTACGATGGGGACGTCATCAGTGGAGCCTGAGCTCACACTTTATTCCAAACATTGCACCTGACCCCTGGGGAATAGGGGGACACAAAGGAAACAGGAGTCACAGCTTTGGCCCTCCCTGGGGTAGAAGGCGTCCAAGGTGCAGGGACCCAAAGGGCATTCTGATATGGGCAGAGAAGCACACGATGCAGTCACATAACTAAGAGGCGTGAGATACTCAGGGCAGCTGGAGGCAGACTGCTGCTGAGGACGCTCCAAGCACTGGCCATCATATGTGGCACTCTGAGGGGCCTGACATAGCAGAGAGCTTTAGGTAACAGTCTTTCCACCCTCTCACTGTTGAACTGGGAGGTGAGCAGAAGGTAGTATTATTTGCCTTTGGAACCAGAGTGATTCAGATTCTAGTAGCTTGGGTCCAAAAATTGCTAACTTTCTAAGGAGCAAGTAAGTCTAGGTAACCTGGCATCAGGTGGCCTATGTACAGTACTGACTTACTTTTATGAAGGAAAGATCTGCTTATTCCAAAGTCCTAAGCTTTGGCTACCGATTCTCATTGTCTCCGCAGGTTTTCTTCCCAGTCCTCACTGCCTATTTCTCAGGAGTCCTGATTTTAAGATATCCTATAGAGGAGATAAAGAGAAACCAGCAGAGCACCTTGTGGTGTGCTCCAAGTTCTTGTGAGGCACTGGGAAGGAGCCTGGGTTCACTGTTTCCTGCATTCACTTGCTCAAGCACCCTGAGCGCTCATTCATTCGTCCATTCAGTGCCGTCTGCCAAAGGCCGTGGCGGTAGTGACTGCCATGCTGGGTGTGGGAGCTCAGCGCACCACGCCCTCAGCACCCTCCTCTCCCCCAACCCTGCATTTTCCTCCTAGTTCTCGTGCTCCCGAGTCACTCACCCTCCAGTCTCCTCTTTCTTTCCTTCCCATATCTGATTATTGATCGAGCCTGTCAAGTACTTATCGTGTCACTTCCTTCTATATCCGTGGCCACCACTGGAGTCCAGGACATTGGCAGCGGCCTCCTGCTGTTCCTTCTCTTGGATCCTGCCTTCCCTGTTGCCACCTTGTCAGGCTGCAAACTACAGTACTTCTGAACTCAGAATTAAGCAGGATACCCTCTGTGAATCTATAAAATCTGTTCGGGGAGCAGTGCATATAATCGCTCTGTATGTTGGACAAGCCAATGTTTATTGGGGAGAAGGGACTCCAGATTTTTCTTTGAATACCTCTGTGTACTTTGACTTGTTACAATGAGCGTATTTTAATGTTGTAGTCACTTACAAAAGCCAGATAAAGATAGATTAGTCTCAAATCCCCACTTGCCTAGTTATAAATATCTAGTGGTGAACATCAAGGGGCTACTGTTTAAGAAATAAAAATCCTTCCAGACTGAAGTGGATCTTGTCTTCACAAAGTAGGAGTTAAAAGGACTGTCTTCATAAATCAATCTAATACCTACTTTTCAATGAAGAGTTTGAGTCCTCGGAGAGACAGATCATTTTTCTTTACTGCTCCAATCAGAGCTAATTCTTGCTCCACTCTTCCTTTCGCTTTTCAAGGGCAGACAAAGTCATCTTACTGCAAAATGGGGAGACTAAACACAAAGCTGAGGTGCAGGGTCTCACATTTTGATAAACCTACAAAGGAACTTGCAAGAAGTAAGGGACTAGAGTTGTAGCTCAGTGGTAGAGCACCTGCCTGGCGCCTGGCACTTGGGAAGGCCCTGGGTTCTATCTCCAGCACAACAAGAAACGAAAGCAGACCTATAATCCCAGCACTCTGGGAGCTGAAGCACAAGGATCATACTAGGAGCCCTGCTTGGGCAACTTAGAGACTTAACAAGAACCTGTCTGGAATGAGAAAGGAAAGAAAAGGGGCTAGGGATATCACTCAGTGTGCAGGCCCTAGCTCCAATCCCCAGTACCACAAAGAAAAAAAAAAGAAAGTTCTGGTGCCAAGATTTCAAGGCATTCTGCTACAGGGTAAAGCTCGTAAATCAACAGATGGGAATAAATACTTATTAGCTAAATATCAACTTTGGAAATGTTTAAAAAGTTGACTTCTAAAATGTTGTAGCTTTAACACTTGACTCTGAAATGTTGTAGCCTTTTGCAATTCCTCTTAAGCTTAACAGTTACACTTCACAGGTTATGTTTCGGGTGTGTGGTTAGGTTGAAAGCGAGCAGAAAGGAAGAACTGTGGTATAGAGGGCATGCTCGAGATCTTTGAGGATCTTCAGCTCTTTCACTCTGATGCTAACCAGTTACAAAGTAGCCAAGGGGTGTATACTAGATACTTTTGGTTTATTTGATGAGAAGGGTGAAAACCAAAGGGCACATTTAACCCTGGGGAAGGCACGTCTGCCTGATGATTTCTCATTAGTTAAATGCTGAGAATGAGTGAGTAGAAAAATGTTTAAAATAGTAACGTGAATCAAAGTATAAGAAAAAGAAGTTGATGAAAGGGACTCAAGGTGGAGAAAAGATTTTAATTTCATTTGCCTCTTTGTGTGTGTGCATGCGTGTGTGTGTGTGTGTGTGTGTGTGTGTGTGCAGAAGTTGACCTAATCATACTCAAACCCCATTCTCGTGGATCTACGCAGGGTCAGTCTCTGTCTCTGCGTCTCTGTGTCTCAGTGTCTCAGTCTCTGTCTCTCTCTGTCGCTCTCACACTGGGAGTGAAGCCCAGGGCCTTCGCACTGACCTACATCACCAGCCTTTTTTATTTTTTACTTTGAGACCAACTCTTGCTGAGTCCATAAATTACCCCGACCATGTTTGAACGTTTGAGCCTCTTGATCCTCTTGCCTCAGCTTCCCAGAGCTCTGAGATTACAAGCATTTACCACCATGCCCAGCCTAGATCAATCTCTTGATTGATTGTCATTCATTTCCATTTCCTTTCCTTCCCATCCTCCCCTTAATAAACAACCATTCTAAGAAGTTGAAGATGTATTTATTGCCTTGCATTTGTGTTCACCATGCATTTGTGCGTACGAGTGTTTTTAGATTGCAGAAGTTGCGCTGAGCTTTGTGTGTCAGTGTTGGAATGCTGCGCTTGAGTTCACTGTCCCTGGTCCGAATTCAGTGCAAAAGGGTAGGAACTAGCGTGCAGAGGCTTTGTGGTGTGACATTTGTTCTGATTGCATTTATTAAAATGTAATCTTGGGGCTGGGGATTTAGCTCAGCGGCACAGCGCCTGCCTGGTAAGCGCAAGGTCGTGAGTTCGATTCCCGGTACCGGAAAAAAAAACAACAACAATAAAAAAATGTAATCTTATGTCTTTTGATTGTAATAATAAAAATTGAGCCTAAATTTTGTATATCCTTATTTTGTATCATTTCTTGAGTAATTATTCTTATTGTAAAAGAATAGGTCTGTGAGTGAAACCTCTAAGAAAATTGGTCCTTTGCCATAAATACTTTGAGAATAACTGCTGAGGTCTCTGCTGTGCTCTTTGTTGCACCGTGCCTGGGCCTTGAACAGGCTCAAGTGCTCCACTACTGAGGTACACCCCCACTCCACTTATTTCTCTTCTTATTCAAGTTTTTATTTTTCCCTTTAATTGTAACTTATTATTTATCAATATAGTGTATCTGTGCTTCAGCTTTTGGGGTCAGTAGCTTTCCT
>NW_004955471.1:8798733-8819862 GCF_000276665.1 Chinchilla lanigera
GAACTTGCAACGATCCTCCTGCCTCAGCCTCCAAGTGCTGGGATTACCGATGAGCAACACCACGCCCCGCTGAGGTTGCCCTTCTGTTCAGTTTTCACAGGATGTCTCTCAGAGTGGCAGTAGCCAAGCTCCTGATGCTGATCTCCCTGCGAACAAAAATTATCTTTCATAACGATCAAAAGGCAGCTCTGTGGGCCAGGGGTTCTTCTATCTGAAAAGTAAAAACATGTTGTGATCCTAACATTTTGACTTGTTTTTTAAAATTTGTATTAGTACATTTTTGGGAAACATGATGAATGCGTCGTGTCACGGGGGCAGTTGGTACGTGCACATGTCACATCTGCCCCCTGTTTCCTCCCTCCCCTCCTCTCCCTGTGCCTTCCTCCATGCTCAGCCTCCTTCACGGTGTCTCTTGCATGGGAAACCCAACGTATAAATAGTTTAAAGAGCAAAATGAAAGACAAACGATAGAAAATACGGAGATAGATTTTGTGGAGATAGGAAGGGAACAGGAGTATGTTTTTAAGCTCTATCTGCAACTTGTGTGTTTTATAATTTCCTTCTTTTTCTTTTGAGTCCAAGGGTTATAAAGTGAATGTTACTTGTTTTCCAAGCTGATACTTTTAAAAAGTGTTTTAAGTTAGTATCTAAATATATTATATTATGGTTGAAAAATATATCTTTGGTGATAAGGATTCTTGGGAAAGAGAAGTTTCATAAAGTATTTTGGAACAGTTATCACAGAATTAATTTACAGGATAAAAGTATACATAAATCACAGTCATTCTCCAAAAATGGTCCACACAGGAGCAAACCAAAGATAGAAAAGTAGCTATTGGCCTTTGAGCACGGGCTTTGGCCCAGATGGGCGCCATCCACCCACCCTTCGCACTGACCCTGGGTCTGACTGTCAGAACCAGAACTCCGCCCGTGAGCAGCTCCGAAGGTTTCCAGTGAAGAGAGCGGGCCGGGTTTCAAGCCCTTGCTCTCTTCCATTTCATTGGGAAATACTTGAGGGCAGAAAAACTGGGGTAACCTGGGGATCACGAAGCCTCACCGGCTCTACATCTGGGTCAGAAATGTGTTTCCCAGATCCACACTCCACGCTGCTCAGTGCCGGCTGCCTTTTGTCAGCTCCTCACCCACGTTTTCTTTAACTGGGAACTTGAAAAGCGTGATGTGACCCCGGCAGCTGGAGAGAGCTTGCCCTAAACTTCTCTGTTGGTTCTCCCTAAATAAACAGAACAGGGCAGATTCCACTCGGTGATAAAAGGGGCTTATTCCAAATCCTCAGGGACAAATAGTTAAAATGTGACTAAAAAATTTAAAAAAAAGAGCTAATGTTGAAGAGACCTTGGACTGGAAATGTTTTCCTTCATCATTTGCTTTCCTGACACCACAAAGCCATGGCAAGGGTCGACTAAGATAAGATAGGAAATGCCCCACATACAAGAAAATAAAAAAGAAAATTGAGTTGTGTTTTGCTCTTAATATTGGTATTTCTGGGTGACATTTGAACCCACCATTGGTTAGGTTTTCAAATATAATTTTAAAATGTAATATTTTTTGCTTTTATTTCTCATACAATTTTAATTTTATATTTAGAGAAAATTCCACCACACCTGTATTCCCTATAGCATCTCCCTGTTTCCTTTACTGCAAGCCTTTTTCATCACTATGGTGCATTTGTCCAAACTAAGAATACGTTCCAGTGCCCGACTCCAGCCTAACTTCACACTTTCTCCATACTCATCCACTTTTACACTGCTGTCCCTTTTTTGCTGCACAGTTCCACCCTGGGTACTATGTTGTGTTTGTTGTCACGTTTTCGGTCATATTTATTCTGCAGATTTTAGTTGTTTGTAGTTTTTTATGCCCACGACAGTGTAGAGGAGTCTACTCCAACATGCTTCTCAGGAATGTTGTAAAATATTATTATAGGCAGCTGAGTTAGATACAAATTAATATACAGTCAGAGAGGAACTGGGCCCTCAAGGAAGTCAGCACAAAATGTGGAGACATCAGAATTGTGGCTGGAGGTGCATCTGAAGAGAGCCAGGCCTCAGGATGGAGAAGTAGTAACAAGACCTGGGTGTCTCTCTGGGGATAAGCAGCACCTTAATGACATGCTGTGATTAGCACCTCCTGGTCCAGACCCTTAGGTGGGTGACGAGAACACCTGGACCCACTCCTCCCCCTTTCCAGAAGGTCTTTGTTCTTTCCATATACCCTTGCCATGTGGCTCATTTCCCCACTAGATCAATAAATTCTCCATTGGATCAATAAATCTAGAGAAAGTGCATTAAATGTAAGCTAAATTTATCTTGAAATATGATTAATTGTTTTTGCTAAATGCTTAGTGGGAGCTTGACTGAATGTGCTTAAGAAAAAGTTCATCAAATTTATCCTAAGTACAAAAAGAATCATTATGTCACTGGAAGACGATAGATCTTAATTCCAAAAATGCTTTTAAACATTATTCATTTAAATGGTCCTTAATTTGGAGACAGTTTCCATTTTAAAAAATTGGCGGATTTCTTTCCTGAACAAGAAAGTTAAAGGGAAATACTGTGTAAAAGAATCTAGCAAAAAAAAATAAGCTCTACTATTTCTTCTTTACTTAAGTGTAGTTCAAAATCATATCTATTTATTTACAGAAATTCTCCCGTTTTCTCAACAGCTGTAACTTCCAGGGAAGCTATCTGAGATTTGGAGTATAAATGTCCCATTAGTCACTCGTACATAGATTATCACCTCATTGACCTTTCATAGTAAATAGCTAGGCAAAAATAAAGTTTTGCGAAGCCCTTGGATTGCATGAGACAGATGGAGCAAATATCAGAAAAGTAAGTGGCCGTGCTGATGTTTTCCTGTGAGGACTTCCGTAGACCATTCACTTGTGAAATCTGAAGGAAGGCCCTGCAAGGAAATCTCCACAATTTTTAAAATTTCAACATTGTAAAATTTAGAAGATATTTTTGGACTTGCCATACATGGATTTAGTAACATTTTCAACAAAATATTTCCTCTTGAAGTACCATTATCTTCTTGTCATTAATATAACAGTAAATGTGCAGATTCATGTAGATCTTTATGAGAAGAGACAGAATGAGTAACTTTTTAGATGCATCTTACAATTTGAGGCCTGAATTAAATCTGACATCTATAAGGACGTTTTACACAAAAAGTAACCCAAAGCATGCAAAAGAAATACATCATGCTCTGCTCTGTGCTCTGAGAGTCCTCAGAATATATCTAACATAACTTTTTCCACGTTTTATGTTAAACTATATAAGATTACATATAAAATGACAGCTATTCATTGATATGAATTCTACAAAAGACAATTTTATATTGTTCTAACCAAATTCCTAGTTGTACATTTATTTGACTTGCTCACCAAGTGTGAGCCACTAAGGTAAAAGACTACATTTTTTGTCTTTCTACCTGAAACATGTAGCATACAAGACTGAACAAATAAGATACACACCATAGATGATCCTTAAAGTTAAACTAATAAATAAATGAACGACTTCCTCTCAAAAGCTGATACATTTAAAATAAATTGGTAGAAAATATTTGCTATTGTCATGGTGAACACTTCATTTGTGAGTTTTTGTTTTGCTTTGCACTTTTAAGCTGTATTTATACAATGGCAAACACCTAGGTGATCGATTGTATATTTTGTATGATGACTGAAGCATAACTCTAGCTACATACTTTTTATTATTTGTGTATACCTTATACACCATACAAATAAAAACTATTCTAGTTCTTCCAGGTGCCATGAAATGACGAATGGGCAAATCCCTCTATTCATATATTTATAATTGATGAAATATTTTATCAATTTCAAAAGTATACATAAATAAACCTCTCAGTAGAGGTAAGGAAAATAGTGTAATCTAGGGAAAAGGCAAAGAAAGTTATCATTTAAGCCACTGACAATTTCTTAAAATTTTTCCATTTTTTTGCCCTTGAGAACGTACCCATATTGTTCCATGATTTTTAAAATGATTTGCATGATTTGCTGCCTGTTAATCTGCGTGGATTTTTACCTACAAAAAACCTGCTCCCCACAACTTACAAGACAGAGTGTTCACTGGGTGGGGAGCTCAGCCTGGTGTCAGCCTTCAGGGCCGGACCAAGAGTATCTGAGTGGGGAATTCAAGCATGAGAGAAAACGGGTTATCTTTGTATCATGGGACACTGGACATTTAAGAACCATAAACGGCTTTATGTCTAGAGATTTTGCTGTGTATGTTAAACATTTGCTATATGTCATTTATGTAAGCCTCATAATTTTATATAATCCAACAACCCTGCACAATAAACATTCTGTTTTTCAAAGAAGGAAGCTAGCCCGGAGACATTAAATAGCTTGCCCGTGTTACTTAGCTGAAATCTCGTTCTCCTTCTCTGGAAAGCCGGTGACCCAAATGCTATCCTGCTCCAATTCACTGTCGAGGTGTGGTAAAGGATGTGGAGAAAGACAAAGCAGGCTAAGGAGAAATGTGCGGTGGTGGCTGTCCCAAGGGGAGAGGCAGTCTGTCTAGGGGGTGCTCCTTGGGCAGAGGCTTGGGAGAATTGAGGAGCGCAGAGCCTTGAGGGAACCCTGGATTGTGGAGGAGAAAGCTCTGGGGTGGCTTCCATCCAGTGGCCACTGGAGGTGTGGTTTTCACTCAGATTGTTTTCTGCTGATTATTTTCATTGAAGTTATACTCAATTAACTTACTTGAAGTCTACCGGGTTACTCTTTGGGAATTCTTTGCTACATCCTGTTCATTTCCTTAAAGGGTATTTCCTGTGGGCACGGGGGAACACCTGAAGTCCAGCCTGGGATTTCTGTCATTTCTTAGTGTTTTTTAGAGCAGTAGTTGTGTGTGGCTGTAATCCAGGTTCCCACAGAACCCTGACATGGCCCTAGGACTCCCTCTGAGCTCTGTAGCTATCTTTAGAAATCCCAGCTACAGTTCCCTCAGGAATTCCAGAGGGCTGACAAGGAACCTTCCGTAGATTAGAAGGGTACTGCTCTGCCCCACTGCCTGGATCCGTTTCTAAATCTTCTTGTGCCCATAGCCGGTCAAATTTTCAAGAGTGGAACACATGAATGAATGTTTTTTTGCTCAGTAAAACCCACACCTTCTGGGGAGATTATAAACACAAATGAAATATGCCAATTTTCAAGTTTACCATCTACTGGAGGAAATGAACAATTTTCCCACAATGATGGGATTCACCAGGAGACAGGCCAGGAAAGTGTACCTAGAAGAACAAGAGATTGCTGTTACTTGGAGAGATTGAATCAGGTACAGATTAAAAGGTCTAGCAAAGTGTTCAGTGCTTAAATACCATGTAAATATTAGCTGTTATTACTATCAGTATGGGCTTCACATAGGAAGTAAAATTGGAGTCAAGTTAGGACTGATGGCCAGATACATTACAGGATGCCCTATTAAGTCTGAATTTCAGATACATGATACCGTCAATAATCTAGTGTAAGTGCATCTCAAATATTATATAATATATACTTACACTAAAGTGCAATCATAGTTTCTCTAAAATTCAAATTTAACTGGACATCTTGTATTTTAATTTGCTAAATTTGGCAAATCAAAGCCAACTGTTTATAGTTTTACTGAAGTATAAACAATAACAGCAACAACAAAAACTGGCCAAGTGTGGTGGTGCACATCTGTAATCCCAGCACTCTGTGAGGTTGAGGCAGGAAGATTATAAATTTGAGCCCATTTTGGGAAACTTAGTGAGGCCTGTCTTAAAAATAAAAGGTTTTTAAATGGGCTGAGGATGAAGCTTATTGCGAAGCTACTGGGTTCAATCTCTAGTACTACAAAAAATTGTACATATTTAAAGTGTATAACTTACGCTTTGAAATGCATATATATTGTGAAATTGTAGAAGGGGTTACTGAGACAGGAGTTAGGATGCTATTAGGCAGGAAGGACTCAAAGTGGACCTGGGAAGTCCAAAGTAGAGACTGCTGCCTCACGACCCTCCAAAGATTGTACGGAAACATCTTCCAGGTGTTCTGCAGCTGTGTGGACTTCCGCAGACTGAGATCAGGCAGGCCATTGGCTCAAGGTCACACCAACCCTGCATAGACACTGTGCACAGTTATAATTGGACCCTGAAGAGTATGTAGTCTTCCATAGGGTAGAGCTTATACTGCTTATGCAATGGCCCGAGCTCACTTCTAAATCCCTTAAAAACTCCTAGATGAAGAGCTGTCATGGGTGTCCCACTCAGAACACCCTCCCAGTTAATGGGAGATTTACTTCCTTGCCTTTGTACCTTTTACATTTTTGCCATCATACCTTTAAATAAATGTGCTTGTGCCCTACTTCCTCTATCTGCAGTTTTGTTCTTTGTCACCACGGCACACCATCCTGGAAGTCCTGTAACAGAGTGATCATTACTAATTAGCATAGACAGAGTACACCAGAATAACATAGACACACTTCAGCAGTTTGCTGTACTAGGAAATGTCTAGAAGCTCACAGCCACGACTTTGAATAGACACCAAGGTAACTTGTATTCATCTCATGATATCTCAATAAATTTAGTATTAAAGTAGTCACAAAAATTTTCCTTTTCCTGATGTATATATTTTTGGTGATTTGTATATCATCTCATGTGGTTTTATATATATATCTCCACCCTCTCCCAGCAGCCACAGTTCCTCACTTTCCTTCTGAGAATTTAACTCTTTTAGATTCCATATATAAGTGAAATTACGTGGCATTTATCCTTCTTTGTCTGGATTAGTGCATTTACCACAATGCCCGCAGGGTAATCTATGTGGTTACAAATGGTAGTATTTTATTTTTTAATAGGCCGAGTAACATTCCATTGCATGTGTCTTGGTTACTTTTTTCTCATTGCTGGGACAAAATACCTGATGCCCAAAATTAAGGAAGGAAAGGTTTATTTCGCTTACAGTTTGTGAAGGTTTCAGTCCATACTTGGCAGATTACAAGGCAGAGTGGCACATGCAGAGGGCTACAGCTCATGGCGGCAGAACACAACAAAGCAACAAGCACCAAAAGGGAGGAATGCGGGAGGAAATGGCCAGAAGCACCCTCTTTCTCTCCCTTATATATGCAAACTATCCACCCCAGGGTGGGTGTAGCTCTCACACCCATAATCAATCAAACTCTAAAAGCCTGCCCCGTGACCACCGCATGAGGCTTTGGGGGGACACCCAGACACAAACAGTAACAGCATGTTTATATTTTATGTCCTTATCCATCAAGGAGCATTCAGGCAGCTTCCATCTCTTGGCTATAGTGAGTAATGCTGCAATGAACTTGGGAATGTAGACGGCTCCTCAAGATCCTGATTTCATTTTGGGGGGTGTTCTTGGAAGTGGAATTGCTGGGTCATACAGTAGTTCCGCTGAGTCAGTGAGAAGATTGATATGGAGATGAAGAGCCGGGAAAGTAAATCAGTAGGTCCACAGCCACAGGAAGAGGAAAGAAATGGTACTTTCCCTGGCACTTTCGTTCTCCAATAATTGTTACCAATTACTGTGCACTTACTGTGTGGCTGCTACTGCTTTGCGGGGCGTTACAAGGATCACATATTTATTTCTCAGAAAAACGTATGCGGGAGGTTACCATTATCCCCATTTTAAAAATGAGCGCCTGAAGGTATACAGAGGGAAAGTAACTTATCCAACGGCTTTGCCACTGTGCAGGTAGGATTATGACACTACGATGTTTGGATCCAGGAACTGACGTCTTAAGTATTTTGGGTAGAGAAAGATTTCTAACATAAGGCTACAAAAGACCTTCAGGACCAGCTTGTGGAAAAAATTGCTTTTTGAAAGTCGGATCACCCTATCTTGCTTCCTTCCTAAGGTGAACTGTCACTGGCTGACATCTCTACTTCACGGGGCTACAGCTGGCCTGCTTCAGCCACCCACAGGCTCCTTTGGCTATGGAAGTATCAATGCGTTCTCTTGTGTTCCCCTTTGCATTTTCAGTCCTCGTATTCCAGGAACATGGGCTCTTCCCCTAACAGCTGGCTGGAGAATGCAACAGCACCATTTGTAACAGCTTATCGGAAGCAAACAAGTGAGGAGCATTGAGCAAGAATTTCTGGGATGCCCACATGACGGCAGGTGCAGAGGGCTGTGGAGAGAACTTTGAGTGGGCAGACAGGCGAAAGTAATGATTAACAACGCAGTCCTCTGCAGATTTAAATGGGGTGGGAGCTGCGGGGACAGGCAGTGCCTTCTTTCAGCTGGCGTGCTCCTCAGGAGCCAGCCCCAGCCTCGGAAAAAATGCTTTCCCTGAGGATCCTCTGCCTGGTTCTGAGCGTGGTCAGCACAGTATGGGTATGGTACCTTTTGCTCTGGCTTCTCATTTGCTCCCAGCTGATTATTCCACAGCGAGCCTGGCGATCTCAATCTTCCAATTGCATACTTTGCAACACTCCACTTTCTGAGCTCCAGGCATGGAGGCAGTGTCCTAGCTTAGCTTGACAGGAGCACAGGGTAGCATGAACCCAAGAGACAGAACTTTGAGGGACCAAAGAACTCAAATTCTCAAGGGAAATGCGGACATCTGTCTGCCAGAGCCTGAGGCTGGGTAAACAAGCACCCCATCTCAGAGCCGCACCCCAACCCTGTTACTTGTTTTTTTTTGTTTTGTATGGGAATCAAACTCAGAACCTTGTGCTTGCCAGGCAGGTGCTGTGCCGCTGAGCTATATCCCTGTTACTTGCTTTTTAAAAGGGAAACATACTTTGCTCTTTTTGTCCCTATGAAATCTTGAAGCATTCTGCTAGTTAACAGAATAAAGCATTTTATAAAATTATTTTCCCCACTGATTTTTAATTTCTTGCTATGTGTTCGAGAGGTTTAGTTTCAGTACAACTTTTGTAAGAGGTCGTTTCGTTGTTTATTTTAAGACCAAAAAGAAAAAAAAGCGAATGAATCGTTTTTGGAAACATACAGCTAAACCAGAAGAGATCAATTAATAGTGTGATATGCTATTTGGGAATATGCCTGTTCTTTTAAGGTAGCTTCTAAATATTACTACAGTATCTAAAATTTAGAGGCATATCAAAATGAAATTTCATTCAACAATGTTTCTGAAATACTGTAATTTTATACAAATATGACTATGTCCAAGAAACTCAGTTATCTTCGTTACTTATCCAAGATATCTATCTACCTATCTATATATCTATATATCTATATATCTATATATATCTATGGGCACACAGCATTTCAATTTCTTGTACCATCACTAATAAATTCTAATATCAAATGGTAGAGACTTAATTCTCTCCCTATAGTAATATGCTAATACTAACTTTTTTGGGGGAAGAAACTAAAATCATTTGTTAAAGGGATATTTTGGATAATGCACAAGCTTTAATTATTTATCCTATTTCCTTTATTGTTTAAATATTTATCTTTTGCCTGTTTTCACTGTTATAATATCTTATTCTGAAATGTTTGTTTATTATTTTATGGCTTAGGATGATTGTATTTGCTCCTTTAAACAAATGGTTCTGGGTCCCTTGAGTTAGCATTAGTGTTGTCTGAATTTTTTTTTAAAAAAGACCACCATGTTAATCAATTTTAAGAATAAAGTACTCCAAACAGAGGTAATCACAGCAAAATTCTTGTAAGTTGGTGATAGAGAGTAAAACTAGTGAAAACCTGAAAGCTATCTTCATTTACTAGGACATAGGTCTTGTTGGAAGATTTTTTTTGTATGCTATTACATCTGGTTCACAACAGAAAAAATTTAACTCTGTACCTTTCTGATGATAAGGAGCTTCAAAAAATTGTCAGTCACTGTACTTTTACTTTCAGTCCACTACTTTGCATTTCAAATAAAAAGGAGTTATTGTATCAGTGAGTAACCTAAAAAGCATTTCCAAATCTTAATTGGCCGGTTGGTGTCCTTGATGAAGCTTGCCTAAATTCTGGGCCCACGCTGAAGGGGAGAGTGAAGGTTTGCAGAGAAAGGAACTGTAAGTTGCAGGAGTATAAGCTTCTGCGTACTGCATCAGGAGTTACAGGGCATGAACCCTTCCGGGTTTGCAGTTATCCTTCCCTCTGCAGTCACTGGTTATAACAAAAAGGTGAAATTTAAGTACTTTTGTTGATTCAAATAATATTCCTTTTACTGAACCTATAAAACTACTGACATCGATCAGCTGCTTACTTAGTGTCAAACACACCTAAAAATGTGCACTTTATCTGCTTTAGTCCTCGTAAGTTCATACATTGGGACTAGGGCTTTCATTGAAGGTAGGAAACTGGAAGTTTCTGGGAGCTCTGACACTGGCCCTTGTAATCTCATTTCTTTCTTGGGACTTGTAGGCAGGACAGTGTCTCCTCTCTTGGCTAACTTATTGACTTTGGTCGTGTGTGTGTGTGTGTGTGTGTGTGTGTGTGTGTGTGTCTTTAAAGACTGCAGATACTGGTGGAGAGTTTTTAGCAGAAGGAGGAGGCGTGCGCGGCCCAAGACTTGTGGAGAAACAGCATTCGGCCTGCAAAGAAACTGACTGGCCCTTCTGTTCTGATGAAGACTGGGTAAGTGGGGGGTGGGGAGCAGGTGAGTCCTCCCTGAAGACTTCAGCCGGCCTCACAGGGTGACCCTAGAAAACTTCCCCAATAAGAAGAAAAGCTAATAATGATCTAGCTTCTAACTTGCTAAAATAAAGACAACAACTGGAAAGGAACTTCGTCCCCAGAGCACTGTTAACTTACGTCCCCAACTCTGCATCAGTAACAGGAGGAACAACAGATTGGGTTTTAGCTGCATGTCAGAAGTAGGAACCTGAGTACTATGACCTCAGCTTTCATGGGGTCTAATTTGTGGTTAAATGGATCACAATGCCAAAATTTCTATATGACCTTTAAGTAGGCCTCTTAGCTATTTTTAAACCAATAGGTGATCAGAAGAAATGGGGTAGGGGAGCAGTGGGAGTTTCACGGAAACCTGGAGTACTGTTTGGGATCTAAGAGATGGACTCTCGGTGTAATTTTTCTTCTTTATTTTCAGGGATACAAATGCCCTTCAGGATGCAGGATGAAAGGATTGATTGATGAAGTCAATCAAGATTTTACAAACAGAATAAATAAGCTGAAAAACTCACTGTTTGATTATCAAAAGAACAATAAAGATTCTCATACATATAGGAATATAATGGAGATTTTGAGAGGGGATTTTGCCAAAGCCAATAGTAAGTATTAAATATTAGTTTTTATTTACAGCAAAAACAACAGCACAAATCCTGAATAGTGATGTATAGTTATAGCCATTGTGATTTATTTCAAACTACTTAGTGTAGAAACACGTCTCTATGATATTCTTCAATTTTAAGGAAATGTTTGCTTTTTATCATGTTTGTAAAGCAGAAGAGTTAGTTTAGACTATTTAAAATAACAAAATAACTCAGATTTTTGGATTGAAGACAAGCATTTAAGCACGTTCCTTCAAAAGAAGTTATTGAAAATAAGATGGGTCAGATCATGTGAGTAGGAGTCGAGGGACTTGCTCATTGGCCACAAATCTGGGAGCCCAGTTCTCAGACTTCATTGAGCTGATATGTAAATTTGAAGTGGTTTTTTTTTTTTTTTTTTTTTTTAAATACAAAGCTATGCTCTGTCTTTCTCAGAGGACTCTCCTTAGGGGCAGAAAATGCTGCATTTACTCTGGACTTGAAGGATGAGTCCAGGGAATGCCCAGTTCCTGAAGCCTTGTTTTGCTTCATTCTATCTTAAGGATATACTTGACTAATGTAATGCCAGCGATACAATATCAGCTGGTGAGTGAGTGATCCTGGGGACCCCATGAAACTTCTGGGTCACAGCTTCAAATATGCTGGTAGAAAGAACAACCTTTCAGTAAGAAAATTCAGAAACATATAGTATATATATATACGCTATATATTATGCTATATATATACTCTACTATATATACTATATTATATACTCTATATACTATACTATATATGCCTATATATACTATATATATATATATATATATATATAGTATATTCAAATCCCTTGACTGAAGATATAATGGAATAATTAGAATGTGCTCAAACTAGTTATTTTATCTCCTTATCATCCTTTTAAATTTCCAAAGGCATTTCTTTTGTCTTCATTTGCATTGCTAATTACTACTGGAGTATTATAAATGGCAGCCATGGGTGTTCGGAGGACATAGCACTGTCCAAAAGCAAATTGCTTAATACACTTGAAACTCACAGATTATGTGTCTGGAAAACACTCTGTAACCCAAACAAAATGTGGGAATATGTATAAGAACATTTCTTTTGGGAGTGGGTTGCATATTGTAAATCGCTCAGCAGCTACTTCAGTGTCTGTATTGCCTACTGCAGACAATGATAATACGTATAACCAAGTGTCAGAAGATCTGAGAAGCAGAATTGAGACCCTGAGGCGCAAAGTCATTGAGAAAGCGCAGCAAATCCAGCTTCTGCAGAACAATGTCAGGGCACAGCTGATAGACATGAAGCGCCTGGAGGTATGTAAGCCCTCGCTCCCACACCCTATCGCTTTGTTTTTGAGTAGCAGGGAAAAGGAAGGCAATAATAATGCGTGGAGTCTCTAGCAGAGAAAACTGCTACAGCCACTATCTACTGAAAAGTAAGAATGGTTTTTCCCCACTTACAAATGGAGAAGAGAAGTTGGGAGATATTAAATAAAATTTTCAAGGGTGCAGCAAGTACATTTCAAAAGTAAAAGGTTCAGTCTTACCTGGATTCCAAACCCATAGCATCACAGGCCTGTGACTTCAGCCTCAGCCTCATCAAAGATCCCTTAGTGAATGCTTCCTTTCAGAGGAAACAATAGCTTATTCTTGAGCCATTCTAAGGGTAAAATGAATCCAAACATTCCATATCCCAACCCCATTCCCAAGGCGTCTTCCTCAGAGGATATTCCGGAGGTAGAGAACAGAGTATCGATTTCTAGGACTAGAAACCAAAGAAATGAAACAAGCACCCCAAAATACATTAACTGCCAGAAGCTCAGTACACAAAGTTTATTTCTCCCTCTCTACGTTTTCTCTTTCTCTCTTTAGGTGGACATTGATATCAAGATCCGCTCTTGCAAGGGGTCCTGCAGCAGGGCTTTGTCCCGGGAGGTAAATCTGAGGGATTACGAAGAGCAACAGAAGCAACTTGAGCAGGTCATGGCCAAGCAGCTACTTCCCCCCAGAGACAGGCAGTTCTTACCGCTCCTCAAAATGAAACCGTCAGACTTGGTTCCTGTCCATTTCAAGAGCCAGCTTCAGAAGGCCCCTCCGGAGTGGAGGGCGTTGTCAGAGATGCAGCAGATGAGAATGGAGTTAGAGCGGCCTGGGAGGGAGGGGAGCGCCAGCGCCCGAGGAGACTCTGCCTCTTATGGGACAGGACCAGAGGCTGAAAGTCCCAGGAACCCCAGGCCCGGTGGCGCTGCACAGCGGACTCCCGGGAGCTCTGGACCCGGAGGTGATGGAAACCCTGCTGCTGGCGGCGCTGGGTACCGGAACCCTGGGAGCTCTGTGCCTACTTACAGTGGCACTAGGAACCCAGGAAGCTCTGCAACTGGAAGCTTTAAACCAGATAGCTCGGGCTATGGTGGCAGCAGGCCTGCTAACCCAGACTGGGGTGAATTTGAAGAAGTGTCGGGAAGTGTAAGTTCAGGAACAAGGAAGGAGTATCACACAGACAAGCTGGTCACTTCTAAAGGAGAGAAGGAGCTCCTGATCGGGAAAGAGGCCACCTCTACCGGCACGACCACTTCGCGACATTCGTGCTCTAAAACCATCACCAAGACAGTGATTGGTCCTGATGGTCGCAAACAGGTGACCAAAGAAGTGGTGAACTCTGAAGATCCCGCCGACTGCGCAGGGGGCCCAGACTTAGACATGCTACACGGCTTTAGTACCCATGGCAGCCTGGATGAACTTGCCCTGAGGCACCCTGGTGAAGCTTCTTTCTTTGATACATCTGCGAGTGGAAAAGTGACGTCATTCTCAAGCTTACCCTCCACTTCCTTCAAAGAGTTCGGCAGTAAGACCCATTCTATGGGCACAGAATCATCCTTCTTCACGGGGGACGCTGACACTCATACCTTTGGGGTCCCTGAATACTCCACCAGTGGTGGTACCACTCACAGGAAACAAGTAGCAAGTAGCAGCACAACTTACAGTAAAGGAGGCTCCACATTTGAAAGCAAGAGCTTTAAAATGGCAGATGAAGCTGGAAGTGAAATCGACTACGATGATGCGGGGGAGGAGCACAGCGTCAAGAGAGGCTATGTGAAAGCTCGTCCTTCTAGAGGTATCCACACTTCTCCTTTGGGGAAGCCTTCCCTGACCCCCTAAAACTAAGCTAGCTATTTCTTCAAAGTGCCCCCAAAGCACCTTGCTCTTCTTTGCTAACCCTCTGTTGCACTTTATTGAAATTGCCCTTTTTTGGTCTGTTTTTCACGCTAGACTGTAAGTTCCACTGGGGCAGGGACTTTGTGTTTTGCGAATCTCTGTATTCCTAACAGTGCAGAGCGTTACCACTCAATAAAAACGTGTTGAATGAATGAATGAATCCTTCTGAAACTCGGCTTTTAGTTCACTTGACCAAATTCTTTCACCATTCAAACTATGTGCTATTGGGATTGTCACACAATCAGATTTTTAGTGTGTGTCTCAGTTGACCTCTACATCAGGTTGAAAAATAAGGTGTTTTAATATTAATTGATGCTTAACCACTTCTGGTGGTTACTCGCTATTAGCATGTACAAGTAAGATTCCAAATCCATTTGAGGAAAATTTGCATTCTGCAGATTTAACTTTCCCCCATTTACATAAAATTATAACTCAGTGAAGGTGCATCCTTTCCTCATGGGCAGAAGGAAAGAAATAAAGAAGGAAGGTAGGAAAGCGGTATTTACCTTTTTAAATCTGGGCCATGCCTATCTTTGTAAAGCTAAATGAGAGTAACTTCCTCCAACCAGCTTAATTTTTTTTTTAGACTGTGATGATGTCCTCCAAACACATCCTTCAGGTGCCCAGAGTGGCATTTTCAATATCAAGCCACCAGGATCCAGTAAGATTTTTTCTGTTTATTGTGATCAAGAGACCAGTGTGGGAGGATGGCTTTTGATCCAGCAAAGAATGGATGGATCACTGAATTTTAACCGGACCTGGCAAGACTACAAGAGAGGTTTCGGCAGCCTGAATGACAAAGGAGAAGGAGAATTCTGGCTAGGCAACGACCACCTGCACTTACTCACGCGGAAGGGCTCGGTCCTCAGGGTTGAGTTAGAGGACTGGGCTGGGAAGGCGGCCTTTGCAGAGTATAGCCTTTGGGTGGGCTCTGAGGCAGAAGGCTATGCCATGGAGGTCTCCTCCTACCAGGGCAGTGCTGGTGATGCCCTGGTTGAGGGTTCTGTGGAGGAGGGGGCGGAGTATACTTCTCACAATGGCATGCAGTTCAGTACCTTTGACAAGGACGCAGACCAGTGGGAAGAGAATTGTGCCGAAATCTATGGGGGAGGCTGGTGGTACAACAACTGCCAGGCAGCCAACCTCAATGGCATCTACTATTCCGGGGGAACCTACGACCCCAGGGACAACAGCCCCTATGAGATCGAGAATGGGGTGGTCTGGGGTCCCTTTAGAGGAGCAGACTACTCCCTCAGGGTTGTTCGCATGAAAATAAGGCCAATGGCAACTTGACGGGGGAGGAGGACGGTGGGGGAGATTCTGTTTCCATCCTTTAGCAAAATGGAGAGAAAATGAAGATTCAAGAGTCAAGATTCTTTACAAACTATTGAAAAATTTCCAGGTGCTATTTTATTACTGTTTGTACTGTAGCTAATTGGAACTGAGATAGATCAGTGCTTTGAAAAATAAAGTATGCAAATATTTTTTATCTTTAAATAGCTTTATGGGTTTTAAACTTTTTAGAAAGATATGACAAAGGGCATGCACTGCATCAGGAAGAGGGAGATGGATTACAGGAGCTTCGCTCTGCAGCCCTGCCAGGTGTCGCTTTGAAACTTCTCCTTCCATGGCACCCAAAGTCATAGGCCTATTACAGAGAAAAGTTTATTTTACATGTTCTGAAGTCTACATTTTATGTTACACCTCACTAAGTTGAACAGTAGTTGGCCTGTGCAGAAGAATTCACATTCTACAAAGTATTTTCATCTCTTCTGTTAGCAAGCAAATCCAGGAAGGCAGGACAAACATTCTTTGTGAGAGAAATAGAAATCTATTATTTAATTTCTTGAGGAGAAAACATAATTCAAACTCAGGTTTTCTTCCAGCATATAGAGAAATATTTAAAATCTTCATAAACTTGCAAGTGTTCTAAAAACAGATTGAGTTTACATATTGCTAACCAACCCTCCTAGTACTGATTGACCTCACTTTCATACCAACCATAAACTATATTCTTTGACACATTTGTTGTTATTAAAAGTAAATCATGGTTTGAAGGCATCTCACTAAATATGATCAATATCATTTTCATAAATTCAGCATATTTACATTGGTCAATATTTTATTTGATTCAAGTTATATCTTTAATCTTGGTGGCCTTGAATCCTGCTCCCAATATTTATTTCATATTAGTTTTTTAGTAAGAATTACTTGTCACTGGCAGTCTATAGGTATTAAAATATCTCAAGCAGTCTAGCATATGACCCTTTCTCATATAGCTTTCTCCAAGGAAAGAAAGAAGGAAGGAAGAAAGAAGAAAAGGAGGGAAGGAAGGGAGGAAGGAAGGGAGAAAGGAAGAAGGAGAAGAAAGCAAGGAAGAAACAAACAAACAAACAAAGGAAGGAAGAAAGAAAAGGAAGGAAGAGAGAAAAGGAAGGAAGCAAAAAATGGTGGAAGAAAGAGGGGTAGAAGGAGGGAAGGGAAGAAGGGAGGTAGAAGTGGAGGAAGAGAAGGGGGTTAGAGCCAGGGACGGGGCTGGAGGACAGAGGGAGGATGAGGGTGAGAGCTTGCTAATAAATCATATATGATGTTGTTATGGTTTGTGCCTGCATGTTCCCCAAAATCCTCTTGCAGTCATGGGGTGGGCTTCTACATTTTTGACTGATCCATAGTCCAGTGCTGGGATGATGGGTGTGAGTGCTACACCCTCCCTGGGGCAGACAGTTTGCACACAATGTAAGGGAGGGAAAGAGGTTACTTGCCGCCATTCCTCCCTTCTGTGCTTGCTGCCTTTGCTGTGTTCTGCCACCATGAACTACTGCCCTCTGCTATGTGCCACTCTGCCTTGGAACCAGCCAAGTATGGACTGAAACCTCCACAAGCTGTGAGCTAAATAAACCTTTCCTTCCTTCATTTTGAGTGTCAGGTATTTTGTCCCAGCAACGAGAGAAAAGTAACCAAGTCAGAAGTGTTTTTTCATTTCCTTAGGTGGATTGGAAAACCCTTGATAAAAATGTGATATTTCCAAATCTTTGGAGAATTGCATAAGACCTCTGCAGAATTAAAAGAAGCCTTATTTCTTTTAACATCAGAGTTCTGGGTCATCTCTGTCCCCATTCACTTATGCTCACACGTGCTCTTTCACTGAATTTGAGTTGGGATTAGAAAATACTTGCTTTTCAGAATAACGTATGGTGTAGCAGCAAGAGATGAGCCCAATTATGAATGGGAAGGGGTGATTGCTCCTCATATTTTGAAGATTCTGAGTTTGTTATCAAAGGATTAAATAAACTTTCTGTTTAATAAACAATAGCTAATATTAGCTGAATCACAATGGTTGGACATAGAGTTTATTTGTGAGAAAAGGTACCAAACATCTCTTTTCCACCTTACATGGTCTTTAACCTAATGTTTTATTTTCCTTTCCCTGAAATTAATCACTAATTCAGTTTCACTGTCTCTCATTCTCTAAGAAACCCACTTTAACTTGGTTTTCATGAGTTCACCACCCTTTTAAAATTCCTTTGCTTATGTCAACAATGACATTGTAATAAAATTTAATGTCTTGCCTTCAAACTCCTTCCTAAACTGCTGTTTTCAACATATGCTATTTTGTTCCCATTTTACCTCTTAAATGTGTCTCAGTCTCTTGGTTTCTGCTGGACTATATTCCTGCCTCACCTTTTTCAGTCATGATTTTTTTCTGAAACAGCTCCTTAAATGCAAGCATCTCTCATGACAATAGTGGGATGAGGGTTGGCACACATAGCTTCAACAAGTAAGAACTGATGTCTTGTTCATGAAATAGATCACCACAGCCTCCAGGAAGCCAGCAACACCCTTGTGATGGCTGCCATACTCTAGCAAGCCCCCATGTCCAACCACTGCATTCTCTGACCACCTGGAAAAAGAATAAGGATCTTCTCTCTCTTTTATGGGCCATTCTGGGCTGTTCCATGTAGCACTTCTGCCTAAACCTTAGCCACACCTTGATCACATGGGTAGACATAGCTGCAAGAGAGGCTGGGATATGTCTGCCTTAGGCTTGGGGGCAAGGCTGTGATTAAAAATCTGTTAGTAAGAAGAAGGAGAGAAGACATTAAGACCCACAATTACTACTCTTAGCCGTACGGTATTTCCTCACCCTACAAATGAGTCCCCTTTCTCTTGGGTTGGTGTGACCATCCTCACACCTTCAGCAGCCCAAGCAAGTGAAAGATGCTGCAGTTAAGTTAAAAGTTCTCAGCTTAGCGGATGAACTCTTTCACAAATTGGTCCATTTTCAGCCTCTGCAATCACTCATTCTATACTTCAGTTGCATTGCCTTTTCCACTGGTACTATGCCTTCCCATATACTGACTAGAAGGGGTCCCTTCATCCGTGTGAAAACAGCTCAGGTAATGCTGCTTCTGGGAAACCTTCCTGCATGTCTGCCGTAGGAGGAACTGAATTGCTCTTGGAGGCCTCATTGCTTCTACTTGTACCTCAAAACTAACATATTTATGTCCTTTGTGGGACTGGACTGTGAATTCCTTTAAGTCAGAGCTCATTTATGTAATACAGTCTGTCCTACATAAGACTGTCTCATCCACTTTAAGATGATATAGCTGCATTTTAACTGTCTAAATATTTTTCTTTTACTTTTATATATTTAATATAGAAACTTTTAATGTGTTATAAAGAAAGTCTACTTTGGGTTTTTGTTGTTGTTGCTGCTGGTTATACTGCATCACTTATTAAAATAAAGAAAACATTCTTTGCCTATCAAATTGAAATTCTAATTCTAATGTGCAAAATTTTTCTTTGGATCTATATGTATATTCTCTCCTCTGATTATACTTCTTCACTCACTTTAAATTATAACTTGTAGGTGAACTAGTCTCCCTTTTATCCCTTAGTTTTTTTCTGTTTTGATTTTTAGTCTAGAAAAGCTATAATTTTCATTTTCAATTTTTCCCCCTAGGGTCTACTTGGACAAGGCTTTCTTAATTTGCATTTTGTTATCTTTTAAGGGACTTAGAGTAAGTCATTTCAAATGAGGTACTGCCAAAATTTTTATAAATTCTATTGTTTAAAAAGTATTCTCTTTTAAATATTTTAGAATTTTTAGGTTTTCTTTGTGGACCAATACAGTTTAATTTCTGTAAATGTCCCACTGGCAAGAAAAGAATGTACAATTCTACATTTAAAGGTTATAATACTTTATTGCCAAGCTCATTGGTGGTAGTAGTTAAACATTCTATATTAAGAATGTTCTTTTTCTATTTTATGTGGCTGAACTTTCATACTCGGAAATAGAGATGTGTACATGTATGCCTGTATGTATGAACACCTACATGATTTTTGTATATGGAATAAGATTTCACTCTGGTTTTGTGTATGTGTGTGATTTCTGTATGTGTGTGTTTTGTGTCGGTGTGTGATTCTGTGCAGATTTGATTTGTGAATTGACTCCTTCATTTTCCAGGGAAAGTTTATGCTTGTTGTGTCTCCTCTGTGAGTGGCACTTGTCATGAGTGTCTTCCTCTTTTTTCTGTTTCCTAATTTGGAATGGAAATCGAGCTGACAGATATTAACATTGTCATCACTTCCAGTTTTACTTTTCTTTCCACTTGTGTAAATGCAAGTCATTTTACTTTTATATAGCTCTATCATTTTGGAGGAAAAGACTTTCCTAAAATACCAGGTAAAGCTCCAAACACAATTTTGTTTTCCATTTACCTTTTAATTTTGTTGTTTCCCCTTTTCTTAATTCTTGTGTATCCATTTATTTCAGTCTCCTTTTCAATTTATTTAGAAACCTTTCTTATAAATAATGGATGAAATTTTCAAACCCAAATTTACATTTGTTTTAAAAATGTTGTTCGTTCTTTTCTTAAATTTTACTCACTTATTCGTAATAGCCTCTCTTCCATAATCAATGGTCAAATTCTGTATAGGTTATCCATTGCAAACTAGCCTTTAGCTGAATGCATGAATGAACAAAATAGATATGAACCTGAAAATTTTGCCAAGACAGTACATGATTTTAAATATGTCTGCTAGGGAAGAAAACACTGAACTATGAATGCTGATCTTGAGTCAAGAATATAAAAAATATGTAGCCATATTTCAAGTGAACATAGGGATCGCTCTCCCCCTTTTAGCCTGAGGACTTCCTTGTTTTCCTCGAATGTCGTGACATGTGAAGTTCTCTCAGTTAATGACTCTTTTCTTAAGGTCAGGAACTATATTTTATATTTCTCACTAACCACAAAGCTGAACACAAAGTTATGACCCAATACATTTTTAAGAGTTAAAGAAGCTAAGTTTTAGAAGGAACTTTTAGGGTCTTCTATTTCAACCTTCTACTCAATACATAAATTCTCTCTATAATTGGAGATATAACTAAGTTAATTAAGATGTCATATTCCACTTTTATTAACAAGAGGTCATTTATATTTTAATTCACTTACTCTATCTGCATATATACTTTCAGCTTCTACAAACCCTTTAGAATAAGAAATTTGGGGAAATAAATTTCCAGAAAATGTTATAATAATATTTGTAATTAATAACCAATGATTATTAGAGTTCTTTAATAAAGTTGAGAGCATTTTACGAATTGACTTTTCCAGTGAGAAAACAGTGATTTAAGGTAAATAATACAGGGCACACCTGGCAGTGAATTTCATAATATTGTTCATAT
>NW_004955471.1:8820012-8970552 GCF_000276665.1 Chinchilla lanigera
CAGTTAAAGCAGTTCAGGCTGGCCTTGAGCTCACTTTGTAACCCAGGCTGGCTTGGAACTCGCATCAATCCTCCTGCCTCAGCCTCCTGAGTGCTGGGATTACAGGTGTGTGCCACCACACCTGGCTGTTCTTATATTCTTACATGTTCTTACCACCAAAATTACTTTTTTTTATTCATTCTAGGATAATGACACTGAAGTTGATAAATAAATGTGAGACTATTGTTTATAGTATTTGCTTTTATTTTTCCAAAGCTGTTACTTGTCTAATTATATTTTAGATTCCATAAGAAAATAAATTATATTTCCAAGTTATCTAATATTAAGGGTGTGGTTAGTGGGTCAGAACAAAAGGCTGATATAGCCACATTGAGTAATCTCAAATCAGGTCTACAAAAGCCATAACAATATAAGTATGTGGAGGATGAAAATCATAAATTAAATCCTTGTTGTATTGGAGCAAAGAAATACAACATTTCTATTTGCTGAAACATTTGAGAGCAGCAACATTTAGATATTGATAACTAGGAAAATAATACCAGTTTCTTCTAGATAAAAAACTGTACAGAGAAACCAGTTCTGAGATATCTTATGCTCAATTTATGGATTTGTGCATTCATAACTTTACTCCTTCTTGTTTGTAATTGACTTCCAAGTACTTTATAAATCTTAGCTTGGGAGAAAAATCCATAACTGATTGAAGGAAGGAAAGGCCTTATACATTCTGGAGGGTAGTAGAATCATGAGCAGAGATTCCAATTAATTCTTGAACAACAGCTGGACCTTCTGTCTTCCATTTCAAGATGGTGAAAGCACCAGTTCAAAACAGGGAACCCAAGAAACTGATGAGCTCTCCAAGGGTTGAGCTGGGAAAGGTTCGGTTCCTAAGTAGTGGTCTCCCTGGCCATCAGCTCATTGCTGAAATTGGATGTGGATTGCCACAGAGCACTCGGGAAAATATTTACTAAGCTCACCTTTGCCTCTCGGATAGCCAACAGGGCTATGACCTCTAGGTCGTGTGCCCACCTACGCTGTTGCAAAACCTCACTGAAATGTCTCCTTTGGGGAGATAAGGCAGCACACAGCAAACAGCTAGCTCCTCTGGGTGAAGGACAGAAAGATACTCATTAAACTACTCTTGAAATGTCTCTTAGGGGTGAAAATTTTCAAAGTAAAATGCTAGGAGGAGAAATAAATACAATTCAGTGAATAAAGAAGGTTACCTTCTTATCACATCTTGGTTAAGAGAGGTAGCTAAAACGTAGTGGTTGATCCAACTGTCAGATTCAGCTGTATGTAAAAAGAGTGAGTGCACTTTAACAGAATTTGAAGTTGTACTTAAAGAGTCACCTGACAATGAGAGACAGCAGAGCACAGACAGTGGTTTCTACCCTTAGGGCCGTGTTAAATCCAAGTCCCATTTTATACATAGGCATCGATCACCTGTGATCACAGTAAGGACAACTTCAAGAATGAGTGCTTAAAATATGCCATGGTGGCCATTTGAATGGAAAAGATGATAGGTAGGGAAAATAAAAGACGAAATCTCAGATAAATACAAATGTGGACTGTATCAGCAATTCCCAAAGCCAGCCAGGGACCAGAAACTCTTGGGACACTGACTAAATCAGAAGTTGTTTGGCTGTTTCCATGTGCCACAGTCTGATGTAATAAACCCAGATTAGTACCGGGAATTTTATATCTGAGAAAATGTTTGCAGATTTAGATGATCAGTGTCCCAGATGCTACGTGTGTAATGATTAAACAGAAAGGTCATCTGACCCACTGAAGCCAGGCCTCATATTACCCAAAGTTTTGTCCCATGAGGGTACTCCAAAATCAGCTCAAATTGAAAATCCCTTGCTCATGCTGATTAGATGTTCTCTTGGTTCCTAAATGCAGAAGAACTAGAAGTTTACGCCCCATGTACAAAATCTGTATAGTTTGTTGCCACTTTCAGCCTTAAGTGTACAATAAAATATATTATGGTCTCATGCCATAGGATGGATTTAGCCAATTAATTAGCTTTGGACTACTTTTTATGTTATCTTCATGAAGAAATGGTTGAATAATTTTTTAGAGGCTCTTTTCTATATTCTAACTGGATCAACCTTACTATATTCAAAATCATGCTGGCTGAATGGGCAAAATCAGATGTGTAGCATTTCTTATCAAATGGTTCTTTATAAGGAAGTTCACATATTACCCAGGAGGATCTGTTTCTGCTATTTGCATGTTAACTAACAACTGGCGGTAGGATTGACGACGTTAGTGGTTTTTGTGTGAAGCATTACTTTAAGCTCTAGGGATTCATTAGGTCCTCTCTTTGTGCAGAAAGGGTTGAGCAAAGGTCTGGTGATGGTACTTTCCCCAGGCCCCTTCAGCCAGAGGAAATTTTCTACTCTTAATGAATTCTACATAAACGAGTCCCATAGAAAAACATGGACACCAAGATTTTGATAATCGTTTTGCCAATCTAAGTTTGATAGTGGGTTTAACTATTCAGTGTTTATAAACTGTGAAAATCGCCCTTTCTGAAGGGTTAGTGGTTCTGCAATGGAGGCAGAATGAGAATCCATTAGTGAAGAAGGGTGTATCCTACGAACAGATGGATGGCAGCTGTTACGTGCCAGACAGGAACACAAATTCTCCAGGTGTTTCACAAGGTATTCTATGGGTGCTGATGGTTAAAGGGAGCTTTGGAAATGAAGAGTTACTTGTTGATGGTGGCAGGATTGCTATTGTCAAGGAGAACACTGCACAAAGGGCCTGACCACTGTGAATAATGTTGCAATGAACATGGGAGAGGAGATATCTTTTCAAGGACCTAATTTCAGTTTTGGAGGGATCTAGACCTAGATGTGAGATTGTTGGATGTCACAGTAATTCCATTTCAAAGCTTCTGGAAATAATTTTTTTAACAGAAATAAATCCTTTTACTTTATAACATTCTTGCTCTTTTTTTAAAAAGATGCACACAGTACTTGTAAGCCCAAGAATTCTGAGAAAAACTATAGAAGACCTGGCACTATTTCTGAGAATTAGACAACTGGGCAGCAAAATAACACCTTTATAAATATTAGGACAGACAGAAATAAAATTCAGTGTTTGCACACAATAACAGGGAAGTTGCATTCAACACATCTTCTTAAACGTGCATTTAAATGTTTACTGTTTTCTAAAACTTTAGTCATCATGCTGGCTTCACTATTTTACATTCTCACCAACAGTGTGCAAGGGTATCTATGGTTTCTGAATAGTCCAATTAATTGAAGCAGCAAATAGAATGGTGGTTGCCAAGGTAGGGGTAGGGAAAAGGAGAAATTTTTATTGAGTATAAATTTACAAAGTTACAATTATGAGCCGATCTTAGAGATCATGCAATATAATGCCCATGGATAATGACACTATGCACTTAAAAATTTGTTAAGAGAGTTGATCTCATCTCAAATATTCTTGCCATAATCCAACCAGACAAAACAAAGCAAGGGGACACTGGAAAGCCTTTGGAGGTGATGAATGTGTTCAACACCTTGGTCACGGTGGTAGCAGCACATGTGTGTACGTGTGCTCAAACTCAAGAAATTACAAATGATAAATTATGGCTGGGGGGTGTTTGTTTGGCAGTACTGAGCACCTAGTTGCATTTTTTTATTGTATGAAAAAATAATAAAACAAAAATATATAACAAAATCATAGGAGAATGGTGATAGTTAATACCATTAAATGTTATCTTTTAAGTAGTTGTTTATCTAGTTTTATATATCAACTAGTCTTCAACAAAGCCACTGGAAAATTTTAAAAGGATTTGATCTGCCCCGCAATGGAGGAAACACACTGTGATAATGTAGTGATTAGTGAAGTGGGCAAGGGATGGCACTGGGACCAAGAGGAAACCATCTTACCCCCAACTAAGGAATTTTGGTTTAAGGAATTTGGATATAGATAACAAAGAACTCACATTAGGCAGGAAAGTGAGTTGGTCAGAGTTTCCTGTTTTTGAGACAAGATATGAGATGAAAGATGAGCTCAGGCCACAGAGGACAGAACCTGTGGCAGGGAGACCAGGTAAAAGTTGAAGTTAGGGTCGATGGGAGCTAAGAGAGCAGCAGCAGTCTCTGGAGAGACACGAATCCCCTCTGTTTACCTGCAGGGATTAAGAGGATGAGCTTCAGGACATTTAGTTCCACAAGGACAGAGGGCATGACAGCTGCCCAGGGCTTGGGAGGTGCACTGAGGAATGTTGGGGTGCGGCACCCAGTTCATAGGAGGACATAGGAAGAACAGAAAATCACTCCCACTTCAGTTCTAGCGTGATGGTGCATAAAAAGGAAAACCCTGTTTCCCTGGATAACATGGAAATCCTGCCTCTGATTTCACTATTTTCCTTAAGAAGTAATGATGGAGACTTGATCTTGTTGCCCCTTTGGAAGTTCTGATTCTGATCCTCAGGCAATTCTTTGCACAGTGGTGGAGCATAGTAGTGTTTCTTTTCCTGCAGCACAGAGTAAGTTTTTAAGTATAAATGTTTACTTCCTGTTTCTGGTTTAAGGTTGCAAATAGTTTCCTGTCCTATAAGCTCAAAGCCTATCTCACTGGCTGAGTGAATCACACAGTAAGAAACCTTTAATTCACTGCAACAGAGGAGGCTTTAATTAATTAATGCACCTGTTTGAAAGTTTCCTATGACAGGTCTTACATAAATAAGTAGGTTGTAAAGTAGACCTTTAAACATAGGTTTAAGCTTGCCTCCTCACTTTCCTACACGGATAGATGATCCTTCTTTCTGCTGGGAAGTTTCTCACAATCAGTTGGAATCAATAAACACCGTCCACCATTATCCTTTCAGTTACTTCTTGGTAAGCAAGATAAATGAAGAATACAGAAGCAAATTGTGTGCCATTTTTAATGTCATTTATCCAATCCCTTTTTCCAGAAAGCCACACTTACAGTAGTTCAGGAGTTCCAAAAGGATATAACATATGAAAGGCAGTTCTCTTAACATAATGTAAAAAATGTTGCCACATACAGAAGAATAAAAATCTACATTTGGGAAACTATTGCTGTGGGAAGAAGGGCCTGATCTTCATGGACATCTTTTTCATCGAATACCAGGACCCCTTCCAGTTCATCCACACGACGCCATCATCTGTGCCATGCTTGGCCATGTCCCAGCTGTACTGTCCACCCCAGTAGTATCTGCCGTTGGGATTGGCTGCGTGGCATCGGTTATACCACCATCCACCACCGTCCTCTTTAGAGCACTGTTTCCTGGGATCTGCATTTACCCTGAGAGAAAACATGTTTGGGATTATCAGAAACAGCACTACAGTTGTCACATGGATTCTTTGTACAGTACCCACAGAAGAATGTCACACTTAGCTGGGTGTGGTGCCCTTTCCCTTAAGTTCTATATGTGAAGCTCCGCTATTGTGCCAGAGGCCTTCTCTGCCCAATAGCAAATCAAGGCGAGGGGCTTTCTTTTGTATTATAGAAACTTGGAAAGCAAAATGAAGGTTTTCGTATGCACAGTAGCACGCAGATCTATAGACACTCTTCTAAGTACTTGTAGTTCAGAAAGTGACTGTGCTGGAATTCCAGTTCTGGCTTTTTGCAGTTGTGTGATTTGGATAAATTACAAAATCTCTTTCCCCCACATTTTGTTTTGGTGTATACTGGCTCTAGGAGTGAATGAGTTTCCTTTTGACAGATTTCTACGTCCACATGACGTATTCTAATCCTTCCTCCACCCCCCACTCATTCAACCCTCCCTCCAACTCCACATTTTTGAGTGAGGGGATTCACTGTGTATAATGTATTAATCTCTCTAAACTTCCCCTGTAAAGTGAAAATGATAATGTCTACCTATGTGTAGCTGAAATGCTTTTGAGTGAGATGTAAAGTGCTCAGTACAGTTGCTGACGGTCAGTGCCCAAGTAATGACATCTGATAGTAACATTCACTAGTATGACTGATGCTGAGGACTCATGTTAGTGGGGACTTAAAACAGGAGCAATGCAGCACATACCAGCCGTCATTGTCTCTGTCGTAGGTGCTGAAGAACATGCCGTTGTGAATGGTCATGGTTCTGTTTTCTCCCACCAGCTGGGAAGCTCCCTCTATCAGAGCATTGCCGGCTGTCCCTCGGTATTTGCTCACTGAGATTTGGTACTTGTTAGCCTCATTCTGCACCGTGAATCCCCCGTATTGTGCCTTTACTTTATCGCCTTTCCAATCTTCCATTTCGATTAAAAGTTCTGTGGGTCCCATCCTAGTAAGCTGGCTGATCTTATCATTTCCGAGCCAATACTCCCCTGAAAGAACAAGAAAACAAAATCTTACCAAAAACAAAACCTTTACAACCCAAAACCTGCCTTTCTCTCCTTATCCTTTGCTTCTACACTTTTATATTCAGACTCCACTTAACCTCTCAAAGCATAAAAACAGACTCCCGACACTTCAAGCTTTTTCTTTTTAACAGAAAGAAAACCCATTTTGTGTTTTAAATTCTTTGGGTACCAGGAATCGAACTTGGGACCTCATGCTTGCCAGGCAGGCGTGATGCCACTGAGCTACATTCCTGACCCAAGAAACCCCCTTTTCAGTGGAGGAATTTTACTTAATACTTCCAGCTTTTACCTGGTAGGCCACAGAACTTTCTCCCTTCTGCGCTGGTTGCGATATTGCCAAATCCTTGCTTATACGGGTCCCATTTCCTGCCGAAGTCAACACTCCCGTCTTGGCGGTTTTGGATTACTGTCCACCCTTGGGTTGATAGAAACGAAAGTAGCAGAAGTTAGCCAATAACAAATAGTATGACTTCGAAGGGAATATTGGGATCGCTTGTCCACTCGGTTCTTCTATTCCTACTTACATCCCTTCCTCCCGTATAGATATAAAAAGGAATGGAGTGTAATGCTCTTAAAGTCTTTGAAACGATAAATGCTTCATTTTACCACAAATCGTGAATCAGAGATGTTTTTAAGCTTAAGTTATTAGATGAAACAGCTCACTTCCCCCTGTGTTAGAGGAAGGCCGCCTTTCCTGGCATCCAAGTTCATGACAGTGAGCACGGCTCATGCCTTACCTCCATTCTCCGTGGTCATGTCACAGTACACTCGGTATGGTTTCACGGAGCTGTCCGGCTGAATGAGATACATCTCAGATACTTCACCTCCTTTCCGAATAATTTCCTCACATTCTGCAAGCATAAGACAGCAGGCTGTGCTCAGTGTTCAATGACATAATTACTTGATCTTTAGTCTCCAGTTCTTACAACTGCTTGCATAAGTTAGGGAGAACTGTTTTATTATAGACTATTTTATCATATTTTCAGAATATGATAAAAATTGGATTTTCTTTTTGCTGAGACTTGAACTGAGTTTTGAGAGATTCTGCTTGCCCAACAAATGAAAAGGAGAAGCCCTTTCCATTTTTTGGTGCCCTGGGACATCCACACACCAACAGAATCAAGAGGATGAGGAACTTCCCGCCTCTTTCCCGGGCCCCGTCATCTGTTCCCACTTGAACATATGGACACATATCAGCCCTCCCTGGAAACTCCCAGCACATTCCATCTTCCCCAGTAGCAATTGGCAATGTCATCGGGCCGAGGCAGAATACAACATCCCACAAATATCTTCCTGATGTGCTGCAGCATTGTTCTCTTTGGAGAAAACCTACCGCCCTTATTTTTCAGCCTTCTTATTTTTAGGGAGTGCGTCTTCTTCTGGAACCCTGTAGAGGTAACGGTCACTGGCTAGTTACCTTTGCCGGACACTACAGGAATATTGCAGCTGACAGTGCACGGTGTGCGGCAGTACTCCATTTGAGCTGCAACATCGGATTCTAATTTTTGTATTTTGCTTCTCAGGTTTTCCAGGATGGAGCGGAGCACACGAAGGTTAATTGGTATATTAGTGTTCACAGTCTCATCTATATATAGTCGGTGGTTTTCTAGTTCTGAGCTATATTCATTTATGACATTTTCATTATCTGGAAAAATGAAATTATGCAAGAATGGTCAGCATTTTGGCCTCATAAAAACGAAATGGATTCAATTACATAATAATGATTGTGATTTTCTGATGATGTATGAATGGACATTGAGCTTAACATAGCTGTGTATCAAGCAACTATGATATATTGTATTTAGAAATCATTTAGTCCATGGCATATACCAGTTAAAACAGCCCAATGACCACACCAGTAAATTAGTATAAGTCTGAGGACAGCATCCAATAATAAATACAACTGATTGTTTCTTTTTTTGGGGGGGGGATTTTCTCCGGTACCGGGAACCGAACTCACGACCTTGCGCTTGCCAGGCAGGAGATTTTACCACTGAGCTAAATCCCCAGCCCCCAACTGATTGTTTCTTTTGTGAGGAGAAAACAGTGTACAAGATTACCATCTCAGATGCTCAGCAGCATATGGAGTGGATAGACTTGATTTACCTGGTGATGGCAGAACTTTTAGAGCTTTTGGTGATAGCAGACAGCGTTCTGCAGCATTAGCGCCACAGGTTTGCCATCACTGATTTATACTGAACCTTGAAGTTTACGAGGGAGCTCCCATGATTCCTTTGGAAAATGTAGAAACTTGGGAGAGTAGCTCATTGTGAAGCCTCCCATTCTAGCTGTTTCCCAATCACCAAGTGAGTGGCACTCAGCATTTGGCTCTCAGGATTCACAGGTTGGAATCCCTCAAAACTCAGTTCAGTATATCATGGATTACTCTCACAGACTCAAAACCTATAAATGCTAAATTTTGCCTTTCTGAAAACTGTCTTCTGGATCACAAGACAAATTTTGTATGGGCTAACACTAAGGAAACTCAGTGAAATTTTTCATAGAAAATTATCCTTTCAGAAGCCACACTGAGAATAATACTTGAATCATGTTTATCTGGTCAGTTGCCAACGGAAGGACCTCACACTAACCAGGCACTTCCAGAAAGTAACATCGATGGTGTTGAGGTCAATCTAGAGACGGTAGTCTCATAATCATACATTCTCACGGCGAATAGTTCTGTCACTACCCAGAATCAGATGAAAAAGACAAAGACATTTACTTTTCAATTGCTCCTGCCTCTTCTTCCACATATCCTTTAGCAGAGTCACATACTGATAGTTGGAAGAGGAGGTCTGGGAAACAGACTCTACATTGTTGTTTAACTCAGCGACACTGTTTTTGATTGGTTTTTCCTGGCTTAGCAAAGTCTCTCGCAGCTGACATCCTGTAGGACACAACACCCCCTGCAAACGAAGAAGCAGCCTGTGTCAGAGGAGGGACTTGGATTTAGATACTTGTTAAAATAGCACGTCAACAAATCGATGCTTTCATTAGTCAACATAGAAACTTATTACTTGATTTTCCTTATGGAAGACAAAAGCTTCATAATTATCCTTATATCTGATAACTATTAAGAATGGTCTTTACCGTGAAATATAATCAGGCTATGAAAATTTTTACACACTTGAGCAAAAGAAGTAAGAAAAATACAAAACAAAAGCAATGCCCACACATCCTAATTTATTTTCTAGGACCCAGACCAAACAACAGAAGAAATGAAGCATAAACCAAAGCCCCAATTAATTGCATTATTGTAGTTTTATTTCCAAAATAAGCAAACAACAATGACAATGCAGGTTGGTGGAACCTCAGGCTTTCTCTGCACAGAAACCTCAAGAACACCTACCAGGTCTGGGTCGGCATGCAGACAGCCTCCAGCATCCGGGGCTTTCCTTTCCACTTTCTTTTGGCTCGAGTGTGCTTTGGCTGGGCGGGCCCGATAGCCACCTCCGCTGATGGGAGGTGGGGCAGGTCTCAGGCTAGGAGGCTGTTCCCTCCTCCTATCAATAGGTCGATGACCACGGGCATCCACGACCGTCTATGGGAACCAGACGGAAACCAAATGCAGAGTGTTATAGAAGATCTGAGGAGTAATTATTTCAACACCTTTGTTTTAGAGTTGAGGAAGTCGCAAACCCCACGATGTGCTCCAGGTCCGTCCACTGGCTGGTTGTTGGTGGTGCCTCACAAGACTGTTCATGTAACAGATGAGAGATCAGCTGCACATAAAGTTATTGTTCCTAGGGGATTTTTAAGAGGTTCTAGCCGGAAACCCATCAGATTTTGAGTAGACATGAGAGCCGGGTCTTGACACCTAAACAATGGCCCGTGCAAAATTGTCAGGAATCTGACAAGAAGAAAGAATATATCCTCAAGCCTCTTGGATTACTAAATTCCTACAATTGTTATTAGTCATTTCCTGCTTCCAACTTTTATGAAATGATGATGAGATTAACTCATACATAGTCATTTTAAGAGACAAGAAAGATATCCATAAACTGAAATTTATTTAAACTTTGTTTAAAGCAAGACAATCTTTGAACTCAACATGTTTAAGAAGAAGAATGTACTCTGGAGTCAGACTGCTTGGACCCCACACTTACTAGCTATGAGACCTTGGACAAGTTACTCTATCTGTGTCTACTTTCCTTTTAGAACAAGGATATCATAGCTTGTATCTGTCTTCTAAACCAACTTTAAGGACTAAATGAATTCCATATGACACACTTAGAGCAGCCCCTGATGAACTGTCAGTGATCATTACTTTTATTGAAGTCATGTGGCTTCTGTATTGTTAATTCCACTTTTAGAAAAAATTAATTATGTTTATTGGTGCAATTTAGGTATATGCAATGATCACATTTATCATAGGGAATTTGTACTTGTGCATGATATACCTTGATTTGTTCTTTTTTCCTTCCCATTCTCCTCCCCTCCCTTCAATCCCTCTTCCTCTCCTTACTTACAAAACTCTCTTTTCATTTTATCCTTATTTTCTCATTTTTTCTTTTCACTTCTTTCTTTCCCTCTTCCCCTCCCCTAGATCCTTTTCTTTTGGAGTAATTTCTGTTAATTGCACTTTTCTTATATTCAATCAATGAAAGTTTTGGTTAAGTCATTCTCTTGAAATTTCCTTGTCAAATATAAAATACATAAATGATTTTGTCATATATAAAATAATTCTCAAGGTTTTTATTTTACAATTAAAAGTATTTGCTAACTTAAAAATGTTACATTAACAGGTCATGAAGTAGAAAATATGCAAGGCAATAAAAAAGTTTTGATTTGGATTAAATACATTATCACATATTCTTTTTCAGTGGTTCTACCATTAGGGGCTTATATTACAAATTAATAAATAAGCAAAACTTGGGCAGTAACTGAGCTTTCTCACAGTAACATAAGTGTAAAAGTCAAATAATGAGCTGTATTTGGAATTTAATTATCATTTATTCATTAAATTGTTATACCATTTAAAATTTATTTGGGTAGTGCTAGTGCTAGGGCTGAATCCAAGCAGACTGGCTCTAGATCCCCCTGCTTAACTGCTAAACCACACACATTCACACACACACACACACACACACACACACACACACACATCCCTAATGCATGAAGATTTGGAGGCAGTACATATGTTTTGAATAGAAGTCATAGCCTGACACAGAGATTCTCAGATTTTACAAAATGTGCTTCTGTTGTATATGCGAAATAAAATATAAAGAAGAAAACATTTTTTTTTTTTTTTGTTTTAGAGTAATCTTAGCGACATAGCATTGATGGTCTGGGTTTATGCAAAATATTTAAGAATATGCAAAATATTTAAAGAATTTATTGGGGTACTCTACTTAGGCAGTGAAGACAACTTATTGCAATAAGTAAAACTAGAAGTTACATTTTGGAGCTTCCACTATTAAACTGTTTCTAAGAAGACTGGAGAGTAGAAATGTGAAATTACTTTGCAAAGTACTTTATAAAAATTTAACCTTATGTATCTTTTCTACGTAATGTCATTAATCTGATAATTAAACCTAAGTTCTCCCTCCAAATTCAACAAATTACCCAAATGAATCATTTCCTTTAAGTATTATTCTAAATTCTTACCTCTAGTGTGATAATACTATGCTATACACAAGAAACTGGATCATGATACATTTGATAATAAAATCAAAAGTATTTAAATACTCATTTTCCTAAATGCATTTATATATTTTTTAAGGTCAAATCAACAGCAATAAGTGGGTAGAGATAACACTTGAGAAAAAAATAGTTCTCAAATGAAAATAATTAGACTGAGCTGTTTTATAAGCATTAATAATAACAATTATAAGTATCACCTCTGATTTAAATTTTCCCATCCAGAAAAGTAATATTTCACTTCCTGTTATTGCACTTTACCTAGTCTTCTGTTAAATTTAGATTATAATTCTTATTCATAAATAGTGAAAATTCTCAAGTGTTATATATTACCCTCTTTCATCAAAGAACAACCTATCTACCATAACTTTTTTCTTTTAAAATACTGTTCACTAGGTTATAGCCTTTTATATTTTTGGATTTCACTTTTATACTATCAACAAAAAAAGAACATATTATGTCAAATCATCTTCAACCTGGGAAAATAAATGTAATAAACCAGAAAACAAGAAATTATTTTGCTTTCACATATGAAATACCATGCAGTATTCTTTATATAATAAAATAGGTCTGAAAATTAACAGTTCAGCTTTATATTACAGTCAATTTTAACTTCCTTTAAATAACCATTCTCATAAAATTATGATTCCATTATATTTAATATTAGTGATATTAGTAATAAAATAGTAGTATTTTTGAAATCACCTCATCATCGTAGTCCAAATGAGACTTAACTGAGAGAACACACAATAGTAGCAATAGTAGATGTTTCATGGTTTTAAATTTCTGGAGGTTCCAAGAAATCACCCTTTGCCTTTAGACTTGAGAGATTTTGTGCTCTATATATGCTTGGGTCCACTGGTCGGCATGACTTCACCAATGGTTACCTTCCCTTAGTTAAAATTTAATTTTTTGGTTCATTTGTTGGCTAAGCCACTTTATCACTTAAGCAACATCTTCCCAGCAGTGCTTATTTGCTTGTTGTACAACTATTCTTCACTACTGGCCTGATTTAACAACATCAAAGTTCTTAAATTCAGTCAGACAAAATGATGGGAAATTAGGACCTTCCTCTGAGAGTATGTGTCACACTTCTTGTAAGTTAGTGTGGATGCCGCACAAGTTCACAAAGAATGTTTGAGGAAATAAAGAAGTTTTAATCGAAGCACAAACTTTTTGATCTACTCAGCAGGCACTCACTAAATTATACTCACTCAAGACATGACATACGTGCTTATGTTTCCAGGAAGTCCTGAAATTCAGATTTTTGAAAGGTTATTGAAGCCAAGAGTTATAGTATACCATCATGTGTATATCTTTTTAGACATTAATCTGAATAACAAAAGAAATAATCCAGGCCTTATACTATGGGAGATAAACACCGGAAAGAAAATGTCTAGACTTTTCTCTCTCCCTCCTTCTCTCTTTTGTACTCTAACTAGCCTTGATACTCTGTTCCTTAGTAGTATAAATTAAATTTATAAAGCATCTAAGCATTATTAAAATAACTAATAGATTGTGGATTGCCTGATCTAGATTATCACTGCAGTGTTATGATGCAAAGTTAATGTTCCATTTTCTTGCTACACTGTGTATTTTATTTTATAGGATACTGTTTATAAGAATGTCATTTTAACAATGTTGAAAACTCCTTAGCAGTGAAGTTTTCCTACATCTGTTTCAGCTAGTATGCTTGCACACTAAAGGTGTCTCATTTTGTCATTTCCCTTAAGGCACCCAAGTTTTTTTTATCTGTTCATTTGTTTGTTATAATCTTGTAGGATTAAAAATTCCTGTGTGAATTAAAAGGAAATCCAAAGTCAGTAACTAAATCAGTAAATATGCTGCTTAAAATTTTTGTTTTCTTTTTTTAGTATGGACCATGAAACATTTTCATTAAGTTTAAAAAATATTATCTGAGTTAGATCAGAAGAGTGTTTTAAATATTATTTTGAAAAAAATTGATGATCGTGTGAGACACTTAATTTCTTTCTTCTCTTGGCAGTATACACAACATCCCAAATTCTTTTACTTCAGATTTACAGAAACAGAATACTGAGTATAAATTGTTCCATATTTGTTATAGCTGAGTAAATAGTGTACTTCAAATTTTTTAAGTTATAATTTTTCATAGAGGAACAGCCAGTCTGACTGGAATGAGAAAAAGTTAATTATCTGGACAGGATTTTACTTTAGTGATGTACAGATTCTTGCTAATTTAAAAAGAACTCTTTCTGTTCAGAACACTAAAACAAATTTTTTCTCTTGAGGTGATGCACCATTGCATTTCCAATCAGTGAGATTTGGTCAACTAGCAATACTTGCTAACTATTCACTTTTACAAGTTTGTACAATGTTTTGAGTTTCTTCTTGCGTACTGTTTAACAGAATAGTGAAAGCCCCTCGACACTTTTGCTTTCTTCTGTTTGAGTGGTGTTCTTACTGTTGTTCGGAGGAAGCTGGATGAAAACCAGAACTGATATTCCACTACAGCCAGGACTCAACATTCATCTGACCATTGGATGACAGTGAGCTAGCTGTCGGGAATACTTTAGTAAATGAGGTAAATGTAGTAGGCATGCAGGGAGTAATTATAGAATAAAGGGGTGAACTGGCTTGTATAGACACCTGCCTCACATGCCAAGCTGTGATAACTTGTTCAGTTCTTGAAAGCACTAAGTTCTCTTGATGGTGAACTGAGACTCAGAGAGGTTAGGTAAACTACCTGAGATCAGAGATAGTAAGTCTGTCATCGGGCCTGGCCCCAAGTCTCTCTAATCCCAATAGTCCATGTTCTGTGTCCATTTCAATATAATGCTGAACAGAATGTACACACTGCAGAAATGTTGTCTGAACTTTTTTTTTGTTCTTTGTTGCTGCTGTTTTGAGTCAATGTGGCATCTTGAAACTACCGTGTCTCGGACTGGAGGGTGCATTCACTGCCCGTATGGTCACTTGTATTTCACACTCTCGTGGGCGTCCTTGTGGCTTTTTATGTCTGTATGAGAAGCCTCCAATACCTTAGTAATGGGTTTCTCTAGTTCTAATTTCTGTTTAATTTCCTCTATAAAGTTACATTCACCTAGAATAACTCTCTATATTGCATAATAATACAGAGTAGACGATCGTGATTTCAAAGTGAGGAAATGGATTTGCAGCGATTCCCTCACTAAAGCTCTTAAATTCCGTGGGGTGTGGACGCCACTGGGGCGGGGACGGGGAGCACTGTTTGTTCCCTCATGCTTTGAGGTCAGCAGTGCAGTGCTCTTCATTTTAGCTGATGCCGTTACACAAGTCAAGGGCAGTAAATCAGTGACAGAGAAATCAGAAGTATTCCATCTTGCCCAGTAGCTTTCTGGCATGAAAGGCAAAGACCTGTGAGCACTGAAAGTCAATAGAGTAGATGCTATTACTTTTACAATTCACGTCAGGCCTGGTTTACAGAGAACAGGCAATTAATGTTTAGGGACTATTTACAGAGAACCTATGTTTTGGCAGGTATGGTGCTGGTGGCAGGAAATTGGTGAATAAGATAGACCAGGGCCCTGCCTGGGTGAGACTTTATGCCTGGAGGGAAAGACAGAAATTAGAAATGGCTCACAATAACTTGTGCCCTGCCTGGGACACAAGAAGGTGAGGTTCTGGCAATAGTGACGTGGGGAACCTAACTTCCTTCCAGGAGAATAGGGACCTGCAAGAAATGGGGCTTCTAGACTGGAAATGTGTAGTCTGAATGGACTATATTATACCTGGTCACTACAGATAACCATACACCTCTGCTTTATATCATATACCTGGTGTGTAGGAGGTATTTCATATGCAACTGTTGAGTAAATTTATCAGTGTATAAACAAGTAAGGGAATAAGAGGGAATCCAGATCTAAAGAGAATAAACAGATATAGGTTAGCTGATAGTACAGTAAGTCATTATGAGTTTGAGAATCACTGATCTACAGTCTGAGAATCACTATCCAAAGGAAAATTGACACTGAAGACTTGGAGGCCAGGTTGGGTTTGAGCGTTTTGAACAAGCATAAGACTAGTGTGACAGTGACACCTACAGTTGGTTAGTCATCCTCAGTGGGACAGCATGTGACGTGGGAGAAGAGTAGGACACTGCTCTGTTTCTTGTGGACAGACTCCCTCTGTTGACCTAGAGGATGACGGGTTGCTTTTCTTATGTTTTCTTATGAGAGCTGACATGAGGCGTGTCAGGCAGGGATAACAGTACGTTTTTCTCCTTAGCCAGATGTAGATCACAAGTGCTAGAGAAAAGACAAAGTGCTCTGTTGCTTCTGTATTCTGAGTCTAAAAACCACAAAAGGTGTAGTGATCACTCTTGGAATGACCCCTAAAACTCAACAGTGGGGCCTTAGAGTTCTTGCCAATATTACAAAGCCCTGACCTCCAAGCACAGGTTCCCGAGCTAGGGGCAGACAAACTCCTCACTCAAGCTAACCTGACCCAACTCTCTTCCCCAATTGATATTTGCAAAGGAAATAAGAGGGGAATTGGGTCAAATGGTCTGATTTCATATTCACGGCAGCATTCTAGAAAGAAAACCCTATCAACTGCAGTAACAGAGATTTCTACACTGAGTCATTTGGTTTTTCTGTCACATCTGTGAGACCTCTGATGTCTTTCCTACAGTACTTGCCCCCATTAGACCTTCCATTAAGTTAGACTGAAATGGTCTTTAAGGTTACTTAAATAAATACAAAGGGAAAATTCAGATAAAATACCTAAGGATCAGACGGTTTGTCTTAGTTTTAAGCATAAAGTGCACATTAGAAAGAGAAGCTATATTTTCAAATAATGTAATAAATCATTTAAAAAGTTTTCACATGTTAAGTATATGGTACCAGCAATAAAACCTTGGAGAAAATGGAAACTTTTATTTTTTCCTGGAGCATTTCAGTCATATTCATTTCAAGAACCTTTCATCATTTCTTAACTTTTTCCACCATAAAATTAGCAATGTTTTCTGTAAAATGCCCAGCATTAGTCAAAGGTTTGACGAAATTTTTATGAAAGGTTACAGCATGTTAAGAAAGCATGAGACCTCTAGATAACGTGGACTAAGGATATATGCAGTATGAATCTCAGAATCCACAGAGGTTGCTTTCTGGTATGGTGAAAACTAGGAAAGGGGACTGTAGTAATGCTTATATCCCTAGACAATTTAGATAATGGCATACAGGGAAGAGCAATTGATCACAACTATCTCACAACTATCTCACCTTCCAAAAATAGTATCAGCAATAATAATAGCACTAATAACAGTAGCATCAAGAACAGACTAGAAAGAGACAAACTGTCATTTGTCATAACTATTAATTTGTCACCTTTAAACATAGGTTCAAGATTTATAGTTATATAATAAAATATAAGACAAATAAAAAGGTAGGGCTGGGGATATAACTCAGCAGCACAGCGCCTGCCTGGCAAGTGCAAGGTCGTGAGTTTAATTCCTCGTACCCCCCCCCCCCAAATTATATACAATAAATATCCACTCAATTGAGTGGTTGTACCCTAAGGGGAGAGAAGTCAAAGGGATAAGAGCAAAAAGGAGAAAAATAAAAAAAGAGAAAGAGGTTAGGAGCAAGGCTTAAGGACAAGGGAAGATTAACCCAGCTTTGGGAAGCTGGTAAAGAAGACAGGAGGGGAAAGAAAGAAGGAAGAAACAAAAATAAGAACAAAGCTAAGCAAAAAACTAAAAGGCAATGTTCACACTCGTCAAAAAGCAAAAACAAACAATAAAAAGCTAAATGAACTACAGTGAAAATGAAAGCCCATGGCGATGAAAAAGAGGAAGAAAGGAAAGGAAAAGAAAAGCAAATTTCTCTGTGAGTTCAAGCTCGTGTCATCCTCTGGGCTCTACAGTTCCGTGGTAGTGCCCAACTCATGCCGCTGTCTCCGTTCTTGCTGACCATCGAAGGAGGCATTCAGAGCCCGGGCCATACTGGATAATCCCTGTAAGCCTTCAGTAAGACTAGGGTAGGGGGCTAGTTCTGCTACTTTCGAATCCATAAAAGTTCAGGATGATCCTGGCCTCTGGTCAGGGGGCTGCAGCCTGAGCCTTTTAGCCTATAACACTCTGGGCGTCTCCTGCCAGCCTGACCATGACTCCCTGGTCCTGGACGTCTCCCACCGCTGTCCCTCCCCTAGTCACTGTTTTTAAATGGGAGCCTTGAGATGAAGTCAAAACACAGCTCCTCTGAGTGTCACTTAAACAGGAGTCACGCACCAGCCGTTGTACTGCGCAGCATCACTGCTCTGCTCCACAAGTGCATCTCTGCCTGCAGACCTCTGGAATCAGCACTTTCTCCGTCTCTGTACATTCGATCCTTACCTCTCACTCTGTGAGCCAGGGGCTGGGGAGGAGGTGCAGATTTCCCCTTCCTATTTCTGTGTTGAGGTCTCTCACTTCACTTTCTCTGTAGGCTCCAATTTTCCCTGCAGGTCCCTCCCGGGTCCCGGGTACCCACTTCCCTGATTCTCCTCTTCAACAAGTTGCTACCTGACAGTGTCTGGATTCTGACCAGCGACCGACTTGTTGTACACTGGATTCTTACATCAAGAGGCAGAGGGGTGTTATGAGTCCCATTTTACAAATGGGGAACTGAGGCATAAAAAGAAGAAGTTGTTCATGGTAACTGCTGGTAAGTTGCAAAGCGGAGCTGAAGTGTGGCATTCTGGATCCAGGGTCTGTATCCCCACCTACTGTGATGGACAGTTTCTTCCTCTTACACACAAAGCTCTTTGTTCTCTTACTGAGGTGCTGTTCTTGCCCCAGGAAAACAAACACCTATATATTACATCTTCACAAACATCTGTGAAGATATCTATGCATACGCATACATATATGTACATATATCCAGTATGCTTTCAGAAGTAAATCTATTATAACAAAAGGCATGTAAAGATTTTTTGTTTGTGTACTTCTAAGCTGTGAAAAGATTGTCTCCATTTATAGTCCCATCAATATTTCCAGTGGGTCGCTCATCAAATTTAAAATTTCTTCCCCAATCTGTTGGGTGGAATACAGTATCACACTGCTCTTAGGATAAATGATTTTTAATTATGAGACACACTGAAGATTTTTCTTATTTATTTTCATTGGCCCTAATAATTTTTTCAATGAACTGCTTGTCTATTGACTTGACTATTGAATTGACTATTGAATTGTTCGTTTTTAAGTCTTGATTTATGAGATCTTTATTTATAATAAGAAAATTAGCTCTTCAGCTAAAAATGTATGGCAAATAATTTCTCATGTCCCTTGACTTTATGGTATATCACATGTATATATAAGCATTTGCCATATGGCATTGTAAAAATAATTGTGTGTCCAAATTATAAATATTTTTAAGACTCTTACATTTGGGTCTTGCTTTTAACAAGATTTTTCCCATTGCCCTCCTTTTTAATAAGTTACTCATATAGAAGTATAATGGCTAAAAATACGAGCTCAGTGGCTAAACTATTTGGATTATAAATAGGAAGAAAAATGGCAACATTTGTCATTTTATGATAACAAAAAACAAACAACATTCCTGTAAAAATACAGTAAAGAACTAAACATGGCACTGAAATCTATACCCATAAACTGCCACTGTTCGAGAGAAAAGGACACAACATTTAAAGGAAAGCAAAAAGATCATCTTTATTGTTGAGGTAAAAAGTTAAGAATCTGGACTCTGTGTCCCATATAGGTATAATATTAATATTTACACTAAGAAATCACTTATGTTTACTTCAGGGAAAAAATCTTCTGAGCCTTGACGAAGAGCAGTAGTGACATCTACTGTTCAACTAAGACAGTTCAACTAAGACAGCGCTGAATGTCATTTACTGCAGGATTCTTAACCTTTTTGTGTCCTCTATCCTTTCACAAATCCAAAGAAACTGGCAGATCCCTCATAATGGGGATTATGAGGCGATACAGAGCCAGGAAAAACAAATGGAAAATGAGCTTCCTGTATGAATACAAAAGCTGTCTATGGACTACGTGACTCATGTATCCCAGAAATGTATAATAAGGTTGTCTGACTTCTCTATTTAAAAGAAATAAACTTTCACATGGGTGAAATAATTTCATAAATCCAAGTGCCTTAAAATAAGCAAAATTTAGTTCAATCATTAAAGTGATTTTGAGCCTGTGTCTACAAATTAAACGTTTCCAGGATGCTTAAATATCCAACAAGCCAATAGACTAAACATGACAGTTATATTACCTGAATATTTTTGTTTACATGTTCATGTCATTTAAAATTATGTTCTTTGCCAGTTATGGTGGCACGTGCCTGTAATGTCGCTGAGGCAGGAAGATTACAAGCTCAAGCACAGTCTAGTCAATTTAACAACCTAGTGAGAAAGTGTCTAAAAAATTTTTTAAAGAACTAGACACATAGCTCAGTGAGAAAGCCCTGGGTTCAGTTCTCAGAACCAAGGAGGGGGGTTGGCTAATAGTCTACATGGTCTCCAGGTGTCCTTCTTCCACCAGCTTTGCAAAGCTGTACCCTGGCATTGTTGGTAGCGCATTAATTGGCAGACAACTAGGAAATGGCCAAGAGGAGCACAGTTTTGAGTAGGGATTAAAAATACCTATGTAGCAGAAAATAAATTTGGGGTTTTTGTGATACGCTGTTAACTCAAACTGTCACATCAATTCTGGTAGACTAAACATCCTCCCATGGGTCCTTTTTGTATGTGTTCTTGTCTGACTATCAGATTTCTCCTGGTTTTGTGCTGCTAAAGTGATAGCGAAGTATCATTTCTAGTGTCAATTGTCACTGTTCAAAATGAATTCTCACACTCAGAACCCAGGGTCAGAATTTGGCAGAGATAAGGGGATCAATTTGGGGCTGATGAAGTCATTAATTCTCTGAATGCTTAAAAGGTCTTCCAATCTAGTGATTAGGGTGTATAGTGTAAGTGACCCCAAAGGGATCCCAGGGCCTCTAAGTTGTTGATTTTTCTCCAGTGGTCTGGGACCTGTTACTCTGAAAGCTGGCCAACACCAAAGTCAATTTCACATATGTATGTGTATATATATACACACATATATGAAATTCATATATATGTATATACATACATACATACAAATACATATTTCATATACTTACATATATGAAATACATATATGAAATACATGCATCTATGAAATACATATACGAAATACATACATATATATCTATATGTATAACTTAAAGCACATCTGAAACAAGCAGATTTTTAACCATTTATAACCTGTCTGCTTTGCATATCTTGATTAACCACCCACCATCTCCCTGCCATAGGTAGGATCAACTTTGTAGCCATAAAGACCCTGTCCAGCTGCAACCCCTCGGAGCTCAGACACAGAGGTGTGCAGTGACTGCTAGGGAATACCACCTAAATGTGCAAGCCTCCTCTCTTACACCCCACAGCCCCGCTTCCGGCCCTCTGCTTCTGGGCAGCCACCCCTTGCTGCCGCCGTAGCTCTGGACAGTTCCACCATTGCTGTGTGGGACACCTCACCCCATGCACCCCTGTCGAACTGCTGCCCAAATAGAGCTCCTTGACTGCGAATCCTACCTTTTGTCATGATTTTTTCTTGATCAGCCCTAGAATCGCTTGAAATTCGTTACATCAATTGCAGAAAAACTCACCTCTGCAAGGAGGAAAGGGACCACCATGAACTGAGCTAATTCCAGATGTTCCAGTGGTCCTAGCCTGCTGTTATGATTTGTGTCTGGATGTCCCCCCAAAGACACATGCAGTCATGGGGCGGGCTTTTAGAGTCTATGATTGATTCATGGGTGTGAGTGCTATACCCACCCTGGGGCAGAGAGTTTGCATACATAAAGGAGAGAGAGAGGCTGCTTGCCACCACTCCTCCCTTTTGCTCTTGTTGCTTTTGCTGTCTGCCACCATGAACTGTTGCCCTCTGCCATGTGCCACCCTGCCTTGCAGCCAGCCAAGTATGGACTGAAACCTCCACAAACTGTGAGCTAAATAAACCTTTCCTTCCTTAATTCTGGGCATCAGGTATTTTGTCTCAGCAACTAGAAAAAAGTAACCAAGACACCTGCTCATGCCTCCCCTTGCATGACTGCCGCTCCCCTCCAGAAAGCAATCCTTCTTCCCAAATAGGTGCAAGGAGGACTTGGTGGTACTGGTTTCCTGGTTGTCCCTTTCTAAGTGTCCTGGAGGCCTGGTCACAAAGGGGAGAGAGCTTTCAAGGTGTCCCACTGTGTAGATGCCCTACTTACTCATGTCCTCAGAGAAGATGTATTCCAGCACTAGGTCAATCACCTGGCCCTTAGTCCAGCTCTGTGCCCCGTACATTCCTGGCATGACTGGTGGGGCTCAGGAAGGGCCAGGCCAGAAGGGACAGTTAGACCTGAGAAGGGACTCCGAGGGGCTGAGCAACAAGCTTCAGCTTTCAGGGTCCAAGTCATGAAAGTTTCCCACACTTTCTAGTTTCTTCTTCCTGTGTGGCTGGGTGGAGGAAAAGAGCAGTCACCTCCTCCATTCAGTTAGGGACCAGGCTGTGTGCTCTCGTCACGCCTGGGGCCCTGGAGTCAGCCTGTCTGTGCCTCGGTTCCCTTGTCCATAAAGCACAGACCTCAACAGCACCGACTCTTGAGGACGGTGAGACAGTTACAGGAATCATGCTAAGTTTTACTTCACAGAGGCTGTGTGGCTCGATGACTAAGTGTGGACCTGGAGCCTCGTTGCCTGGGCTCCAGTCCAGCTTTGCAATTCACTTCCAGCTGTGTGACCTTGGGCTAAGGCCGCGGCACGAGTGAGAGTGTGGCATCTGAAACGCCACAGAGAGCTTATTTAATTATTACAAAAATAAACCAAGCTCTTTGTTTCTGGTCACTGGTAAGAACTCAGCAAGTGACAACTATGTCATTAGCTGCATAACTGCTCAGGCAATCCATAAACTTTATTAATTATCCTGTAAAACAGCAAAGTTCGATGGCATTTCTCCTTCGGATTATTCAATTCTACTGTTTCTTAAACTTCAGACCGTCAAATTCAACCCAGGGAGAACCCAGACCAAGGGCCCAGAAAGAACTAGAAAGGAAGACAAGTGGAAACTAAGCTATGCAGACAGCAAATGCATCATATATATATACATACACACATACACACGCACACATATAACACATTCACTCATGCACATGCACACATATGCACACATATACAATACACACATATCCACATGCACAATACATATACACACAATGCATGCACATACATACACACATATACACATACACATGCACACACATACATATGCATACACATGCACACATATATTTATACACATGCAATACATATATGCACACACATACATGCACACACATGCTATACATGCACGTATATATACACACATACATATACATACACAGATGCATATACCCATACACACATACATACACATATACACAATACACACATATACACACACAACACACACATATACATACACATGCACATAGATATACACATACATACACATATATACACATATAGATATGCACACCTACACACATATACATACGTACACATGGACATATATGTACATGCACATATGTATACACATGTATATACACATACACACATATATACACATATTTCAATGCACTCATACATACACACATATTGATCCCTTTTCTTTTGTCAATCAAAAGTGCACTAGACATCAGCTCTGGGGTACTTTTAAAAGTTTTTCATTTTGGTTAGGTTTTTTTTCTTCTTTTGGTAACAGGAATCAAACTCAGGACCTCGTGCTTGTCAGGCAGGCCCTGTGCCACTGAGCTATGTCCCTGGCCCTCCTGGGGTAATTCTGCATCACCCATCTGTCTCCAGGTTAGGGGAGCATGGCAGCAGGGAACCTTAGGTCATGACCACTAGAAATCTTAGAACTCGGAAGGGAGTGGAGAGGAGTGGAAAGATGTTGAAGGACCTTTACACTTTGGAGTTCGGCTCAGAAGCCCCAGATCCTGCCTGTGTTTTGTGCTGCTGGTAGTTGAAAGGCTTAAGTATTACCCGATAGTCCCCTAGCTCTGGCTTCCAGGTTCTCTTCTCCTCCAAAAAAGAACTGAAGGAAAGAAGCAAAAATGGTGGTAAACTTTATTTGAAAAATTAAAGCTTGGGCCAAGCACAAGAGGTGAAAACAAATAAAATACAAATCCACCAGGGGAACGTGGCAGGCTGCCTTGAAGAGGCACAGCAGGGAGCTCCCCAGGGGGTTTCTGTCCCTTTATTCTTCTCACACATCTTGGGAACCCGCAAGAACTTCCCCCTGAGGAGAGTTATTTGGTGGTGTGTCCCGGGGTCTTGTAATTAGCAGGTCAGCTCACTCCCATGCCAGCTTTGCCATGTCCTACCTTCCTGTCTCCCCAGCACAGAGTGGTGGGTGATGGGTACCTCCGGGCAGGTGAAAGGCCAGGTGAGAACCTATCCAGTGACCCAGTGGCCACCCACTCTGTCCGGACCCTCTCCACTTCTTGCTTCCAAGGAAGTAGCAGACAGGAGAAACACTCAAAATCCAACCAACGGCACCGGAACTCTGGGCAAATGGAGTCCCGCAAGCCTGGACCCTCTCCACCTGTGCAAGGCCTTGCACGGCCCCGACCCCTCCCCAAAGCTGAGCGGCTCTTTCCCGTCTTTGCCGGTGTTCCTCCTCCTGCCCTGAAGTGGTAACTTCTCAGTTCCGAGCCTTACTTCTGTACCATCCATCCGTCTCCTTACTTCATTGCTGTCCTGTTCCTCCTTCTTTTGGAAATCATTCCCTCCTGGTCTGCAAAGTCACACAGCTGGTGTCTCCACAGAGCAGATGCCAGGAGCTCTCCAGCTTCCTGGGATGGCAATGGCTCTTGTGAATTTGAAAGGTGAAGAAGGGCCCCATAGAATCAAGACTTTGACAGTGAAATTGCTCTGGGCTTTCTTGTCCCTTTGGCGCCATACATATCCTTTGATAAATTAATTCCAAAGTAAAACTGTATCTTTGCTTCCTACATTTCTTGGCAACCTGATAAAGAAATGAAATGGATAGAAAGTGGGGAGTGAGACCAGCATTCTCCAAGCTTTGCCTATTCATGTTAGCAGTAAAATATGATCCTCATGACTTGGGTATTTATTTGTATGGAAATCACCTAGTGAAATAGCAGGAGAGTTCTTTTTTGAGGACCCAGAAACATTTCTTTGTATTGTAGTGTTTTGAGGCTTGAATGTGCCCTGCTACAGTGGCTGCCTGTTTCATTTAATTTCAAGGGCCCTTTGTTGTGAATTCCAAACCACTGTCTAGCTATAATCGTGCTGAGATCTGACTACTGAAGTTTATTCCTTTTGCTTTGAAGCCTTAATATTAAGAGTCCCTCTAAGGTCTCAGTTACCATGGGAAGATGACATAAGATTTTACTGAAGAAAAGTTCCGGCCTGGGATTGAAGGGGTGTGGCCAACTATACAAAGAAATGTGTTCAGTGTTTGGTTCTGGACCCAGCTCTACTGCTAATTAGCTATGTGATGTTGGTTAATGCATTTATTTCTGGTATCAGAATCATGGCTTCTTTAATTTCAGGGAATCTAGGAGTAATAATCCCCAGCCACCAAAATGACTGCTGGATTCAGCGGTCAATTCTTGACTGTCAATTCTTTGGCTTAACAGGTGTTAAATGCATTGACCTCTCTCCCTGAAATACATTCTTCATGAAATCTTGTGTCAATTTAATTGGAAGGGGTTCATCATCGTGAAAGTGAGCTTGATGTACAAGAGCCTGTGACCCTCTCTTGCTAGCTCTTTCCATTCTACCTTCTGCTGTAAGAAGGTGTTCACCAGATGACTTCTCAATCTCTAAAACTGAGTCTTCCACAACTTCTCAGGATATGGCCAAAATGTAGATAAAATTTAACTTTGTTAGAGTGTAACATGCATGGACTCTAGTCCATTTTCCAAACTTTTCTGATGGCCAGTTGAATCCCCTTTATAAATTATATAAATTATCCAGGCAGTGACTTTATAAATTATCCAGGCTGTGACTTTCTGTTATAATAGCATCACCAGACCAAGACATTCTTTCCATACTCAGAGCAAAACCCTTGCAATCAACATGACTTCTATCATCACCCTAGTGTAAACTATTTTCTTTCTAACTGGACTACAGCAGTAGCTTCCTATCTGGTCATCCTGTTTTTTATTTTTTTTTTCCTTGCCTTGTTTTGCTTTATTTTCCAGAGCCTCAAGAATAATCATACAAGTTATTCATATCCTGTAATGTATAAAACTAGCCAAGATTTTATTTCATCCAGAGATTTACAGAATCATGTGATTTAGTCTCAACTTCCTTTCTGTTGTCTCCCTCGGTCACCAACACTATGGATACATTGGCCTCCCAGTTACTACCCTGACATGGCAAGCTCATTTCTGCCAGGGTGGTTTTGCACACATTCTCCTTCCGCCTGGAGTACCCTCCCCCTGGACAGCCCATGGCTGCCTCCTCACTTCCTGTAGGTCACTGTGCTCTAAATTACTGTCGTATCCAAAGAAGCCTCACTTGTCAACTTTTCCTTCCAACAGGACAGTTGCTCCAATGCCACAGGAGTCCTCTTGGCATTTCCTATGCCTTATTTGCTTTATTTTTCTTCATGGCCCTTGCCAATTGAAAAGCATTTGATTTTCCCCTTCTCTTGCTACCCCCACCCCAGAGGGTAAACTCCAAAAAGGACAGAAAATTTGTCAACATTGTCACAGCAGTGTTTGACATTAGGTTAACACATCTTTATTGAATGAATGAAAAGTCAGTATTCATAATATTTATATCACCAGGCTAAAGTGAGGCTCACACTGTGATACCAGTTTGTAAACTAGAAAGAACTTTGGGTTTACAATTGGACACATCTGGCTTCTGACTCTGGTTATACACAGCAGTATTGTGAACTTTTCAGGTCTGTTTTCCATGTTTGTGGGGTGGATATAACATAGTTTAATGGTTTCTTCTGACCATAAAATGAAAAGAAAGGCCCATAAAACACTTAGCTGTGAGCATTTAGTTGAAAATTAGAAGTTTTGATAGTTCGTATGTGAATGTGCTTTGTAAGTGATAACACATACACATACACAGTACTAATTTTACTGAGGACTGCTCTGTGCAGTATACTGTGATAATCATTTCAGAGTAAAAGGCTCCAGTGTTCATAGGCAGCCCACCCCTAGCAGTATAAGAGGCTCTCTTACCGGACAAAGGCATGGGCCCCTCCTCTCTTCCCCTAAGAAGGTTAATTTAAGCTCCTTGGCATCCTGGGTCTTCTGTGTTCTTGAGAGACTTTTGAGGATACTTTTCTGGAGTGTGAAACTTGTAGCTATGGTACCAGTAAAAACAGCTGATCTCAATATACATATGGCTAAAAGCTGCTAACAATACTCATGCCACAGCCTGAAGGTTGGGCTGCCTTGAAATTTTCTCCTCTGGATTAGTTCGTCCACTGCCCTGAAATTGAGTCTTCCACAAAGTCTCAGGATATGGTCCTGAAACTGAGTCTTCCACAAATTCTCAGGATATGGCCAAAATGAAGATTAAAATTTAACTTTGTTAGAGTGTAACATGCATGGTCCCTAGTCCATTTTCCAAACTTTTCTGATGGCCAGTTGAATCCCCTTGAGCCTGGTCTTTAATGTCCACCTTCCTATCAGCATACTGGTCTTCTGAATTCCAACCAGGATTTCCCACTAGGTTCTGACCACAGGATTCTAGGGCTTTTTTAGCCCCTATGTCCATCTTTCCAAAGTCCTCCCACAAACCAATTTCAAAGGCTTCTGAACCATGTAATCAATGATAGCCATGCAACAGCCCCACTCCCTGTATCAGTTTTCTGTATTAGTTTTCCCTTTGCTAGGACCAAATAACTGATACTCACAACTGAATGCAGTTTATTTGGCTCAGTTTCAGAGAATTCAATTTATGATCAGCTTGTGTTAAGACAGAAATATCACGGCAGAAGGCACAGCAGAGCAAAGCTATTTAGTGCATGACACCTGGGAAGCAGAGTGGGGGTTAGTATTAGAGTTAAAAAGTCATAACAGACTTTTCCTCTCTGATATGCCAATGTCTCTTTTTTTAGTTTTTTCTTTTGTGGATCTTCTGGTACTTCCTTCCTATTTAGTCTCAGGGTCCCAAATGTCTGTTTTTTTTTTTTTTTTTTTTGATTTTTCTCCAGTACCAGGAACCAAACTCACGACCTTGCGCTTGCCAGGCAGGCGTTTTTTGCCGCTGAGCTAAATCCCCAGTCCCAAATGTCTGTTTTGTATTGTTAAAGAATATCACTGAGTTCTGGAGAAGGATAAAAATTATATCTAATATATTTTATAGTAAGAGTTTTTATTGATTGTAGCTCAGAATTATAGGTTACTTTTCACAAATAAAGTAAACAGGAATTAATAAAAGAAAATAACCAGAATTTTCTAGATTTCACTAGAAATAAACATCAAAGGCAAATACAATATTCTAAATGAAAAAGTATGCAAAATAGTCTATATATAACAAATAACAGACATAACAGTGTATCTCCTGCAAACAAGAATCAACTGGTTGAAATAACAGTTGCCTGAACGATGCTCAGGATATCAGTACTTAAATAAATGCACTGCCCAAGTGACGCTTGTGGTAAACTACTAAATGGTTAAGTCCATTTGTTCAAAGGTTTTATTCAACTGACTTTTGGGGAGGGTGTTTAGTTGATCTATTCATATTGTGTTCATCTATTTGATCCTTTATGTCTTGTAGTACTTGTTTTATGAAAGTGAATGTGCCATTGTTTGGTGCATATATGTTAATCTGTTAGCTCTTGTTAAGATTGTTCCCTTAACTGACATATATTCACCAATTTTGCTTGTATTGGCCAGTTTTGGGTTGAGGTTCACTTTGTCTGAATAAAAGATAGTAAAATCTGCTGCTTTTTTAAGTTTATGTTTCGTGGAGTACTTTCTTATCCCTCATCATTTAACTTTTAGTCTATGAGTTCCTTTTTGGGTGAAATGTGTTTCTTGTTGGATTTTGTTTTGGGATCCATTCTGCAGTCTGTGTCTTGATTGGTGAATTGAGACCTTTGACATTGAAAGTTATTACTGATAGGTCTGGACTTATTCCTGTTACTGCCTTATTTTCCTGTTCCTGATTCTCCTTCTCTTCTGCTTAACTGCTCACCCTACTTGGTGTATTCATCCCATTAGATTTCTTGCCACTGTTAGTTTCATTGTCTTTCTATGTCAGCGATGGTGAACCTTTCAGGTATTTAAATGATGCAAACAGTCCATTGTGGCACTCATGCCATAAGTGTGCCACTACTGACCTAGTATCTTGAGAATATTTTGGAGTGCTTGTTTGGTGCTTTGTTTATGTGCTCTATCATGCAAGATCTTATTTATAAAATCCATCAATTTTGAAAGATGGTGTTGCAGCATTTGTTGATGTGGGTTGTAAATTGTTTTATGGTTTGAAATAATTCACCTCCAGCTCTCCTGGTCTTTAGGGTTGGTGTTGTGAAGTCTGCTGTAATTCTAGTGGGTTTTCCTTTACAAATAATTTGTTGCTTTTCTATAAGTGTTTTTAAAATACCATTATTGTATTGGCTTCCTGGATTTTGTCTATGATGTGTTTTGTGGAGGCTATTTCCTGATTGTGCCTATTTGGGGTTCTACATGTTTCAATTATCTGCAGGTTAATTTCTTTTCCCTTATTTGGAAAACTTACTATTATTTCACTGAACAGGTTTTTTTTAAAATGCTATTTGTGCCATTTTCTGACTTGCCACTCATTCCAACTAACCTTAGGTGAGGCTTCTTTTATCATCTAGGAGCTGTTGGATCTCTTTTTCACATTCTGTTGTCTTTAAGATGTTGCTTATTACCGTAATTAGTCACTGACTGCAGCCCTATCTTCTAGTTAACTCTGTCCTCATATTGGTCACTTCTGCTGCTCGTTCCTTCAATAGAAGATTTAATGGAGATTCTAATTCTTTTTGGATCACACACATTTGCATCATTTTGCTCCTTTTTTCATGTCTTCCTTAGACTGACTTTATTTAATTGGTCCAGTGTCTTGTTACCTGTATCTTCTGTGTTGCCAACTGCCTTATTTAACTGCTTTGTTACCTCCTCAGTGCCATTTCAGGTCATTCTAGTGTGAGGCTTTTGCTTTCCTCCTCTTCAATACCCCATGGATCAGCTTGGGGTAGTTGGGAGTTTTGAGAGGCATCTCATTGTCTTGTCCTATCATGGCTTTATTTCTGTTGTTTTCTCTTGAGGCTTGTGGGTTTATTGTCGTGTAAATTTTGCTTCTAGTATGGAGACCTCTTCAGTTAATGTCTGCTTTTCAATGGTGTTCCCTGGGCCTGCGTAACTACCAGCCTTTATCCCTGTCCCAGGATCCAACCACCTCTGTTTACTGGAGATGGGAGGTTGCAGTGTGTTTGTCTAATACCCTGTTTCCTCCAAATGGGCCATAGTATTATTCATAAACCCTAGGTAATGTAGATACTGGCATCTGAAGAAAACCAATTAATAGAAACAGTTATGGCTGTAGTAATAAAATCAGTATCAATTACTGCATTAAATACTTACAGTATGAACAATAACTTACCTACAGTAAATATCTACTAAAAGGAAATTTACTAACAATAGCATAGCATTCAACAAGAGTATAAAGTTAACTATCTAGCGATTCATAAACCTTAATAGTTTTGCTAGTAAAGGTGGAAAGGGTGGGAAACCAGAGAATTTAAAAAAAGTAAAAGCTGAAAAATTAATTGATGAGACATGCATGATGAGAGAGAAGAAATATGGGGAGGTCCTACTAAGGAATAAAAGGAAATAAATAGTGACAGAAAACAGTCACTAGAAAGAACAAACAAGAAAAGGAAGAAAAAGATAAACAACAAAATCAGGAGATAAAAGAAAGAGAAAAAGTAAGGTACGAGAAAAATCCCTAACCCTGAAAAAAATGGAGGCTAGATACAAAATCACAGAAAGATTGAGGCAAGGAAAATTCCTGTGTTACACCAGGAACAGTTTCTTTCCACCATCTGAGTCTTGGAATCCAGCCAGATAAGACTTTCTTTGCCTTGCTTTCAGGCTATGGGTTTCTGAGGTACCCTCCTTGCACTAGAGGCCCCTCTGTTCCTTCCTTCCAGTCTGTGGTTACCTTCACGTTGGGTCCTTGCTCCTGTTTGTAGATGGGGAACACAATCAGCTCTGTTTTCTGCTGGACATAGGCTGCAAGGTGAGGATTCAAGTGTGCCTTTGGACTTTACTTTCACAGTCGTAGGGTCTGGGTACTCTCTTCTCTCCCTGGGTGTTGTCTCCTCTAGGATTGGGTCAATTCATTTCCATCTCTGGTGCTCCACGCTTTGCTCCCCTGTGGGACGTTGCTTCTCCCATGTGTGTGTGCTCTACTCTGGGTCGCTTTTTTGTTCCGGCTCTTCTGTCTTACAAGGAGACAGGGTCTGGCTCCTGGGCCACAGGTCTGTTTCTTCATGCATACATGCACACGTGTGTGTGTGTGTGTGTGTGTGTGTGTGTTTGTGAGCTGCTTTGGGTTTGATCTCTCCCTTGGGTGGGGGTGCTTCTAGTCTTCTCTCTCATGGAGGGGGATCCCTTCCAGATCAGCTCTTACGTAGGGTTGGGATAATGCTCTGGCTTTTAATAGTTTTAGTTTAAAGAAAGTGGTAGTTTTTCCTTTTTGTAACACAATACTTCATTTTTTAAAAAAAAATTTAATTAGTACATGTTTGCTGACAAAATGATTATGTTCATAATGGGGAGCTGGTACAGGTACATAACACATCTCCCTTTACACTCCCCCTCTCTTGGCCCACTTCCCATTTACAAAATATCTACCTTCCCCATTTCTTATTATTTATTTTATATTTTAAAGGGTATATTTTGGGAAGGAGATCATAGAAGTCAATTCACTCCACATATAGAGTTTACAGATACTTACATACTTTTATATACTTTACCCTTACCAAGAGAATGCATAGACACTGAATAGTCTAAATCTGGAGATAGGATATGTATGATGTGGTATCTTACAGAACATAAAACAGAGTATGATTTTAACCAAGTTCACATAAATTTTATTTGAAAGCACTAAGGTTAGCACTTGTTCCTCTGCATATCACACCTGTGGCTTTTCTCTTGAGGTTATGGGACCAATAGTATGTTACTTCTTCTGAAAATTACATTATTCTCTTTGGCTTTAGATACTGCATTGTCCCAGAAAATTTTACCTAATGCTTTATAAAGAACAATGATACAGAGCCAGGTGTGATGACATATGGCTATAATCACAGCACTGAGAAGGCTGAGGCAGAAGGATTGCCAAAGTTTGAGGCCACCCTGGGCTACACAGTGAGTTCAAGTTCAGCCTGAACCACTCAGCAAGACTCTGTCTCCAAAAGCAATGATACAAACATCCACAGAACAAATAAATATCCTGAAAGTAAAGGTGCAGTATTTCACTGGGTATACAGTAACTATTTAAAGATTGTCTCAAAAATCCAGCACATAAATACGCACATAGAAGGCATGACTGCATATAAAAATATGTTAGCATCTTAAATTACAACTCTGATAAGTCCATATTTTGTTCTTTATAAGTTAAAAAATATATATAGATGTATAAACTTATAATTTATATAAAATTACTCTCTAAGAGACAGAATCACACACATGAAGTTTTCTTCTGTTACAGTAATTTGGGAAGAACATTAGAACAAAGATTAGAAGAGCCTGCTGCCTCTGGGGGTGGCCCAGCCTGCGTCACCCCACTGCCCCCACCTCTCTGCACTCGTCCCCTCTCACCTGAGCAGGACGGCTTGGCTGGTGGCACCACTGTTGTCTGAGCGCCCAGAACTCTCTGGGTTGGACACTGCATGTGGGGAATCTCCCAAGACCCACTGAAGTTTGCTCGGATCAGCAGGCCACCACTGCCTGCAGTCGTTCTCCACAGATGCTTCAGGGTCATTAGCCAAGTGGAAAGAGAAAGGGACCCCAAATTGCTCTTGTACTTCTGCTTTTCCCAGTCTTGGGGAGAACACCAGCTCATGCACACGTGCACATGCCTGTTGGCAGCATGGGGGTGGGTAGGGTATCATGTACAGCACCTTGGGAGGTGTGAATGTCCCAATTCACTCCTTAACCTTTACATAATAATAAAGAGTTGCATGATGTGTGTAGTTTATCAAAAACACAGTAATTTTCCTAGTGTATCCACCAGAAAGCTATAAAATGTGCCTAGTTTATCAGAAACAACAATTTCATACTGCACTCACCATTCAAGTTGACATCTTTGGCTTGCAGGAAGGTGGTTATTGTCTGGAAGGAGCGTTCCTTTCCATAAGAACATGAAGAATCTGGCTGTCTGGTGTCCTTTTTCTCCTTGGGAGACCTGCTTCTGGCTCACTAGAGGTTCAACCTTTTCAGAACTAGAAACTGACCTATGGTTATCTGTTTCTGTCTTTTCTTTAACAACACCATTCTGTATATGATATGATATTGTCATTAAGCAAGTGAATACAGTGATTGGCCTTTTCTCTCTCTGGATGGTCTACTCTATAATTCTCCGTCCATTTTTTCAGGATTTCCTTTATTTTACAAAAACAATTTTGCTGCACTGATTGTTGATACTCCCCCTCCTCTTTGGAAGCCTCCTCACTGCCCTTCTCTGTTGCTCAGCCAGAAGCTGCTGAAGTTCCTGTGTAGACAGCTCCTCTGTGCCTTCCTCCACTTCCTCCCTCAGTTTCCCAACATCACCACTGTCTACCTGAGAGCCTATGACTCTGCTATAGGGACAGTGTCATCAACCACAGGGTCAGTAGAAGACTCAGGCTCCTCTACACAGCCTTCAAATTCTCTCTCTTGTATAATTTTAGGCTATGCTTTCTAGGCAGATCTCAGTGTGCTTAGAGAGGCATTGGCCCAGGATTTCTCAATTAACCCCATGCAGGAAAGGATGTTGTAATGTTCCTTCCAGCACTCTTTAAGGGTTAAATTTACCTGAGACCATCTGGAAGCACTTCAGGAACATTTCCTTGGTATATAGCTCCTTAAAGTTAGCTGTAACCTGTTGGTCCATAGGTGGAGGAAGAGGCTGAAGCTGGAAATTGGTCACATGTGGGGCAAGGCAAGGCAAGTCTGAAAACGAAGAAAGCCCAAGGCAAAACAAGCTACTTCAATCCAGAGACCACCAGGCTCAGCTGGAGACAAACCAAGCCAGTGGTTGTTGCTAGGTAGGGCTGTGTCACATGACACTAACTTTGTCAAATGTATAAATAAACAGTCTTATGGTAGTTGAACCATTCACTTTCCTTCCATCTGGAGAGAGAGGGCTCCACCTGACCTCAGCTTTTGTCTCTTTATTTTTCCTATCCTCTTGCTGCCCTCTCCCCACCCCAGGAACATTGAGAGCTGCAAGGGAAGCAGCACATAGGCTGCAGTAGAGGAGTAGTATTAGATGGGAAGAACTCTACTGAGAGGCATGGAAATTCTTCAGCCAATTCCTCCAAATCTTGTGGGTGAGCAGGAGGATTGTCCATTGTGAGGAGAACCTTGAATAGTAAAACCTTTGTCCTCTAGATATTTCTTAACAGTAGGATAGAAACCTTCCCTGATCTACTCAAGAAAAATTACTATTGTTACCCAGACATTTTCTTCTATTCCTGGGTAAAATATCTTCTGTTGGGCATTTTCTTCCACAAAAGGCCAGTTTCATCATAGTTGAAAACTTGATGAGATTAAAAGCCATTTTTCTGTGTCATCATTTTGAAGTGGTGTATGTAACTGTCAGCAACCCTTTTATCAGCAGTGGCTGCTTCATGGTGCCTAGTTATACTATGAACCTCAGTTCTTACTTTAAAATTGTGAACCCACCCCTTTTACTATTGTCAATCATTGATGGATTATCCTTTATGAGTTCTGCATTTATAGCCCTAGCTTTTTCACAAGCTATAAACTCAGATAGTCCATAATCTGCCATCTGCCTTGTGCTTATCCTCACTAATAATAGCCTTCAGTAACACATTTAGCAACACTAGCTTCCTTATACAAATCTTTTCTTTGTAATATTGTTGAGATGGTGGATTTTGACATGCTGTATGTATTAGTGAGATTGGTCGCACACACATCACTCTCATATTCTCCACATTTTCCTCCTTCTTTTCAATCGTGATTGATTTCTTTACCTTCCCTTCCTTCATTAGCTTCTTTCCTGGGTTTCTCGGGCCTGTTATGATAGCAGTAATCCTAGTGATTATAAGCATTGACCAAAGTCACATCCACAAACAAGAGCATATGGGCTCATACTGAAGCTTAGATACACTTACACAGTTTTTCTGGCATTGCAAGTTTTTGTATACAACTGCACAAGCAGCTGGCATTTGGGCTGTAACTCAAGACTTTGGTTGTAAGTTAAGCCTAAACTTCTGGTCATAACCCAGGTTGTCCATATGTGAGGTGGTCTTGAGGGTCCACTGTGTTTGCTTTGTTTAAAAGATGAGTAACATGTGGATACAGAGTTAATTTTTGTGGAACAAGACTGGTTACAAGGAAATATGTGGAATGAAGTACAGTGCTGAGTGTAATGTGGGAAGAGTGCTATTTTATCTGAGGTGAAGAAAACATTTGATTAAAAAAGTGAGTTAGATGCTCACAGGTGGACTTGTTCTGCATTTGTATGTGAGTTTACTGATGTTATTTGTTAGGCCTTGGAGAATTTGTTCTTTGATGTTTACGTTCCTGTAAGGTGCTGTTAGGTAAAAATAGTGGAACTGTACCTTTGGTACCCAGGTATTAGTAAGGGTCATTTATGATGAAATCCTTTATACACTTTTGGCACTTAGAATCAAGGGGTTCAGTTCTTGACCTAAATGAGCCTCCAGAGTGTTTTTCCAGTTAAACAAAATACTGAATTATGAGTATTGTTCTAGCAGACATATTTCCTCTATGCTTATAGAATATTAAAGTATTTCAAGGTGTGGGCTGTAGTATGGCTTGGTGGTAGAACATGTGCTTAGCATGTTTGAGACCTTGGGTTAAAGAATTTCTTAGGTTTCCTGAATGAGCCTGTGTTTTCATTTGAACATCTATTACTTTTGAAGAAAATAATTTGGGTTTTGGATTTAGGTTATAATCTAGTTTTTGACTATCAAGTGAGAATAGAATTTAACTTCCATTTGACTTTATTTTTTTGAAAGCAGGCAACATTCTTTTAACTGAATTTCTTGAGGCCACATCTGCAGTATCAGCTCAAGTGGAAGAGCTTGCCCTCAAGGGTACAGAAAATACATGCTTTGTTAAGACATCTCCGGGCCTCCCCAGGGAAGGTTAAGACTCCCTGAACCTGACCACTGATGTGGTTTGCCTGGCAGTGTAAATCATGCCTGCTGGCATGCTTCACACTTCCTCAGTACTGTTTGCACATACGCCACATACATAGTGTAACCTCTTTCCGGTAGGCCTACATTCCTGGAATGACAGTTTCCATGACATCTGTGAAAGCAGAATACTGATAATGTTATTTTTTGGTGGTGAGCAATCCTTATTTATCCTTAAATACTTTCCACTGTCAAAAATTTTGCAGATGCCTTTATGAAAGTTAATTCCATCAGTAAATAATTAATATGCATAGTGCCCCAGTGTTACCAGTGGCAAAGTAGGTAATTGTTTTGCAAGAAAGTGCCCAGAGGGGCAGTGTTTGAAGTTAGGCTTCATTTTATGGACCAAAGGAGGTGACTATAGTCGCTGGTGGTTGGTTCAGTTCCACTGGGCTAAGTTCTTTAAAACCAATGGTTGCATTTTACTTTTGTATTCCCAGCACCTCAGAAGTGCGCCTTACAGCACTCACTAAATGTGTGTCAAATAGAACCCTGACAAATATAATTAAAAGCTATTTTTTCTTTCTACTTTTTAAATCTGAAGATTGTTTTTCTAAAAATAAATGTATGAATCAGAACGTCATTGACTTGAAGGGAAACTTTTTTAAATGAGGATTTGAATTTTTATAGTAGCTTTTAAAAATATGTATTTTTTGCCCTTTACTTCAGAAAAGGAAAGTCTGTTTAGAAAAATACATATTTTAACTTATTTAACAAATAGAAGCAGCATTTTTAATGTTAACTGGTTTTGTTATAGGCAGGTGAGTTAGATAAAAATTTTATAGGCGGTCAGATAGGGCCAGGCCCCTGAAGGAGCCAACATGAAAGACAAGATAAAATACCTGTGGGCCTGACCTCAAGACAAAAGGACTAAACAAATGCACCCACATACCTCCCTGGGTGTGAACATAAGAGATTGATATTCTAAATAAGTAACAACCACCTTTAAAAAGCCAGAAACACTCACTAGCCCAACCCCCTACAGGAAAAGCCTTGTCCTATATTCATGCCCCCTTTCTACTGGACTCACTTCCCCATTTGATCCCCATTTACTCAATTTAACCTGAACTATTATATTTCTAACCTTATTAGCTGACCATAGTTTTGTCCCACCTCATGCCCACCTTGTAATTTCCCATTTTCCCCCTATCTTGGACCCGCCTCACCTTGGGGTTTTTGCTCTATAAAGTCCCTGGGAAGAGCAAGGTCCTTGGCAACCCTCTCGGGCCCCTCTGTCCTCTCTTGGACAGAAGCTTTCTTTCCCTCAATAAACATATTCTGCTCTTAACCTCCGTTGTTCCTAAAATTCATTCTTTGATTTTAGAGAACACGAACTTGTCCCAGATATCATTCAGGTTGGGAGTTTTTATTTTCCTGTATCAGTTGCACAGTTAACATTTCACGTTTTTGATAATTTATGTATTGGTGTCTTTAAAATGCCTTGTCAGATTTATGGTTTTATGCTATTACTTTTGGAGATTTGCAAGTTATTTACATAATACTCTGTTCCTAATGCATCATGTTTAAATATATAATTGTTTCCATATCATTTGACCTTGGTGATGACCTTTTATTTTACAACTCCTTTAGCTTATGTTGTTCTTTTGGTAGCTTGTGTCACATGTCAACAAATAAATCAACTAATGATCTACTATATATAACTTCTAGACATCTCTAATTCTGTGTAGCATCTTAACTGTGTAGATAAAGAGATGTGCAGAGAATTACATTTAAAGCCCCATAAAGGGGTTATGAAAGGGTTCAATTGGATGGGTAAAGAGTAATTTTGTTAAGAATATCATAGTTTTTTAATTTTTTTAAAATTAAAGATCACACATATGATGTGATTTCTACTCCAAAGGGATGCTTACTTCAGTATTATAAAATAGATTTCTTATATGATTATGTCCTGAAAATTGTAGCTTTTTAGCTAGACTTGATGGCACATGCCTATAATCCCAGCACTTTGGACTCTGAGGCAGAAGGATGGCGAGTTTGAGGTTAGTCTGGGCTACATAGTGAGATCTTTTTTCAAAAAACAAAAAAAAATTTAAATGTCAACAATAGACTTACTAGAAACATAATTTTATTTACATATTTCAAACATATAGGAAGGTGAGTGATTTAAAAAGCACACACCAATTCCCACCATGCAGATTTAATGACTATTTGACAGTATTTTCTCCAGATCTATGTATGTATGCCTTTATGTGGTAGCTTGTGTTTTGCTTTTTTGCTGTGCTGGGGAGCTGGAGACTAAACTCAGGTGCTTCACCAAATAAATGTCCTGCACTAAGTTCCACCTCACCTCCCTTCTTTGTGTTTTTATATTTTTAACATGTGTGTATGTTTTTAAATCACTATAAAATGCTGTTTCATGTATTTGTTCTCCAGCATGCGGATGGCTCAGTGATTTCCTCTCTCCTGGAACTCCCGGTTGTGTGTAACCGTCACCTACACTGAAGCGTGCTGACTGTAACCACCAGAATTTTGAGGCAATGAAGCGTGTGATTTCTGAGGCCGTGTTTTTAAAGCACTTCTCTATTTTATCTTTTCCTTGTCATTTTGTAGATAATATGCATTTCGCATATTAATGATGTTACACATATTTCAGCAGTCTTTCATAGTGTGGTTGATTGTTGTACTTTGATTATGCAGTCTCCTTGAATAAAGATTTCTATTTTTAATATATTCTTACTAATCTCATAATGGTTTGTTCTTTCTGGGTTTTGTATAGGAAGTGTCATAAAGATACATCCTATTTGTCTTTCCAAAAGTTTAAAATACTTTTTAACATGTAAGTGTCTAATCCAACTGAGATTTTTTTTTTTCTTTTTGTATTATTTTAGGATCTTGGTTTACTTTTTGCAATGGTCTAGCTTTTCCTTCATGTATTAATATTTCTAACGCAATGTCTGTCATTCACTTACTTTGTAAGTTCCAAGTTCTGAGCTCTTTGTATTCTTTCCTTTTTACATATTGGCTTAATGCAATGCTAAGACCCCCCTGTGAGTTCTCCTTACAGGCTGCCCATCCTCTTAGCAAGAAAGAATTCTGCCTGATAGCCTTTGAATTGAGAATGGCTCTTCTTGGTTCTACAGCAACCCTCCAGCCTTTGGATTTGAACTGGCAGATTTTAGAATTGCCAGCTGCCATAATCATATAAGCTAATTACTTGCATTATCCCATATATCTATATCTATATCTATAATCTATATCTGTATCACCTATATCTATATTTATCTCTATCTCTAACTTTATCTCTTTATATCGACATCCATATCACCTATATCTATATTATCTATATCATCGATGTCATCTATATCTATATATCTATCTGGATCTGTATTTCTTTTTTTTCTTTTTTTTTTTTTGTTTTTTGGTTTTTTTCCCATTCCAGGAATCGAACTCATGACGTCATGCTTGCCAGGTAGGCACTGTGCCACTGAGCTAAATCCCCAGCCCCGTGGATCTGTATTTCTATGGAGAACTCAATAATGTGTTACCCAAAACCAATGTACTAGTATCTTCATAACATTCAAGTTTTCACTCTTGACATTGCTTTTTTGACAACTCTAAAATCCCATAATGATCACCTGATTGAATCGATCATCACCTTCTTAGCCACCACTCTTTCCCCTAGTAATCACTAATCTTTCTAGCTTTATGAATGTGTTTATTTTAGATATGTCACATACATTGAATTGTACAGTATTTTTCCTTTTATGTTTACCATGTATCACATTTTCATGTAGTATCTTTCAGAACTTAATTTCTTTTAATACTATCCCATTGTGTATATATGTCATATTTTGTTTACTTATCCGGGCACTTGGGTTGTTTTCCTCACTTATTACAAATAATGCTGCAGTAAACATTTGCACAAAAGCATGTTTAAGTCCTATTTTCAGCTCTTTTGGATTTCTAGAAGTGAAATCTCTGGGTGTTATGGTTTAGGTCCAGAATGTTTCCCAAAAGCCTCATGCTCACAGTGGAGCCTTTGGATTGTGAGTGGGTCGTGGGGGCCCTACACTAATTAGTGGACAAATCCATTGACAAGCTCAAAGCCTAATGCGTTAGTAGGCAGTGAGCCAGTCAGTGGGGTCCTGACCTAGAAAGGTCTGTCCTTCCCCTCTGTCCTTTCTGGCTGCCATGGATTGAGCAGCTTTCTACTACCAGTCCTTCCACCATGCTGATTCTGCCTTGGAGCCAGCTGACCATGGATCAAACCCACTGAAACTATGAACCAAAATGAACCTATCTTTTCCATTTTGGGTGTCAGATATCTTGTCTCAGTGACAGGAAAGTGACTAACATACTGGGTCACATGGGAATTATATTTTTAATTATTTTTTTGAGAGCTGTCAAACTTTTCTATGTGGCACACCATGTTACATCCCCACTGGCACTGGATAAGGCTTTTAATGTCTACACATTTCCAACATTTATTTGTTGATAATAATCTCCTCTACCAAGTGAGAAGTGTTTTCACATTGTGGCTTTAATTTAGATTTCAGGAATGACAGGTTATGTGAGACACATTTTTACGTGCTTATTGGTCATTTGTAAAACTTTTTCGAATATATGCTTATTCAAATTCTTTGTCTATTTAAATTTTTTTAATGTTGTGTTGTAAGAGTTCTTTGTATATTCTATCTGGTAAACCTTTTTCAGAGAAAAGACTTGCATTATTTCTCATATCCTGGTAGGTTGTCTTTTTACTCTCTTAATAAACTCCTTTGATGCACAGAAATTGATTTAGAAGAAACCCAATTTATTTATATTTCCTTTTTTGCTCATGCTTTTAGTATCAGATCTATGAATTTATTGGAAAATCCAGTGTTGAAGATTTGCCATTATGTTTTCTTCTAAGAATTTTATATTTTGATTCTTATATTTTAATTGACTTTGGTAGATTATGTGAAGTTTGCATTCAATTTTTTTCTTTTTCACGTGAATATTCAGGTGTCTCAGCATCATTCGTTGGAAACATCATTCTTTATTCCTTTGGTGATCTTGGCACCCTCATTAAAAGCTGATGGACTGAAAACCTGCTTTTTTATTTCCGGACTCAGTTCTCTTCCACTGATCTAAATGTTCATCTTCATTCTCACTTTCTGGCTTGCTCCTTTGCAGTACCCCTGCTGTCCTAATTCCGTAGGAGGATGCGAAGCAAAGAGAAAACTGAGCAAGAAGTGACTGAGATGTTGTTCAGGGCTTGTAGAAAAGTATCTTTTGCTCACAGTAGCAAATATGTTGTACTGGCTTTCAGGTGTATGGAGATTGAAGAGAGATAAGAATTCTTAAAATGGAATATTTGTGTTTTGCAGACATATTTTCTCTGATACGCATGCCACATGAGACGTGACTTTAAAATAGGCTCAGTGGATGGACTTTGTGTTGTCTTTTGTAGTGGAGCACAACTCACAGGCTGAGAAGGTTCCTTCCATGCTGCCTGTTTTCCGTGATCTACTGTAATGCAATGTACATAGTGGGTGCTCCATAAAGGAATGATAGAAGAACAAGTTAACCTCTCTGAGGTGGATTTATCTTAATTTCTTATGCAAAATATATACTTACATGTACACATTATGTTTATAATTATAATTACTTTCTTTTAAATAAGCTTTAACTGCTGTTTCTTTTATGTCCCTGTAAGCTAATTTGTCTTAGCCATTATTATAAACTATTAATTTTATGGTATTTATTTCATGCCCAGAAATCCCTCCTGGAGCACCCCACTGTATTGTCTGTGAAGAAATGTGCTTTTGAGTCAGCTATGAATAGGAATTGAGTTGAGTTGTTTGAGAAACCAGTGATACTTCACAGGGGTTGGTCAAAGCAGCTGGCTTCCTGAACTCCAGGGGTATCTCTTGCAATGGCCACATCTCTACCCATATGAATGATGGAAGGAACTTTTTCTGACTTCCTTTGCTGTCAATAGACCTTCTTTGCCGGTAGTTGTACCAAAATTGGTGGATTGTTTCTTTGAATGGTCTTGTGGTCAGAGTATAAAGAATTGGGTTCAAAGCACTGTTGATAGGCAGAATAAAAATCACCACCCAAGAGGTTATTGTACCTGGAAGAGAAAAATGAAATAGTTTGTGTGTGTATAGGTGTTTACAAGGATAGAAACCCTTTCCTGTGTCTTCCAGCCCTAGCCCATTGTTGAGTCTTAATTTTTTCCTTTGATGTCATGTACTTAATACCAGCTCTCCATTTTCCCAGGGTGTCTTCTCAGACAGCCAGTGTTTGAGGGGAGTGCGGAGGGTTCTTAGCTAAAGTAGCTTCTCCTGACTACATCTTCAGGAGTATTCCATTCAGTAGAAATGTTTTCCACAAAGTAATGATAGAGGATTATGATTGCAATATAAGAAAACCATATTGTTTAGTGTTTAAATCATACCTTTTCCAAATGTGTTAACAAGTACATGATACATATAATGTTTCTCAGAATGTGCAGGCTTGTCTTCAGTGGATATTTTCTCCTGATATTTATTTCATTTTAAAAGTAGGTATGCATTTTTAGACTTTGGACCAATATTTATTTCAGTGAAAACTTCTTTGGCTAAACTCGATTAAAAATCAACTTAGGGGCTGAGGATATATCTCAGAGATAGAATAGTGTGCATGGTCTGTCCCCAGCACCACAAAATAATAGTAATAATAATAATAATAATATAAAAGTAATAATATATGTACATGATAATTTTATACGTATACATTTAAAATGTAAATATTGCTATACATATCAACAGGACATTTGCTGATTTCTTTATTGCGCAAAAATGTGCAACATAGAGTTTACCATTTTAACCTCTTTCTTTTTGGTGCAGGGGGTTGACCCTGGGGGTTTGCATGTGCTAGGCGAGTGCTCCACCACCTAGTTACACACCCAGCTCCCCATTTAACAACTTTTAGTGTGCAATTCAGTAGTATTAAGTACACTCACTGTGTTTTACAACCATCACCAATCCATCTTCATAACTTTTTGTCTTCCCAAAGTGAAGTTATACCTCTTAAACAGTGATTCTCTATTTTGCCCTGCCCCAGCCCCTACCAACCATCATTATATGTTCTGTCAGTTTGACTGGTCCAGGGAACTGCATGGAAAAGGGATCATAAAACTTTTTCCCTTTTGTGTCTAACTCATTCATTTAGCATAATGTCCTCAAGACTTAGCTGAATTGTTGCATGTGTTAGTGTTTTGCTTTTATTCAGCTGGGTAACAATCCATTGTGTTGTGTATACTACATTCTGTTTATTCATTCTCCTGTGTACGGACACTATATTTTTTCCATCTTTAAGTATTGTCAATAATGCTGCTATGCATATGTGCGTACAAATATCTACTTGAGTTGCTGCTTTCAAATCCTTTGGTAATTTATCCAGAGGTAGAATTGCTGGGTTGAACTCTATTTAATTTTTTGATGGAATAACCACTACCCTATTTCACACAGCATCTACGCCATTTTATATTCACAACAGGAATACACAAATGTCCCAATTTCTCCATGTTCTAGCTGACACTTCATTTTCTATGTGAGGGGGCATTTTGTTTAGGCTTTGAAATGGGGTCTGCTTGTATCTTAGGCTGGACTCCAACTCACAGTCCTCTTGCCTCAGCCTCCTTAGTGCTGTGATTACAGGTGTGTGTCAACACCCTAGCTATGTGTGTAAGATACTAACCACCCTACGGGATGTAACACACATTATTTTTTAAATAATGAGTGTTTTCTTCTATTACCTCTCATACTCTGTTGTAATGTTTTCTCAGTTGAATATTTTCCAAGAGGAAAACTTCTTACATTTTGAAATTTCTTCAATAATAATTTTGACTTAGTCTCCATTCTAATAGCACTACAAACTATTTATTTTGGTTATTGTTCTTTTGCTCCACTAGTAATTGTGTTATTTAGCATTAATATAAAGAACTAAACAACTTCCTGCCAGTAAACATTTATTGATGACAGAGTCTAAAGTCCATACAACTTGGACTTATAATTTTTGAAACTAGTTAGTGTTAAGAATTTTAATTGTGTTCCTCGGAGGAGTACTGTGAAAGCAAAGTATTTCTTTACAGAAAGAAACAGAAGTTGTACCTGGTATTTCTACCTGAAGCAGTGAAAGAAATTTTAGTACAAAAATGGGTATCCAGCATAATGCATCTGTAAATACAATAAAGAAAAACCGCTTGGCAAGGATCATCTCTTTTTTAACTTGATTCCTTATTTCAGTTGCTGTCCTGGTGCTTCGATGAACACTGTAAAACATGCTCCCATAGGAAAACACAATGACGACAAACGCCGCTAAGTTCACGCCTGGTTAGGACAAAAGGGATGTTAACAATGTCTAGGGACACGCTTTCAAAACAAGCAAATAAATAGAGCATCCCCTAAGGTGTTATTATTAAGGATTCAAATGCCATAATACGTGTTTTTCATATTTCATATAGATTCTTAAGTTGCACAGAAATTATTTTTTTTGGTGATGCTGGGGATGGAACCTAGGGTCTTTGGTGCCTAAGCAAGTGAGCTCCATCACTGAGCTACGCCCCTAGCACACCATGAATTCTTTTGAGTTAAAGTATTATTGAAATCATAGAAAAGGATGAGACACTTAACTTTATAACTGAACATTAAAATAAATTTATAGTAAGGTACAAAATACTCTGGGCCCTATGCTTTCTAATATTAGCGATTTTTAAAATAATTTAACTACTTTGTACTGCATTTTGAGACTTTTTCACGGCTGGTTTAGAACAGCTGTATGTGTACTCCTGGGTGAAAGCTATGTGTGGCTACACACATGCATTTGGAAAGATAATAAGCACCTTATGTTCATATTGTTTTATGAATTATGCTCATATTTTATCAGGCAGCCAAAGTATAGTTTGTTTTTTTATTTTTAGGGTTAACACATGAAATACAAGTGATCAGTGTTTTACTGAGTCTATCAGGTTGGAATTTATATGATAAAGCAGTTATTAAGGGGAAAACATCCGTTGGGGATTCTGATAGAATTCATCTCACTCTCAATGAGAAAAAAAAAATGGGTAAAAGATTTGAAATAAAAGTTTGTAAACTTTAGAAGACATGAGTTTTCTATTATGAGTCGTCTCAGCGTCTGAATGAAAGGGCTTTTTCATCTAAAGTTTCTTACCGAGAAAAATTGCGACAGAATAAATCTGGGCCCCAGTACTTTCTGTATCTTCTGAATGGAGAGGGAAGCACACTCCATTGGTGCCGTAGTAGTTTTTGAACACTTCCTTGTTGCTGAGCGGAATGAAAGCCACTATAAACCCAGCAATCCAAATGAGGATCAGAACTGTAATGGTTCTGCATTTTCGAGGCCTTAAACACCTAAAAGGATACACAATACAGATGTATTTTTCCAGAGTCAGAAAGGTCAAAAGTAGAACTGAAACCTCGGTGGAGAGAATGGCCAGAGCGCCCATAAGCTGGCAGTTCGTACTCTCTGTCCACAGCTGTGCGTGCTTATTGTATTCTCCGCGGAACGTGAGGTCCAAAGCCCCGATGACAAATAAGTACACTCCCATGAGGCAGTCGGCACCTACAGGGGCCAGAAAATTTCATGAATTTAGAGAAACACCTAGGCATGATGGAATTATCAATAAACAATAATAACTTTCATACTGAAAAGGCCCAGTTTCTTTTACCTTAGGAGGAAATAATTTTTATTCTTCTAAGAATTAATGGGCTGGCAATGCAATGTAGCTCAGTGGTAGACAGTATGTGTAGCATACATGAGGCCTTGGGATTGTTCTTCAGTACTACACCAAAAAAGCCCCCAAAAACCAAAAATCCCAAACCCAGAACAACAAATAAAGAAATAAACAGACCCTTACTTAACAATGAGGACCTATTCATTCACCCTTTTGTTTTTTTTGTTTGTTTGTTTTTCTCCGGTACTGGGAACCGAACTCACGACCTTGTGCTTGCCAGGCAGGCGCTTTGCCGCTGAGCTAAATCCCCAGCCCCTCATTCACTCTTTTGGTAAGCAGCCTCACCACACTCTCCTGAATTATGCAATCACCCTCAGTTTTCCTTGAAAATGGAAGTCCTCAAGTCTGAAAGAGCAGAGATCTTGTCTCTGTTCTCCATTCTACACGTATCACCAAGAAGTGTAGAATAAATGCATAGAAGTGGTTATGTTGAACGTTCAGGTAGGGACACAGACGGCAACGGTGTCTGACTCAGCTCTTCGGCTGAAGTTCTTCCTGTTCAGCAAACTAAGGATGTCACCGGGAAACTGCCCTACAGAACAGTACTCTGATTCTCTCTTCTCATTTTCACATTTTCTTCTATTTTCAGGCAGTTCCATCCCCAGATTAGTCTCAGTGTGTATACCCTACTTGTTTTTCTTTTTGTAAATTTTTTAAGCAAACATTTCTATCAGAAATTGGCTGAGATGTTCTGACTGTGCAAACATTCTATGTGAAGTTCATAAAATCATTTGTCTGACTCTAATTCTAGCACTGAAGTTATATTCTAATTTTCATTAGGGAAATTGAACTTCACTTGAAATGTAAGTAACAATACAAAGTATTAAACATTTTCTCAATACTGTTTTTTATATAGTTTGTAATGAAAAGAACAATTTGGTTCTAGACTTGGAGCAAGTTTGGGTGTAGGACATGCAATAGCATGGACAAATTATGCTTGAAAATATAATAGCTATGCTTTTGAATATTTCAAAACTAGAGTTCCTCTGTGGTTAGGAATACTCACAGCAGAGAGAAACGATTGACATGGTATGCAGCTTGTTCTCAGACCTGATATAAGGTCGCATGCAGATGACAAAAATGTTTCCAAAACAGGTGACAGCAGATACAACCCAGACAAACACCCTCTGAATGATGCTGGCCAGGAGGTTCTCAAGGGAGGAGAGCCCATCTGTGTTGGGTTTACAGCTGCGAACATGCGGGGCATAGCCACAGTACTGGAATTTCTTAAAATAGCTGGTTTACAAAAAAGATAAAGATGTTACATTTAATTCAGTGGCACCATATATTAATCTTTATTCGTGGCAATTTTCTTGGTAGAAAGATGTCATAATATAAGGTTCCGAGGGATGTAAAATTTGAGGCACAGTTTTAGACTTTAATTCTCATAAATGATTGTGGATGAGAGTAGCATATAAACATAATGTGAATATGTGTAGGACATGTCCGAGAGTATAAATAAATTGTTAATTTCTGAAAGGTAAATGAGTTTATTTAAAGAAACTCAGTGGGTGATCAGAGTTCAGTCTGTAAGTGCACTGTGACACAGGTCCTGTGGAAGGACAGTTGATTGCTCTCTTGCTGTATTTTACATTTCTTAGGCTGAAGTTTTGCTTGTATCAACAGAATGATGGGAGCTCTGTGTTTTCCAGTTTGGCTGTCACCCATACAGTTACTCTGCTAGTGTAGAATACTTCACTGAGGGAACAACTTATTCACCCTGTGTCTGATTTATTTCACTTAGCATTACGATCTCAAGGTCCATCTATTTGCGGACAAATAACCCAGATGAATCCTCCTTTATGTCTGAGTAGTACTTTATCATGTAAATGCACCTCATTTTCCACTTATTCTTATTACAAGCTCTCAGCAAGCCCATGTGGTAGCATGTTACTGTAATCCAACCAGCACTCTAGGAGGCTGAGGCAGGAGGATAGAAGGTTGCAGTCCATCCTGAGGAACTTAGTGGCTCAGGGCACCTTGTCTCAAAAACAAAACAAACAAAACAAAGGGCTAGAATGTAGCTTGGTGTGAAGACCATGGGTTCATTTCCTGCTGGGAAAAAAAAGATGGGCTCTCACAACTCTAATACTTCCTGAGATTGAAAAAAATCTATGAAATTCTACCAGAACGTGGAAAATAAAAATTATCTGCCCATGTCACAGTTCTAAGAGGTAAGCCGCGTCTGTTTGGGCTGCTGGAAGAAAATACCACAGTCTGATGGCTTAAACTGCAAACATTTGTTTCTCACAGGTCTAGAGGCTGGAGCTGAAGACAATGGTGCTTTTAGATTTGGTGTCCGCTGGGGTCCAGCCCTATTGCTCACACATGACAGTCATTCTCTTGCTGTGTCCTCGTGTGGTCAAGGGGCAAAGCTGGTCTCTGGTCTCTGATCTCTTTTGGAGCATGGATCCCATTCAGAAAGGCCCTGCCCTCATGAGCCCTCACCTCCCAGGGCTCCACCTCCTGATCCCATCACCCTGGGGGAGCAGCACGCAGGTATGCAGTGCGTAGCAAGTACACTGGTAGAAAATGTGGATAGGTCAGAGGGATCGGATATGTGTCATATCACAATACCCAGGGGAATGTACACATGAACATCAAGGGAAAGGCTGAAAATGTCTACTCACATGTGAGAGAGATTCCAGAGAGGGTTAAACATCCTTTGTTGGATATTAGAAATTTCAATTCCTTCTAGGCTGCTAAAATACCAAATTAACAATCAATCAAAGGAACATGTCACACATGGTATAATAAAATGAGTTTCTCGGAAGGACAACTTAGTAAAATGCTTTTAGATAGCACATTCTGAATGGAATATTCACCCCAGCCCAGGCTCTCCCGCCTCCGCTCTTTTTGTCCCTGTGTGATTTGCAAACGTTTCTCCCCTGCGGGAGTTTTCGGCATCTCATATCATGGCACAAAGCACAATGCAAAGCTCAAGCTCCTCGACACACATTTGCGGAGGAAACAAATGAGCGCGATTTCTGAGGAGCATCACTGTAGCTGAGGAGTTTTACATCTTTGAAATTCCTCTAATAATTTTAAGTAAACTGTTTAACAAAATGCAATTTTACCAAGAGAACATTGAAATTGGATGAACTGAAGCTTATCTTTTTAAAGACAATTCTCAGACTGCTAGAATTTCTGTCTTCAAGTGAGTCTTGGCTTTCATAATCTAGAATATTCCATCTCGAGGTAAAGACGCCTATAAGAAAGCCCCAACTCCTCAAAACGAAAGGAGCAGTGAATACGTACAGGAGCTTCCAGAGTCGAAGCAAACAATGCAGTGTAAGCTCTTGGTGACTTACAGAAAGACAGAAGATGATTCATCAATCTTTAAATTTTTAGTTTATTAACATGTAAGATGAAATTAATAGCTGTTTATTTACAGTTAGTCAAAAACACCTGTTTTGCTTATTTTTGTGAAGCTTAACTAATGTCTCAGAAATAAAGATTTTGATTGAAAGATCATAAAAAATGTTCATTATTGGTTTTGAAGTAGCCCTTCCGTCCTCTCTCCCTCGCTCCCTCCCTCCTCCCCTCCTTCCCTCTCTCCTTCTCCCTCCCCTGCCCCCACTCTCTCTCTATGTTCTGCTCCTTCTTCTTCCTCTCCCTCTCTTTTTTCTTTCTTTTGAAATACTGGTGATTGAACCCAGGGTCTCATGTGTGTTAGGCAAGCATTTACTACCGAGCTACACCTCCAGCCTTTTAAAAAAACTATCTTTTTGGAGACAGAGTCATACTAAATTTCCCAGACTGGCCTCAAACATGAGATCTTCCCACCTCAGCCTCACAGTAGGTAAATTTATATGCATGTGCCCCAGTGGCTGGCTTGAAATAATAATATTATCACAAAACTACCCCCTCTATGTATACTTACAGAGACTTGAGCTTGACAAGATAATCAAATTGATTTGCTTGAATTTTCTGGATTGGATTGTAGGAAATATTCCTGTTTTTTTTTTTTAAAAAAGGCAATAGATCATCTTTAAAAATTGTTTGAGTAAATAGAGCGAATCTATTCACTGAGTTACTCTGAAACACTTACAAAACAAGCATGCATTTTTAGCTATGCGTTTCATACTCAAAATGTATTGAAGACTTAAGTGTCAGCCCTGACATGAAATCTGCTAGAATAAAAACACAGGGAGAAAGCTTCATGACATTGGTGGGCAATGTTATGAATGAGTGAATATATATATATATATATACACACATGCCCCCAAAAGCATATGCAACAAAAAATGAAAATGGGCAAATGGGACTCTATTAAACTAAAAAAGGTTCTATACAATGAAGGAAAATCAACAGAGTGAAAAGACAACCGACAGAATGGGAGGAAATGTTTGCAAAACATATATCTGGGAAGGAGTTAATATGGAAAATATATGAGGAGCTCAAACAGCTCTAGATAATCCAGTTACAAATGGGAGGGGAAGGATCCAAGTAGACATTTCTCAAATGAAGACACACAAATGGCCAACAGGTATATTACAAATGCTCAATATCATTGATCATTGAAGAAATATAAGTCAAAACCACAATGAGGGATCAGCTCACACCAGTTAGGAGGGCTTTGTGATAAAGATGAATAGTATCCAGTCCTAGCAAAGATGTGTGGAAAAAAAAAATGCTGTGATATGATTGAATTGGTAGGATATGGGAATATAGGGTATAGTGTGGAGGTTGATCAAAATATTAAAAACACAACTATCATATAATCAAGGAACCTCATTACAGGGGACAAAGAGACATAAATAAAAGTGAAACTGTAACTGTATCGAAAGTGAGAAAATGTCAGAATCTTTCCTTCCTTCCATGCCTTCCACCTGCTCCCCAGATTTTCGTGGGGACACTGGGGACTGGTCCCAGAGCGTTTACACTGAGCTACGTCCAAGCCTTTAAAATTTTGTTTTGTTTTTGAAACAGGGTTTGGCTAAGTTGTTAAATAAACTTGCAGTCCTCCTGCCTTCAACCAACCAGAGTGCCAGGATTACAGGTGTGTGCCACCACGTCAGACCAAAGAAGTTTTCTTTTTAAGAAATTTATGCAAGATTAGAAATTAGTGAGTGCCTGTGTGCATATGTGCATGCATGTGTGTGCATGTGTACGTGCATGCATATGTGTGTGTGCACAGGGAAGAAACTTCTGGGGGAGCTGTGGTAGTAGAAAGAAGGAAAGAGGACAAATGACAATGAAGTATCTGGAGTAGAAGAAAGGAAAGAGAACCAGCAAACGAGGATTAAAGAGAAGCGGCCTCACATAATAAAGGCCGTGTATAAAAACCCCATATTTCATGATGAAACACCAAAAACTCCCCCAACATGAGGGTGGCTACTTTTGCACTTTTGTTCCACACAGTGTAGGACATTCTGGCTGCAGCAATTAGGGATGAAAGAGAAAGGCACCAAATTAGAGGAGAGGAAAAATTATTTCCATTCAGATATTATGGCCCTATATGCAGAAAACCCTAAAGATGTAACAACAATGATAGAACGAATAAATCCAGCCTAGCTTCTGGATAAAAACCACCAAAGAACTAGTGTTTCTACATACGACAACCAATGGATAGTAATCCCACTCACAGCAGCACTTAGAAGAAGAAAATACTTAAATTAGCACTTAACAAAGAAGGTGAAAACTACATATGCTGGAAATTGGAAAATACTGCTGAAATAAATCAGAGGAGCCATGTGCTGTGGTGTAAATGTCCAGTCCAAACACCAGACAGAAATTAAAGATTGTAATGTTAAGAGGAGGGACCTCTAGGCTCGATCCGGGCACGAGGGCTTGGATTAACGCCACCACTGCAGGTGTGGGCTCCTGGCGGAAGGATCCGCGAAGCCCCATCTCTCTGCCTCTGTCCTGCACCTCTTGCCTTGCAATGCCTTCCACCATGTTATGAAGCAGCACAAAGTTCCTCGCTAGATGTGGCTGCGTGATCTTGGAGTTCCCAGCCTCCAGAACTGTGAGACAAGCTTCTGTTGTTTGTAAGTGAGCCAGCCTGTGGTATTAAGTGATAGGGCATGAAGGAGACCCATACCACACCAAGAAGGGAAATTCACATGGAAAACCAGGGAAGCCGCAATAGCCAAAGCAGTTTTGGAAAAAGAGTAAAAAAGTTTCTCGCACTGATTTCGGAACTTACTACACAGCTCCAGTGACCAAACAATGTGGCACTGGTGCCACACATCATAGCTTAGCAACACAGTACACTGTGAGGTGTCCGGTTTTTAACTTTGTGAAGTCAAAGGTGGAGGCAGGCGGAATAGAATACAGAGCCCAGGAATAAACCCATGCATGATTTTCAAGAAGGGTGCCAAGTTTATTCAATAGGGAAATAGTGCTTTTAGGAAACTGTGTTGGGAAAAAATGTTATCCAGATGCAAAAGAATGAAGTTCGACCCTTTCCTTACATCAGGTACATAAATTAACTCAGAGTTAACTGAGAGACTAAAAAGTAAAATTACAAAGCTTCTAGAAAGAAACATAGGAAAACAGTTCCATGACCTTGTATGTGGCGATGATTTCCTGGCCATGACACCAAAAACATCAAAAGGAAAAATACAAAAACCAGACTATATCAAAATGAAAATCATCTGCACCAAAGAACAAGTAATTCAGAGTGCAAATGGAATCCATGCAAAGGAAGAAAAGACTTGCAAACCATAAATCTGAAAATGTTTCAATACTCAAGACATATAAAGAACTAAAATTCAATAACAACAAAAAGAATTCAATTAAAAACAGGCAAAGACTTGAGTAGGTTTATCTGCAAGAAGCCACAGAAGTGATCAGTGAACCCATAAAGGTGTATTCTACATCATTAACCATTAAATAAATGTGATCAGAACCATGAGGAGATTCAGCTTCACACCCATTAGGATGGTCACTCTCTAGAAGCCCCAAGTAACAAATGCGGGGAGGACACGGAGAAGTAGAACCATGTGCACTGCTAGTGGAAATGTAAGGTAGTGCAACTCTGATGGGAAACAGAAGTAAGCGCAGAATAAAAATAAATCACCGTACAGTCCAGCTACTTCCAGAGGAATGCAGATGGTATCTCACAGTGGCTGGACTTAGGGTATTTCTGTTTGTGATGTAAAAACAGCACGCCTTGAGCACACACTGTGATTTGAATTCTGGTCTTTTCCCAGGCTAGCGACCTATGGTGTGACATGGGAGAGAGCTGCAGCCCCTGGTCAGCCATGACTGCACAAGGGTAAAAACAGGCCCTCTACAGCGTGGTGCGTTGCTACACCACGAGGTTTGGTAGATTAGGTGTATTAAGTGCATTTTTACTTATGATATCTTCAGTTTATGATGGGGTTAGTAGGACACAACCTTACTATAAGTCAAACACCTGAATGACTCAAAAAACTAAAAGCAGAAACCCAAACAGATATTTATACATCCACGTTCACATGCGCATTATTGACGATGACCACAAGGTGGAAACAACGCAAGTGTGCTCTGATTGGTGAATGGATGAACACAATGTGTGGCACTGTAAGGATGTACGATGACAAAGCTCTTTTTTTTTTGGTTTGGTTTTGTTTTTTTCCGGTACCAGGAATCGAACTCAGGACCTCGCGCTTGCCAGGCAGGCGCTGTGCCGCTGAGCTAAATCCCCAGCCCCTGTATAGATGTACTATGGAACATCATCAGCCTTGAGAAGGAATCTGTCATGTGCTACAGCGTGCATGAACTTGTGAGACAGTATGCCAAGTGAAACAAGCCAGCCCCCAAATGACAATTGCTGTGTATTTCAGTTATAGGAGGGTCCAAGGCTTATCAAATTCACGGAGATATAGAGTAGAACTGGGGTTCCAGGGATTGTGGGGAAGCCTGAATAGACAGAGTTTCAGCTGTGTAAAATGAAAGAATTGTGGAGGTGGATGGTGGTGGCGGCGGCAGAACCGCGCGAATATACCGAACGCTATTCAATTGCACACTTTCAGCGGTTAATTGTGTGTATATTTCACCACAGCTTTAAAATAATAAAGAAATGAAGCGTAAAATTAATACCAGTCTTACAATTGTGACAGCTCCTTCAGATCCTTAAATACACGCGGTGGAAGATTTTCAATCTTATTACTTCCTAAATCCCTGCGGAAATAATTGCAAACACGTCCTCTTATTTTCTGAAGACTTTATTCCGTTGTTCTGAAGTTCATTAGAAAACCACCCTACAACTTTTCAGCAGTGCCACTGGTGGGTTGCCGTAATCACCCAAGTCTAAACGTGCTTTCTGACGCTGCGGGTGGAAACAGCTTCCCACAATGCTAGGTGCCTGCTCCCCTGAGCACCGCCCTCTGCCCCACCGAGACTGAAGGGTTATAAAAGAGTGAAACAGAAAGCATTTTAATTCTTCATCCCTCCTCATGAGTTCTTGGAGAGAAACACTCGATGGTACTTAGTTTTAATAGAATCAGTTTTCTTCTCCTTAACCCCTTTGTGTTAGTACATATTTGCGATACACAATAAGGACGTTCACGGCGGGTGGGGAATCGGTACATAGACACATTACATCTTGCTCCTCTTCACCCTCCCTGCCCCGCACTCTGTCCTGTCTTGCCTCATCTCTGTCCCCACATAGTTTATCTTCTTGTTCCCTGTCCTACATCTTTTATTTTGCTCTTTAAATCGTTTATACTCTGGCTTCTCATATAAGAGAAATCATCTGACACTTACCTGTCGGTGTCTAATGTGTGTATTGTGTCCCCTCTTCCCTTCCCTTCCTTCTTTTGCTCCTTTTGTGTTACACCAAATAATGGGAGCTTTAACTTCTTCTTTGCTTATATTTATTATAATCATTAAAGGGAAGATTATTTTTGAAGTGCACATTTCCTTTGCAGCTGAAAAGTGCAGGATCTGCTCGGCTCCCTGCCAGGTCACTTCTGCCATCTCTCGTGTGTAGTGGGTCTGCCTCACATGATCTGACCTCAAAGCTTAGTTGTAAGGAGGTTTCTGACTGCAGTAGCTTTTGGGGTAGCTTGGACAGTGGCAGAGCTCATGAGAACGGCCTTGGATTCCTCTAAACAGGAAAAAACTTCAGCAAACTTGACCTCTCTAAGGCTATCAAGAGATAAAAGAGGAAGCCTAATAATTTCCCCAATCCACAAACAAAAGGAAGCCTATGGCAAAGATTTTCTGTCACAAGAAAACACCTCATTTTTGTGTGACAAGTGAATCCAGCTGCCACCAATGTGTTCACTGCCCCATGAGTGTCCCAGGTGTGTCTGAGCCCAGAGGGGCACAGGCCCCTTAAAAAAGAGTTTAGATATAGAACCATCCACTGGGATCCATCATCTCTGGGAAACTTGTCACTTTTGCCCTTGTAAATCTGATTTTTCAGGCAAGAGTTTAACATGGGATGAGGCAGGCATTTGTCAGGACTGGTTTTCAGCTTGGATAACCATCCTGAGCCTCTGTAGTTCTTCCCCTTGCCCTTGAACCTGGATGAACACTGGTTATGCACTAAGCTATTGGGTTCCATGTTTGTTCACTGCCGGTTACTGGTACATAGATCTGCAGCTGCCTGCCACCGTGAAGGTTAGGATTTGGAGGTACTGTCCTCGAGATTTCAGTGTTGATTTCAGCTGAATCAAATAAGGAAAATATGGACCCCTTGACTGACTTGTATTTTAACAGTTGGATAGTATTTTTGGTACATGTACCTTTTTTATGATACTTGGGATTGAATTTAGGAGCCTTCATAGTGAGCAACATACCCAGCCCTTTAAAAAAGTTCGATATTATTCTGAGGCAAGTTCTTGATAAATTGCTCAAGCTGGCTCAAACTTGGAAGCCTCCTGTCTTCTGTCCCCAGCATGCAGGCATTATGGACATGCACCAGCTCGCCTGGCACATGTACTTCCTCATTACTGCTGCTGTTGTTTCCCTTGGGGCGGAGGATGGAGCCCAGGGCCTTGCACACACTATGGAAGTAGCCCAAGCCTACTCCCAGCCTCTCAGATGGTGCTTTGTGATCACCTATGTGCATCTTTATTACTGAGAGTAATTTTCTATGTGCTTAAAATTTAGTTGAATTACCATGTATCAGCTCTTACAGCAGGATCTAGGTTCTAATTATTTAATAGAGATCAGAATAAAAGACCATAGGAAGTAAGGAGATAGTTGTTTCTCAAATAGGAAGGTAATCAAGAAAGATAGGGATGATGCTTTTAATTATTTTGGGAAAATACCAAGAAGGAGAATCACTGAGTTAAATGGAACCTCTAGGCCTAGTTTTTTGAGGAATCTCCACACGGATTTCCACAGTGGTTCCACCAGTCTGCACTCCCACCAACAGTGGGGAACTGTTCCTTTTTCCCCACATATTATGAAATAGGAACAAACTGTTCAAAAGAAAAGAGAATGAGGGAGGGGGAAAGGGAAGGGAAGGAAGGGAAAAGAAAAAATGAAAAAAGACGTAAAAAATGGAAACAAAGCTTTGTGAATAAGGAGGGGAAGAGGGGTTGAAAGGAGGAGGGGGGATGGGAAAAACAGAAGAGAAGCCAAGATATATCATGTACAGGTACAAATTCCCCATGATGAACGTGATCATTACTTCTGCCTAAATTGTACCAGTCAACTTAACTAAATGAAATTAAATGAAACGAAATGGAGAGAAAAGAGATGAAAAAGGAGCCAAGCTGTGTTCTGCACATGCACCAACCCCACAGAAGAGGTGGACATATTACATATTTCAAGCATGTGCTAATAAATGCAAAATAAAATGAAAAAATATAAACACGTGTATGTAAAGCAAATACAAAATAAAACAATGGAAAGAAAATTCTTAACATATGTTTAGTCAGACTTACAATTCATCTAGTTTCTGGAGGTGTGCGAAAGTATTTTCATTTAAGTGGTTGATTTTGTTTTTCCTCAGTACCCTGAAAGTAAAGAGAAAAAATATAACTTACCATCTTGAATTAACTGCAATATGTATTTAGTGAGAGATTAGCAGTGTATGAAGACAAAGATACTAAATATAGAGTGCATTTTCAGATCAAAATATTTGGAAGTAGTACAATGAGTTGTCCAGTTCAATTTTAACCTGAAATTTCCCAAATCTTTTTAGTGAGGATAATAATAAAATATAATTCAAAATCTTTACAGGAATAGGGAAGAACTTTGCAAGGAAAAGAGGGAAAACCTGAACTGTGGAGAAGACAGACTGGATGTTCCGTGTAAGGAGCTGTTTTAGGCTCATCTGTTCGGTCTGCACGGCATGCCTAACACAACACTGCACGCCCCACGGCACCGCCACCCACTGGAACTTGACGTGCTCTCGTGTGGGGCTGTCTAGGGAAGACTGAGTTAAGCCCGGCCAATTCAGAAATTCTCTAGCATCAGACTGCAGCTCTTGGCCGTCATGTGCACGCGTGTGAGTGTGTGTGTGAGTGTGTGTGTGTGTGTGTGTGTTGAACACCGAGGATCTCGTGCATACTCAGCACACACTCTACGCTGAGCCACACCTCCAGCCCTGACACCTCACGTCCACGCTGACCCCATGTTACTGTATCAGCCAGCGTAAGGATGAACCCTACGAAGCTTTCAAGGTTTCCTGCTTCCTAAGCATCGTGTGATGTGCCTCCAAGTCAGCCTGAAGCCGTCCTTGAATATCTAGTTCCTCCCAGTATGCAGATCATTCCTTCATTCAATTCCCAGTAAAATTGGAATGGAAAAGCACAGGCACCTGCCAGGAGGGAACCCAGAATTGATTTCTTCATACAGATGTTTCCTTCCAGTAAATACGAGTAGAGGAGAAAAGAGTTCAAGAGTTCTAAGGTTGTCAGACGTCTACCGGGCCTGTGTTGTTAGGTGTCGTTTGATTTTCTTCGGGCCACTCACAGGGTTTGTGTGAGTGACAGGAAGCACCTTCGTGTGAAGGTGGCTGAGTTCACTCAGGGACAACGGACTTTTCGGTGGCTGGGAACCCATCAGGACGCAGGGACAACTGCAGGAAAGAGTTTACATCATGGTAGCTCTTCTCTCGTCTGTACACGCAGGCCTGTGTGCTCTGGGATGATAGTTTTCAAGCTTTCCCCACATCTCTCCAGAAAAACATGTATTTTATATTGAGATATAAAAACACACAACCCAAGACCAATGAAAGCAATACACTTATCATCTGTGTTGTACTCTGATACAATCTCTCCAGGTCAGTTCTCTTCATTTGAAAAATGCTGGCCATGGAATGCCCTACTGATCGTGCTACACTGCTTTGATCACTACTTACAAGTCTTAACAAACAATCTGCAAAGAGTTCTGGAAAAATAAACTGGATGGGGGAGCTGGGGTTTCACATCGAAGGAAGCCCCGTTGTCCTTTACTTCCACGGAAAGCAAAACCAGTGGGAATCTGAAACAGGCCAGAGAGAGCAGGGAGGTTCTGCCACAGCGCCCAGCGCTTTATCCTGGTGTCCATAACGATGTCCTCACGGGCGTGAGCATTCTTCATTATTTTTTCAAATTTTGAATGTAACTTGTTTGTTACAATTATCAAGGAAAAGTCTTTGCAGCAATGATTTGTAAAAGATAAACATCCTTCTAGACCAAGATGTTGGTTGAGTGCTTCGCAAACCGAGGTCCAAGACTGGTTCTGTGAGAATTCCTTTCCATGCAAGTGCGTCTGCATGTTACTGAAGCTTTAGCAAAGTAGATCTCAGATGACACTGTGCCATTGTGGCGATCTGTGCGTTCCAAGCTGAGGGTACCCTTGCTCTGAACTTCATGTCCTTCAATTTCAACAAATGTGAAGTCCGAGCAAAACCTTGACACACTCGCTATGCGCGTGTGAGGCCTCAGGAGATGACACCCAAAGTGTGGTGCTCTGGTGTGCCAAGGACTGTGAGCTAAGCGCGTGGAGGAGCCGCAGAAGCACGAGCTTTCTATCCCTCTTCTGTCCTTCTTTCCTTGCTCCCTTGCTCCCTCAGGGCAGCCCACAGGACCAGAACCGCTCCTGTTGAATCAAGCCATAAGACCTAGCAATATTTCTCTAGCCTCTCCCCATCTTTCAGCACAGGAGCTGGCCACAGAGAACTCCCCGACCTGCGCTGTTTGGTAGAAGGTCCTGAGAGCCTCATTTCAGGAATCCTGCCCATCCACAGGAGGAAGGAACCGTGCACTCCTGCTGGTTTCTGTCTGTTACCACTGGATCAGACCCTGTGTCCAGTTGCATTTCTACACCGCTGTCCATTTTCCATTGAACCCAAACACAAAAATGGACACTTCTTCCCCAGGTCTTTGGATTTTTATTTCCAAGGGCTCCTCTGCCACACAAAACTTTGATTAAATAAATCCACTATGCTTTTCTCTTGCTAAGCTGACTTTTGCTACAGGAATGCTGGCACAGAGTAGAGACTCTTATGATGGAAGGGGTGAATGAAATCACACCTTTCTGGCTCATGCATGTGCTTAGGCTGCCTTCTGCTCATCTATGGTTTATAAGGAGATATACCATCACTTCAAAAAGAAAAAGCATTACTTACAAAACCGTCAAATTACTGCAGGAAATAAAAGTCAGATTTCTTAAATTATGGATATGGTTGCCTTCAAAGTCCCTGAAACATAAAAAGAAAACATGACCAAACTATATTGTAATCATTGACACAAATAAATTGGTGAAGAATTATTTTCCTTCTATTAAAATATATTCTTCACATTGCTTCCTTTGTATAGACTAACTTGTAGCCACATATATAGCACCTTAAATTATACATTATACATAAATACATTTGTACATGTATCATATAGCATATATATACATGTCATATATCATAGATCATATAAATGTACATATATCAATCTTACTTTTTTCTCTTAACAGGAAAAATGTTTTGAGTAAATCTGTATCACATGTTCATGGGGACATATACATTATTCTGAGAAAGAAGAGCATGAGAGATCAAGCTAAAAACCTCGGTTATGGTAAATACCTACCTTATTAATAGATATTTAATACAGAAGCGTATTATACATTTGTCCAGAATTACCCATGGCTTTTCCCTGAGTGGTAGGACCCTATTCTGCTACAGGCTGCACATAATTCTATTACTGCTATAGGAGCTGCAACTGTAGTCAGGACAGTATTTAGCTCCTGGCTTCCTAGGCTAAACACATTGCAGACAAAAATTTTCAATTATCTTTTATTATAGGAACAGCTTTGCTGACTTTTACATCGTCACCAAGTCCAGTGCAGAGCTCGTCCTAAGCACTCCACCCTCAGCCCAGCAGCTGCACTGAGATTCTCTTCAAGGCCTGCTGTATGACTGTGACTCTGTCCCACACGGAGGCTGGGTCTGAGCATCAAAGGTCATCAACAGAATCAATGATGTACTTAATTTTATTTTTTGTAGAGCTGGAGCACACGTTCAGGGCCTCTTGCACACTAGGCAAATGCTCTACCACCAGGCTACATCCTCCGCCCCGTCTTTTGAATAGGAAGATGGTAAAAGTTTGTAAAGCAGAGAAAAAGCATTCACTGTGGGCTAGTGATACACTGCAGCTCAAAGGTAAACACCGGCTCTTAAATCTGCTCAGTGTGTCCCAGCTTGGTGTGCCAGTGGCCTTGTGGCCGGAGCTACTCCAGAAAAGTGTGAGTCAAGTACGAGCACACAAGTGTTGCAACTACAAAACTGTGTAAGGAAAACATGGGTAGCATTGACGGAAATGCCTAAGTTCTGGTGGCAGAGTCAGTTTTATTTTGGGCATTATATTAAAAATAGACCCTGACAAAAAAATAGATATAGAAGGTCTGAAAAGTCATGATAAAGGGATCTAAAAATCAGGTTAATTGAAGGAAAGGATGTATTTATAATGAGAGAGACATACAGAGAGAGACACACACACACACAGAGAGACAGAGAGAGAGACAGAGAACGCAGAGAGAGTCAGAGACAGAGAGAGATGGGGGAAGACATAATGAGACAGCATAAATCAGGCTGTAAAATGTAGCAGAGTTTCTCTATGCTTCATCCACATATAAAATTAGATTTGCTGGTTGAAAGACACAACCTATTTCAAATTGAAGCTCGGCCTCCCAAGCAAAGTATAGTGTTGAGAGAATGAACTTATTGTTGTAAGCATTTGACAAAGGTGGTAGATGATATCTTGATAATTTTATAGCCAAGATTTCTGTATTACATACAATGGTGAAGTAGAGTAAGAAATCTCGATTCCAGATCACACTTCTAAAGCATCATTTTTGTTATTTTACGAAATGGGAACTAAGTGCTTCTACCACTACATATAGCGCTACTTCTTTGGCACTGACTTTGGTCTGTCACAGGGGGTGACATCCATGACAGGGACAGTTACTTCTTTTACCTGTTATTGCTAACAGTTACCACAAATCTACCACCAGGTGGTGATGCTCTCTCAGGTTTCACAGACCACTCTCAAGAGTTTAGCTACTTTGCTTCCTATTAAGCTGGAAAAATGTTTAGTAGTGCTAATTTGCTATCTGTAAAAATCAGTAGTAGGCACAAATGAGGGTCTTTTGATTACATCATTTGCTTAATTTAATTTCGCTTTAACCTTTGGTTGTGAATTCTCTTCAACTTTCTAATATTTAAGTCCTTGATGCACAGGAATTTGGTTTGTAGAACACACAGTAACCAAGGAAACAGTAACAACAACAACAATAACAGCAAAGCCGAAACTACTCGGCTAGTTCCCCAGCACCACGCCCTAAGAGACCCGATGTCTCTCCTGTTGCGCGTCTAGACCACCAGCTTCTCACTGAAGAGCCTCTGAGCTTCATTTTCCCTTCCTACCTGGCAGAACTGCAAATAAAGTTTTCAACACAACAAAACCAGAAACCATCCAAGATCTGGGCGGCTCCCTTCAACTTCCTGTCCTTCTCCTACGTCACTTGGATACAGGCACCTCTTCATTCCCCTCTCTCTGTTTCCTTCCTTACCTTTCATTTACACATTCTGGCTTCTGCTTCATAGGAGAAATTAGGATGAGGAGGGAGGAAAAGCTCTCGACTTCTCTGCCCAGCTACAAACTTACCTGTCTAGACAGCTGGTCTCTTTCTGGTGCCAGAGGAGAGGTGGCCCTCTTCCTGCTCTAGGCCACACTCTCTGTCTGTGTTCTTGAGTTTGGTTTGTGTATGTGTATGCCCTAAAATATACGGTCAGTTTTGGTGAGTATGTTTTGCTTTCAACATTATATCTACTAGGATTACTTGCAGGTGCATAAAACAGAAGAAAGTTGACCAGAGTAGCACAAATATACTGTCTTTTTTTTTTTTTTTTCAAAGAAAAAATTAGAGTTAAGCAGTCCAGGGCTGGTATAGTAGTTTTGCAAAGTTGTTAGAAACTCAGCCCTTGTTCTAATGTCTTATCTTTGAGGTCTTCATTAAAGTTTTAACTATTGTGTTCATTTTTGTTACCTGGAAGAGGAAGAAAAAGGGATTAACTGCTTTCTCTTTAAGGGAAGCTTCCAGAAATTCCACTCACCTCTTCTACCTCCTTGGAAGATAGATTTGTGGAGATTCAGGGAAATCTGAGAATATAATGATTTAGCCAGGCACATTACTGTCTTAAATGTAAAAGTTTTGGTATTGTAAGAAGACTTGTGCTTGGATATTGACCAATGTGACTTAACTTATTAATTATGTGTTTTATTTCTCCCTATCTTTGCTTGGATGTGTTTGATCTTTCACCGACTGAGAGGTGGTTGGTAGATTATTATGTCTCACTGCTTGTTATGTATGCCTACACATCCCTTTGTGTTTTCTGCTATATGAATCCATTTGGTGCAAGTGTGTTCCTAACACAATACCTCTCACTGGAAGTTGCAGTGAAGCCATGGAAGTGTCGCTGCCATTTGATATTACGCGTCACTCCAGAGCCCGCAGGCTGAGGGCTTGGTCCTGAGAGTGGTGTGTTGAGGAGACAGATGTCAGGAGGCGGGGCTTAGCAGAGGTCCTTCGGTCCTTGGCACCGTGACCCAAGCATGTGGTGGGACCCTAGTCCTTCCCCTGTCCTCTCCTTTGCTCCCTGGCTGGTGACATTGGTGATTTTGTCGTTTTGCTCACCAGACCTTCCTGCCACGATGAGCTGCCTCAGTGCTGCAGTAGGGCCAACTGATCATGGCTGAAACCTCCAACATGATGAGCCACAGTATCCTTTTCTCTTTATAATTCTATCAGGTGTTCTGTTGCCATGACAGAAAGCTGACTAACACGAGTGTCTTCATTTGTGTTCAAAGCAAGTTGGCCAGGATTTCAGCTACATAGGTAGATATAGTACCTGTGCTGTTTGTTTGTATTCACAAGGTGTATTTTAAAATCTGTGTGTATTTACAGTGTACAGGAGGATGTTTTGGCACATTATACACATTAAGGAGTGGTAAATCAAAGTAACATCTCCATTACCCCACCTTTGTATGTTTTGTAGTGAAAACATGTAAAATCTATTCCAGCATTTTTTAGGTGCGCAGGACATGGTGATGAACTCGAGGCCCCACGGTGTACAACAGATCTCCTGCACTTATTCTTGTCTAACCCAGCTTTTTCACCCTGTTACTAGCATTTCTCCATCTCACAGCCAAATCCTCACCCCAGCGCCAGACAACCACTGATCCACTCCCTGCTTTTATGAGTGTGAGTGTTTTGGATTCCACTCCTAAGCCAGATCATTTAGTACACGTGTTTCTGTATCCAGTTCATTCACAGAGCCTGATGTCCTCTGGGTTCGTCCACATGGTCGCAAATGGCAAGATCTCCTTTTGTACGGCTGAAGGAATGGCATGGCGCCATGCACCACATTTTCTTTATCTGCTCATCAGTGGATGGATGAGCACTTAGCTTCCATTTCTTGGCTATTGTGAGTCGTGCTGCAGTGAACAGGAGCGTGCAGGTATCTCCCTGACATCCGGCCTTTACTTCCCTTGGATATGTATCCAGAGTAGAGTTCCTGGGACATACAGTGGTTTACTTTTAGTTTTTTGAGAAACCTTCATACTGTTTTCCATAATGGTTCACTAATTTACACTGCCACCAACTTACTATACTAACAGGGTCTAAGGGTTGCTCTCTTTTCTCCACTTGTGTTAACACTTGTTATCTATTCTTCTTGATAAAAGCCACTGTGAGAGTTGAGAGGAAATATCTTATGCTGGTTTTAATTTTCATTATTTTGATGATTAGCAATGTGAAGCTTTTTTCCTTTTCATAAACCTGCTGGCCATTTGTGTCTTCTTTTGAGAAACAGCCATTCAAGTCCTTTGCCAGAAGCAGTAACTAATCTAGTTGGCCTTAGTTCACTACTTCAAAATACTCTAAATACTATTATAAGGTCACGATCGGTGACTAAAGCCTATAATCCCAGCACTCTGGGAGGCTGAGGAGAGAGGATCACAAATTTGAGCCCCAGCCTGGGCCACTCAGCAGTAATTTAGTGAGACCTATCTCAAAACAAACAAACAAACAAACAAACACAAAACAAACTACAAAAACAGTCTAGCCCACCCAAATCAAAACAAAAAAACAAAGAAATAAACACCACCAAAACAAAGAGGTCTGCAGATACGGCTCAGTGTGGAGGCCCTGGATTTAGTTCTCCCTGCTGAAAATATAAAACAAACAAACAAAAATCCCCAAACAAAAGCACAGTTAACACACTATTATATTGTGCATTTAAAAAAAAAGCTTTCACAATATGTTTTTAAAATTATTTTTTCTGGATAAGAAAGTTTGTATAGTCTATTGATTACCTCTACAATAACTTTATCCAGTGTGATATACCCTTTCTCTCTTTTGATAAGAGCATTTAAGAGTTAGAGGGAAGGAAAAGAAGGAGGTTGAAAAAAGGAACTGTGATGTTCCATGCATAAACACCAACTCCATACAGGGAGGGCAAATGTAAATGTCATGTACTGTGAACAAGTACACACACGCATGCATGCACAGACACATGGAAGGGGCTCAAGAGATGGATAGAGGGGGAGCAGGGAAGAGAAAGGAGATAAAAAAGAAATAAATTATACTATGTACACATCCCAGCCTCACATGAGGAATATAAACACTACACATGTCCTGCAGCATGAGGAATATAAACACTACACATGTACTACACATGTCCTGCAGCAAATTAAAAAAAAAAGAAATGATGAAATTAGGGCTGGGGATAGAGCTCAGGAGAAGAGAGCTTGCTTAGCATGTATAAGACTGTGGGTTAACTTTACAGCACCAGCAAAAGAAGAAAAAGAAAAGGAAATAAATATATTGTCTTTCTTTCTGCTCTTCTACCTCTCTTGTACTATACTTGCCAATTACTTGCTATTTATTAGGGTTCAGTTTAAGAAGATCAAATGGTTAGGGGGAGAGGAAGAAGACGTAAAAAGAATTAAGACGTGTTCTGCACACGCACTAACTCCTCATGATGAGTGGAATCTTTCTGTACTGCAAACATGTCTCAAAAAAATACAGAAGAATAAATCATCTACTTATCTAAATAACTGTCTACCACCTATCACTGACGTGTCGATACATTGATTTTGTTGGCTTTCAATATTATCTCTTGATTCCTAGCTATTTATTTTTACAGTTCTGTGATTTTTGCTCCATGCATTTTGAAACTGTTTACTTATTTAAGATTATTATGTCTTCTTGCTCAATGGCTCTTTTATCTTTACATGATATTCCTCATTACGCTCAATGTTCTGAACTCTACTTCTCCCAATATTAATGCTGACCTTTAGTCTTCTTTTAAAAATGAGAATTGCATATTTTACCTTTTTCTATTTGTCTGGTTGCCTTAAGGAATTCTATCTTTGGCCTTTACTGGTTTGAGTATGGCCCATCTTATTTCTTTTCTCCTACTCTGCTTGGGTTTTTCTGAGGTTCTCAGATTTCTGGAATGTTGTACTATGTTAATTTTTGAAAATTCTTGACTATTATTTCCTTACATATTTCTTCTCTGCTGTTCTTCCTTCTCTGTGACTCCACTTACGTTTTGGTTAGACCGTTCTACATTATCCCACAGTGTTGGAATCTGTTCTGTCTTTATTTTACTATCTTTTCTCTTCATTTTAGTTGAAAGCTTTCTTTTGGCTGATTTTCAAAGTTAGTGATTGTCCCTCCATTGTATTCAGTCAGCTGCTAAGTCTGTTGAAGTAATCTTTGGATTCAGTTGTACCCTGAAAGTTATTTAGAAAGTTATTTAGAAAGTTATTTAGAAAGTAATCTTTGATGACATTTTCCATATGTTCAAGCATATTGTCCCAATTTTCCACTGCATTGCTTTACTTACTGATCATGAGTCCTTGCCTAAAATTCATAACATCTGATCAATTACCAGATCTACTTCTGTTGATTACTTTATAAAGAACTTCGGTTTGGTTTTTGGAGGTGGGGTTTCCTTATTCCCAGAACCCCCTTCTGTAAGTGCTACCATTTGGAGAGTGTCCCCAAGCCCATGTGTTAAGAGCTTGGTCACCTTTCACGGGCAGGGCCTAGCTGGAGGAAGTCGAGTCAGTGAAAGAGCAGCCTTTGATGGAGATATTGGCACTTTGGTCCCTCCTCCTGGTCTCCTTTTCTCCCCTGGCCACCATGAGGTGAGCAGCTTTGCTCTCCCACAAGCTCCCCACTGTGATGTGTCTACCTCACCACAGACCCCAGAGAAATGGAGTCAACTGAACATAGACTGAAACCTCTGACACCGTAAGCCAAATAAAACTTCCTCTTAAGTTGATTCTCTCAAGTATTTTGTCACAGTTAAGGGAAGCTGACTAACACAGTGTCCTGTCCCAACATAAGACAGCTCCACTCACTGCTTTGTATCAGTGTAGGGCCTGGACTGGAGAGAGACCAAAGTGCTCTAGTTTCTCCCTCTCCTCTGGAAACAATACATCATTTCCTGGTGCCTGGGCACAGAAAGACTTCCTGTCCTTCTGAAGTGCTTTTGCTTCTGGAGAAGGAGCAGCCTAGGGAAGAAGATCTTACATCTATGTGTCCCTGGTTTCATCAACTCTGAGTTCTTCAGATACTGGATGGCAGTGAAAACCAGCCTGTTGTGAGAACTGACTTCCCTTGAAAGCAGGGTACCCAGTTACTGTTTTCTTCTTTGCTCTTACAACAACCCACTCTTCCCCTGTGCCCTATCAAAGGTGAAGTATTCTATATGTCTCATTTCACTTTTTCACACCCTAGAATTGCATTTACTTGATTGTTTTACAATTGTAGCTCTCCGGTAGCCTCCAGAAAATTAGAATTTTGTAGATTTTAAAGCTCTTTTTCATTGGCAGAGAAGGAGCAAGGTGGTCATTTGGTTTTCTATATTCTAAGCCCAGTATCATTGACATGGAGTTATAATATTTCCATGTATTCTTCTCTGTAATTCATATTATGTTCTTGGAGTTCTTGGAGTTGTGCCATGTTAATTCAAGTAATACTAGTTTATTCATTTTCACTTCTCTCTTTCTATCTCTCTCTTTCTCTGTGTAGTACTTTATTTTCCATCTTTTTTCTATGTCTTTCAGTACCGTGCTCTGTCATTTATTCTTATTGACTATCATTTAACCCTATTTTCAAATTCTTTATATTGGCTTCTGCTTCCAACAAATAAACTTGCTTAGTTTCATCTCAAAATGCAAGTTGACTTTCTTGACTTTTAATTCATCTTTGGTTACTGTCCTATGTTTATCTGCATATTTACCATTTACATGTTTTTCTTTTACATGTTCCAACTTTTATTATGGTGTTTATAATTATTTTATTGCTTTGAAAGAACTATGGTTGAAGAGTTAATCTATTGTCTGTCATATGCCTTGCAATCTCTTAAGGTATTTTGACTTCCTATTTATGTGTATTTTCCCTGAAATCAGAGTTAAAAATCTTTTTTTGTTAACAAATCTATCAAATTTTCTAGTTTGTTGTTTACTACACGAAAGTTAGTAAATGCAATTTAAAACTAAATGCAATTAGTTTTTAAAGATATGAATACTTATAAAGCAAAGTGTTACTACTGGCGTTAAAAGTGGAATAATGTTATCAAAAATATACATGGAGTCAGTTGATTTCTGATAGCTAAAATTTACAGATAATAACATCATATTTTTGAAAGCCCATCTAGTAATAAATATTACTCATTTTTATGTGATGTGTGTTACATATTTTGCTATTTATTTTAAAAAGGAAAGGAAAGCCATGCTTGATGCTACATGCTTCTAATTCCAACACCCTGGGAGGCTGAAGCAGAATGACCACAAGTTTGAGCCTCACCTGGGCAATTCAGCAACAAAGTGAGACTCTTTCTCAAAATAGTAAATGAAAACAGGCCTGAGATATAGCTCAGTGGGAAGGCCTTGGGCTCAATACCCAGTAACTGGAGAAAAGGTAAAGGATTTATTATTATATTGCATAATACCTCTAAAATTGGTCTTGGACTCAATGTATACATTTTTAATTGCTAATTTACTGTATCTATGTAAATATTGGTCAGTTGTACTTCATGAGTAAGTTAGCATTAATTACCATGTAATATCTATTAAAATAATCCTTTGTGCCAAAATTCAATTACAATGAAAGATATTGAATTAGTTTGCCATTTTACTTATGACTTTAGCTTGTCATTAATGTTTAATACAGTACGAAACTGTCACACTACAGTGCTCCTGGATTTAATGTTTTGAGATGTTTGTTTTTTCCCTGAGGAATCCCAAATTAATATACTTTGAGTCAGTAGTTTTGCTTTTCATGGCATTTCTCACTTCTACTTTATCATCAAGTTGATATTGTTGCTTCCTACCATCCTACAGGCATTGTTGCTGATTGCTTGTGTCATCTTCTTAATTTGACAAATCTCATCTGTGGTGAGTGTAGAAACCAAAGCACAAACCTTTGAAAAATTCTGATAAAATAACAGGCACAACGAATTTTCATGTGATGCTGATATGTGGTTTATTGACTGAACTTTTAAATAATTATCTTGATTAAAGTTTCTTTACTCTTTACCTATATTCTAAAGGTAAAATTTACTAGAAAAATGAATTCTGAAAAGTGAAATGGTATTTTTGTGACAAGAAAGGCTTCTTTGTAAAAAAAAAATTCCAGGGAATATATTGTACTGTGGTTAGTCTTTAGAGAAAGTACTGATTATCACATTTCCATTTTTCAGAATCTAGGAATGAAATGAAAATGACTTAGTCCTTCTGTACCAATTTAATTGGCAGGGGGCAGGGGAGGAATGTCTTATAGATCTGGTGGCATCTCCTCTCTTTTCCTTCTTCTTGGTTCCAAAGAATTTTTGAGATATTTTATTTTGGTGAGAATTTGGAGAATTTAATTTCCTATGGAAATGTAGTAAAGTAACTAAAAATAATGTGATATGAAGCCAAGCACACAGCACACATCTAGAATCCTAGCGCTCTGGGATATCGAGGCAGGGGAATCCCAAGTTGAAGTCTAGCCTGTGTAATTTAGTGAATTTGTGAGACCCTTCCTCAAAACAAAACAAACAAAAAGGGCTAGGGAGGTGGCTTACTGTGAAGCCTTAGGTTCAATCCACAGTGCTGAAAACAAATGTGATATAAAACTAACAACCTATTATATGAAAAGCCCTAATATCTGAAATAAATTAGGCAAAACCAGAACATCTAGCTGACTTCTTAGAAAGTATTTATGTACAACAACTTACAGCCAGTGTAGTCTTGGCATGTGCTGACAGAGAGGTTTATCAGGCAAATGTGTGAGGACGTTGTTCATCAGCACCCTGTGAAGGAGAAGAAGCCCCAGGGTCACATTATTCTGGTTCCTTTGCCATCCTACGTAAAACACACTATTATCAGTCTTCGTACGAAACCAAGCCAAACCACTAAGGGAGATACCTTCTCTTTGCCAGTTTCTTTCTGCATGTCCTACTGTATGAAGGTGCTTGATAGTACAATGTCCAAAAGAGGAAACAGGGATGTTGGTACCTGACCCACCAAAAGTGGGCCATGAAAAGCAGATGAATTTACCTGGTTGCTTTCTGTGCCAATAATAATAATTTCTTTTGCCAGTAATACACGACAGTAATGTGTTCATAAGGGAATTTCAATAAAATGCATAGTGACATGACATGCAGTTTTGACGGGCTGACTTTCTAGAAGGCAGAAAATCTTATAAAAATGTTAGAATTGAAAATAGCCTTAGAGAGAATGATGAAGAGATGGTTTTTCATTCAAAAATTCTTTTAGGAGCTTTAATAGTTCCAAATTTAATGTGTTTATGCTTAAAGCATTCATTTTTATTCATGCCTTTCCTTTCCATGGAAACGTTTGGTTTAATTTAGTACTTACAAGAGAATAAGAGAATTTAGGCCATAAAACGTTAGTGGGGAAATTCGACTGAGGTGATTATCTTCCATTATCCTGCCAGCCAGAAGAAAAAAATGGATTCACTTATATATTTTTAGAATGTAAGGGCTAATATTGTAAAATGGCATATGAATTACACATACAGCCATTCGAGCCTGTGGAGATCTTCAAAAACACCGGGCTTCAGGAAGGTTATTCTGTTATGACTGAGATACCTAGAAAAGGAGAGGTAGCTACCATAAATTTTTACCTTTTTGATGTCTGCAATAAAGAAAGTAAAAATAATCATTCATCCTAAATTTTCTTGTATGCCATTCTCATCATACGACTTTCTCTTCCTTCGAGGCTTTAAGAGTTCCTATCTGAAAGCTTATCTTAAAGCCTACATCACCTCTAGCTTTTACTTTTCCCAAAATTAATGATATAATTAATCAACTTATGTCTTCTTTGATTTATTCATTTATTTATCAAGTTGTTTTGAGTTGTTACTCTATGGCTGTGTTGGTTTGGGTAAGTGGGCCTCAAGTGGTCTGGGCCAAAGGCTCTGATTCCAGGATGGCACTGCTGAGAGGTGCTGCGGACCTTCCAAAATGGGGCTTTGAGGGAGGGAGGTCCTTCAGTTACCAGGAAGGGATGCCCTTGAGAGACACCTTGGCATCCCAGCTTCTTCCTGATCCTCTTTGTTGCTCCCTGAACTTGATGTGAGTGGCTTTGCTCTAACCCATGCTCCCTGCCAGCAGGCATTTGGCAACAGGACCAAAGGATCACGGACTGGAAATTCCACAACTGTGACCCAAGGTCAAATTTTTGCTGCATAAGTCAATTGTCTCGGGTGTGTCATTGTAGTGACAGAAAGCTGACTAACACAATGGCATTGTGTAGACCATATCATCCTGCTTCTTGGTGGACTCTGAATCTTGAAGAGAGACAGGAGAGGATGTGAAACATACAGGAAGCAGAGGGAAGTGCTTAATGATCTTTGCTCTGACAGTGCAGAGTTCCAAGCACCTGCTTTTCCAGGTGTAGGGATTACTGAGCTTCTCCCTGGAGTTGGCAAATATGAGAAGAGAGAATGGAGTTCTCTCTTAGATAAATTATTGGGTTCACACAAACACTCACCAGAGAATGTGCAGAAGTTATATTAGGCAGAGGAAATAGCTTATGATCTAGAAACTGGGAATTTGATTGTTATGGTTTATATCTGAATGTCCTCCCAAAGCCTCATGCAGTCATGGTGTGGGCTTCTAGAGTTTACGATTGATTCATGGTCCAATATTGGAATTATGGATGTGAGTGCTACACTTGCCCTGGGGAGGGTAGTTTGCATACAGTGTAAGGGAGAGAAAGAGGCTTGCTCTTCTAGCCACCAGTCCTCCCTTTTGCTCTTGTTGCTTTTGCTATCTTCTGCCACCATGAACTGTTGCCCTCTGCCGTGTGCCACTCTGCCTTGGAGCCAGCTGAGTATGGACTGAAACCTACACAAACTGTAAGCTAAATAAGCCTTTCCTTTCTTAATTTTGTGTGTCAGGTATTTTGTCTCAGCAACGAGAAAAAGGTAACCAAGACACTAATGGAGTGAGTTTTTTAAGGGAGTTAGGACGGACAATGGAGGAAGAATAACAACAAACGGACAGAAATGGCAAGGCAGGAAGTTACTTATGTAATTTTTGGTTACATTTCCTTCTGGTTATTTTTTCTAGGAGACTATTTGGTAGAACTCAATGGCAATAGCAACCTTATTCACAACAGCAAGATATGGGTGGGTAAACAGACATGGTGCACACCGTCAGTGGAATATCAGTCAGCCCTACAAAGGGGAGGGTCCCACATGTACCACGTAGGGACAACACTGATGACACTGTGCTTTGTGAACTAAGCCAGACACAAATGGACGAATAGTCTATGATTCCATGTGCATGAATCGCATAGACTCATCCATTGATAGGAACAGGAAGTAGGATGGTAGTTTCCAGGGCCCAAAGGGAAGCGAAATGGTAAGTTATTGCTTAGCAGGTGTGGAGCTTCTGCTGAGGAAGCTGAGAATGTTCTGGAGGAAGACAGTAGTGAGAGTTGCAAAACAATATCCATTTACTTAATTCCACTGAACTCTACATTTACAATGGTTATAGTGGTAAATTTTACATTATGTATGTGTCACCACAGTAAAAACCCTTTTCTTTTACAGGGCTTTGTATATTTCTAAAAGTGTGACATGTAGTGTAATAGGAGTAACCAAAGGCTGGTGGTGCAGCTCAGTGGTAGAGTATGTGCTTAGCGTGTGTGAGAGCCAAGGTTCACCCCCAGCACCAAAACCCAGAAATGAACAAAGAAAAACCCTGAACAACTGGGGAAGTCTTTGTTTTTTTCTTCTTTTTCTTTATAAATATATCACCAAGCTTTCTTACTTCAACTGAGTTCACTCAACCATCACTCCGATCGCTATGGCTGACACACACTGAGTTCTCCCTGTGTGCTATGCTCAGCATCCTGAGAGCTTCCTAAGGAAGGTTTCTCATTTGCCCCCTACAGTAACCCTGAGAGAGGTACTGCTGTAATTTGTATCTTGCAGTAGAGGGAGTTAACACTTAAAAAAGAACATAAACTGGCAGGGATCCCTCACCTAGAGAGTGATTCTATCTGGACCCAGACTGAAGCCCATCTGCCTCTAGTCCCGTGTCTGAGCCCAGGGTTGCCCTGTCCCCGCACCGCTCTTGCGCCTCTCCTTGCACTATTGAGGACTGGACCAGACCAGAACGGTCAGGCTGGCAGCATGTCCTGGTAGGGGCACATCCGTTAGCACTGGTACTTACAGTTTATTAAGGTTGTGCAATCCTCTGAAAGCAAAGGTGGATACAGATCGAATCTGGTTGTTTTGCAGGTACCTGTGAAAATGATTATTCAAAAAGAAAACAATGGAGCAGAGTTTCAGTTTTGGCGGATGGAAGAGCGCTGTGGACAAATGTGGCAATGCTAGTTTGACAATGTGAATGGTCCTAACGCCTCCGATCAGACACTCCAAAATGGTCAAGCACGTACTTTGTATGTTATGTGTATTTTACCAAAATTGAAAAATGATAAACATAGTGAGACAATTTAGTGAAGCTTTACATCATGCCATCTACTTTGCTGTGAAATTCATATATGCTTAGCTAGTTTTTATTTAGAATTTCTAGTTATTTTGGGCACAAATAATAGTAAAAATATACAGTTTGAGTTTTCTAAGAGTAAAACTTTAATGCATAGTAAAGCACTCACTGACCAGACAAGCCTAGAAACCACACTTTTCAACATTTCCAGTTACTGTTATTCAAATTTGTAAGAACTCAACATAGTACTGGTAAAATTACAAGTACATGACATTTTTAATGTCACCAACTATATTCCATGTTCACCACAAACCTATGATACCTCAAACCTTCGTTCACAAAGTGTTTGAGGCCCTTCATAAGGAATATACCTTGTGACAAAAGGGAGAAATTCAAATTTAAAAAATCAAAACTGGAAAAATTTAGATTGGAATTGAATGTCAAAATAAGAATGCAGACTTACAGAGATCACTGAAGGTAATTTTGACCTTAAGGTAACTGGAGGTCAAAGGACAAAGGTACCAGAATATAACATATTTAATCACATGTAAAGCTTTACGTTGCAATGTGTACATGTCCTAAGTGAAGGGTGTTTGCCTTTTTGTTGAAAATTCATGACATCTTTGTTCTTTAGAGTGCCCTGAACTTATATATAGCTTATTATAAATCTTAGGAGCAATAAGGGAGAAATCAGTATGAATGATCTTTCTGTTAATTAAAAATTTTGACTAAGAGACTCCCTATTGCTCAGCATGCAAAAAGACCTAGATTTGATTGTAAAACATTATTATAAAAATTATTATGCTCCTGACAATTTCACATAGCATGTATGGACTCACTTATATAGTAAGCAATGCGTTTTCCTCAAAACATTATTATAAAAATTATTATGCTCCTGACAATTTCACATAGCGTGTATGGACTCACTTATATAGTAAGTAATGCGTTTTCCTCGCTAATACACACAAGAAGTTACATATTTATTTGCTAAGTTTTACAAGGATTGACTAAGCAATAGATTATATTGCCTAGAGGTTAGATTCCAATTACATTCCTTTTTGTTATTAGGCTATTTTGATCATTTTATTTCTTGGAACAAAGTAGCTGTTCAAGAATTTATTCATAAATGAATAAATAATTACGTGTGTAAACATCTTATTGTCTCCCTACTGTAAGAAACTGAAAGAGTAAATAAGATCCAAAATCTACAGTAGATACTGTGAAAGGGAAAGAAACTGCTCAAAAGGAAAGAACAACTGGGATGAGGGAAAGGAGAAAAGAAGGAAGGGAAAAGAAAAGGTAAAAAATATATATATATACACAGAAGATAGCTAAGATAGTTATATTACTAATTTCTTTTACTTCACTGAGGGGAATGGTTTGTGCTTATATTGTTTGATCAGTCTTGCATGCCTATATCTTATAATGTGAGCAACTAGTTTAAGATAACAGTATGCAATATATCAACTGTTATTAATTTCCTATTATCTTGTTTTGAAATTCTGTATCATTGTTCTTCTTGCTTTTTTCTCTTTAAAAAACTTAAAAATAAAAACAGAATTTATTCAATGTTTGACATGAAAAATTGCTAAACAACTGTGTTATATGAACTTGAATTCTGATATTTAGATTTGTGGTCTAACATCTTTTAAGCATGTGGACATAAGGTGGTGCTATAGGTTAGAAAAATTCTTTAGACTCCAAAAGTCAGAAAAACATAGTGAGGAAGTACCCCCTTGAAGTTTTTGCAGCAGGCACATTTTTGAAAAGATATCTATTGATTGATATGCGTTCAAAATTAGTTCTGAAGAGCCATTTTTGTGAGACTTCTAATTTCTCAAATCCAAAATATATTTTTTTGCAGATTTTCTGTGTTTTCAGGACATTTCATGTTCTGTTTCCATGTGCTAGCTTAAAAATATGCGCATGTATGTTAATATATCGGTTTCCCTAGTGTTAAACCCAAACTAAAACCTCCAAATCCTGTGTGTCATTTTGGTGTTTCTGCTCACTGCTGTAACCTTTCCTGAGGCCAAGATCAAACTTATCCCAGCAGCCAGGTGGGAAAACGGAACTCCGTCCCCCAAAAAACATGCTCAGAGGGTACAAACCACAGTGACCGGCTGTTTCAAGCAGAGACTAAATCTGTAAACACATGGAGGAAAAGTCTTCATTAGCTAATCTGCATGGTGAATCTGTAAAAGATCATTGAGTGTTTCTCTAAGACGGGCACTGAGAGTCCCCATGCCAGAGTGCTGGAGAGTGAAAAGCTCCTGAGTCCATATGCCTGTCCTGGAGAGTGTGGTAGACCAGCAGTCTGCAGCCTTTTTGGCACCAGGAACTGGTTTCCTGGAAGACATTTTTTCCGTGGATTGGTGGAGGGGATAGTTTTAGGATGATTCACAGGAGCAGGCAACCTAGATCCCGAGCATTTACAGTTCCCAGTAGGGTTCGAGCTCCACTGAGAATCTAATCTGACTGATTGATCTGACAGGAAGTGGAGCTGAGCCGTCAAGTCCAGTGATTGAGAGACTGTGAATACAGAGGGAGCTTGACTCCTCATCTAGCTCTCATCTGCTGCTGTGTAGAACAGTTCCTAACAGGTCACTGATGCCTAGGATTTACAAGCGATGTGATAGAGGATTTGCAGCACACATGCTGCAGCTCCTTTGGGGATTGGTACCTGAGTTTTCTAGAGTGCCTTCTGGAACTACTCAGAAAGAATGTAGCAAGGAGTCAGCTGTTAGCTGTTTATCTAACAACTAAATAATTACTGGGAAAGAGATTTGGTTTCAAGCAGTTGTACTGCTGGTCTCTAAAACAGCAGGAAGAAACAGATACACCAAAAAATACTTGTTAATTAAATACCAGGAATTAAAGTTTTTCTTACAGCTTCTGAAGATTGTGGTACTTCTTGAAGGCATTGGGAGCAAGTTTTCTCATGAAGTTCCGCTGAAGTGACCTGAAATGGAGGCAAGTTTGGTTCTTAAAGGCTTGTTCCATTTTCTTCAAATTACCACATGGATAATTACAAACTGTAGTTTCCCTAGCATTAGCTTTCAGCAAACATTTTTCTTCATGGTGCCACTCTGTAGATTTTGTATTATTGAATATACTCATGTTTCAAAATACTTTAGGTTACATTGTAAATTATAACAAATAGTTTAAAAATAAAATGTAGAGAAACAATTTTTAATTATTTTTTCTATTTTTATTTAATAAACTTTAGAAGACATCTGAGTTGTAAGAAACAATAAAAAGACTGGTTTTTGTTTAAAATGCATGCAAGGTCTTTGTTTTTAAATACTCCATTGCCTACATTCCACCACCTTGAAATTAATTATGAAAGATACCATCAATTGATGCCGATAGTTGAACTATCTTTACTGACTGAGTGATCTCATTAGTTTCTAGTAAGTTGTGTGGAAAGATCTTCCTGTGTATCATGATTTAATAAACACTTTGACACAGACCAGGTCCTCCTATTTGTGGTTGGAAAGGCCCCAGACTTTTAATTTTTTCCTATGAAAAGCATTACAATGTGGAAAATATATTAAGCAATAAAAATCTAAGAGCAATAGAGTTTGTGTCCCTCGCACAAACTACACATAACTTTCCCAGGTAAATTTTTTTAACTGTGAGAAGATTTAGATGAGCTCTCTAATAATATAATGATATTATTAACGTTATCATTATGACCTATGGTGGAGTAGATACTTATTGGTAAATGTCCAACAGACAACATTGTCTGGAGGTTAATTCAGGTAAAGACAGTGTCATACAATAGACCTACAATGTTTAAATTTTGGACTAATATTGCTTAAACATGGTAAGGAATCCTTCTTAAAGAAAGATAATGTTATGGTTTTTGTCTAGATGTTCCTGCAAAGCCTCATGTGGTCATAGGTGGAGCTTTTCAGAATTGGCTGGATCTAGAGTGTGTGATGCTGGAACTGATTCATGGTGCAATGGTAGGATTAAAGATGCCCCACCCTAGATGTGAGTGCTTCCCACCCAAAGTATGTGTAGCCTGGATAGGATATAAGGACAGAGAGAGGAGACCTTACTGTTATCCTTGTTAGTTGCTTGCTGATTTTGCTGCCTTCTGCCTGCCATGAACTGTGTCTCCTCTGCCATGCCACCCTGTCTTGGAGCAAGCCGATTACTAACTGAAACTTCTATAAATTATGAGCCAAATGAAACTTTCCTCCTTTAACGTTGGATGTCAGCTATTTTGTCTCAGCAATGAGAAAAGTAACTAACACAGATAACTCTTCTGAGTGTCCAGAAAACATTTGTGGATGTAATTTGAGAAACACTGTTCTAGAATCTAGAAGAGCATCCAGTCTCAATGGGGAGTGAGGATTGGTTTTTAGGAAGTAAAAAACCTCTACTTTTTAATGTATGAAGCATAAGAAGATGCACATTATACTTAAATATCAACGTTTCACATGAGAGCAAATGAAAGAAAAAATACCTAAAAATACCCTCAGGATGGAAGGACAATAAAAAGGTTAAAAATACTGTTCTAAATTATACATATTATATACTTGGTGGTTTTTTAAATTAAATACACACCCAAGGTCAATTATCTCTTGAAGTCACTCTCAGCTAACTGACAATCCCCGTTCTACTAATAATTCTTGGTTTATATCCCAGATCATACTTAATATCCTGTTTAGATGTTTGTCTTGTAGAAGGATAAATTATTAAACATTTGGATTTGATTTAAGACTCCAGATGAAATTTTTGTGTGCTATTAAAAATGTGTTCATTCATTCAGTCATTTCCTCAAAAACACGTTCCATGACTGTAGTTTGCACTTTGGAAGAAAAGACAGTATCGTTGCTTGTGACAGCCTTGCTCTCTCTCTCTCTCTCTTTCTCTCTCTCTCTCTCTCCGGATGGCAATGACATGGACCTATGCACAGAGACTTTTCTTCAGTATGAACACCTAAGATTTTAAATTCATTCTGGTTGATATTATCAGTCTTAGCTCATGCTATGGCCTATAACCTTTACATTCACTAGAGGGGGGAGAGAGGAGAAAGGAAGGAGATTTAAAAAAAGAAAGAAGCTGTGATAAGTGCAGGACATGCAACCATTCCCCAGGATGACTGTGAGCTGCAAGCATATAATGCTAAGATAAAAAATTAAAAGTTAAAAATAAAGTTCAATAAGCTTGGTTTCTCTCTGTTAAAATTTATTTCAAAAGTATATTTTTGGAGATTATTGCACTGTCAAATTTTGGAAAGTATATAAAAAACCATGGAGATTATGGTGTTGTCCTTTTGATATATGGATAGAAGCCCAGCGACTTGGCAAGGAATGTGATTAATATACTTAAAAGATGCAACAGAGATTCTGTGGAAGAGTGCAAGGGGTGGATGCTAATTGTACCTCAGTGGGGTGTGTGTTACCATCGTGGGAAAGGAGACTCATTTAAGGACTCACACATACTGTTTCTTAGAAAGCTGGATACTTATTAAAACAGAATGCCTAAGGTTTGTGGGCTACTTCTTTTTATGTGATCTACATATTTCCACAAATAGTATTTACAGTTTCATAATATCCCACTGAAATGCAGAGAGGTGATTATTATTTTCATTGATTAGGATAAATGAAAATACTTCTAAAATATAACAGATCTTACATTTTAAAATTTGGTATTTTAAGTTTGACTCTTCACATAATCCCATGTATATATAATGTGATAGAGAAACTGCCTCATTTTGTAAACCCTGTCAGAGATAGTCCTGATTTTAATAAAGAAAGCTCTTACTGTTGGATCTCATGGTCGCAGTGATTAAATTCTTGGATTTTAAAGGCAAATAAAGGTCATGTTTAGTGAGTTAAAATAATGTATACATATTCCTGTTTCTGCTTCTGGCTGTTTCATTCTTTAACATTTATGTGAAGTGTTTTCAATAAATTCAGTAATATTCCATTGGATTATTGGCTTGATACTTTACTTACATATGATTTAGTCCATTTTTGACATTTCATTGTAATAGTTCTAACTCAAACTTGACACAACTCAGTAATGAAATGTGATATTTAGTTTCTTAACGTATTTGATATAAAGCCTAGAGTGCATTTTTCCTATGGAATTGAACAAACAGACTGGGATAAAGTACGAAGCAGCTCTATAGACAAAAGTAAAAACAGACAACTGGAACCAAGTTGTTCAACCCAAAGTATAGAAGAATGCTACTCTTTTTTTTTTTTTTTTGTAGTATTAGTGAATAAATCCAGGACCTTCCCCATGGCAAGTGCTCTACCTCTGAGCTACTCCTAGCCCGGCCTACAAATGCCATCTGTAGTGGATTGACAGCTGGTGGTCAACTATAATCCCCAGCTGAACTGAGTAAGCGTGGTGCTGGGTGTGGGAGGCCCACCTGGGGACTGTTGTCAGCAGCATAAGAGGCAGAACTGGAGAAGAAGTTAGGCTTTTGGGAAGTAAAGAGGCTGTTGGGAGCTGAGAGGCTGTTGGAGCTGGTGGAAGCTGTAAGAAGCTGTTGGTTCTGTTGGAGGAGCTCGTCATGCTGGCCTTCCTGATGAACTTGGCTGTTTTCATCCTCTGAGTAGCTCAGAACTTTGTTGGCACTGAGAATAGCTTCGGTTCACTTTGGGGGAGCTCTGGTCCTCACTTACGCATCGCTTCCTGGCTCCAGAGGGGAAGATGGTGCACTGCCGGTCTCCTGGAGAAGCTTGCTGCACTGGCTTTCCTGGTGGGAATTCAGCCATCTTGATCATCGGAGGAGTTTGGGACCTCACTGTTGCTGAGGATGGCTGTGGTACCTTTCAGGGGAGCTCTGGTGCTTACTTTGTGCATCGCTTCCTGGCTCCAGTGCAGATCCCTCAGCCTGCTAGCACAGATCCTCTATCCCACTGGTACAGACTTCCTAGATTCCACCACTGAGCTTTGGGCCTTCCCAGCACAGATCCATGAAACAGGCCTGCATGAGATATTGTTATGGGCTCTGGGCCTCCAGCTGGACTTGTGGGAGGCATTGTTAGGAGCTCTAGGTCTGAAACTGGACTCCTGCAGGACATTATCACAGGATCCAGGCCCTCAGCTGGATTCTTGGTCTATAGTGTGTGGACAGATTTCCTGCACTCTCTTGTTTATCATTCTTGGGGTGACTGTTATAAATAATATTATAAAATATGTGTCCTATATTATATTGTTCCCTTGCAATTTCCCCCAAAACCACAACACCATCTTTTAACAAAGAATAAAGAAAATGTAGGCAAAAGCTTTTTAGCCTTATGCCTACATCTCCAAACGCCTACTGGAAATTCCCACTGAGTTACTTGGCAATCTCCAGTTGAAAAAAAAAAAAACAACTCACATCGGAGTCCTAATTGTCCCCACGTACTGTCACCAAGTGTCCTCATTCAGGATCAATTTGTTTCTGTGCAAAAAAACCTTGGAGTCACCTTTGACCCTTCCCTCCTTTTGCTTCCTTGTAGGCAACCATTGTGAGGATCTGGGCCCAGATTTTTTGTTTGTTTGCAGCACTGGGGATTGAACTTGGGGTCTCACACAGCCTGGCAAGCATGCTACCACTCAGTGACAGCCCTGGCCTGTTAAATGTTTTATTTTGAGACATTGTCTCACTCAGTTTCCCATGCTGGGCTCAAACTCACCATTCTCCTGCTTCAGCCTCGCAGTAGCTGGGTTTGCTGGCATGTGTCACCTTAGCTAGCTGTTTCATAAATACAAGACTGAAAACTGGAAGGTCAAAGGCCTCTGTGCATCTGTCTGCGTCTGCGTCTGCATCTGTGTCCATGTCTGCACTTGCACCTGTCTGTCTGTCTCTATCTCTGTCTCTGTCTCTATCTCTGTCTCTGTCTCTATCTCTGTCTCTGTCTCTGTCTCTGTCTCTGTCTCTGTCTCTATCTCTAACTCTATCTCTATCTACATATTGGGCCAAACAATTTTTTTAATTGAATGGAAATTAATTCAACTAAATAACTCACCGTTTGGGGGGGCGTGATCTTTCTGGGTCGTCATTGCCTTTTCCCCCTCCACCCCTCCAGCTTTCTCTCTGTTTCTCTTTTACACAGGATAAGTGAACTGAGAATGGATTCAAATCTTATTTGTGGGAAAGTGCACAATGGACTAGGCAGGGTCAGGGCATTCTTTGACTTGGATTTCTAGCAATTTGATATAAGCTGGTGGGGTGATGATTTTTTTCTAAAAATAGAGTGAAATTATTATAAGTTCATATATCTAGTATTTCCAATTAATTTCTTTGTGGGGAGAGGGCAGGGTCTTATTATATAGTTCATGCTGGCCTTGAACTCACTACTGTATGCAGCCCAGGTTGGCCTCAAACCTGCAGTGATCCTCCTGCCTCAGCCTCCTAAGTGCGGGGATGACGGGTGTGCACCACCATCCTCAGCCCCAGTTAAAATTCAAATCATGGAAACTTTCCACAGGACCTTAGTTTCTTTGGGTGATAATTATTTTTTCCTACTGGACTAATGCATATGGACAGAGGTGAGGGTGAAAGAGAGGACAGAGTGTGAGAGAGCTTCTCGTTTTCCCTGGCTCAGGTGGAATGTTACAAGCAAAGGTTTGTAGCTTCACCTCCCTATGTTCTCCCTTTAGGTTCCCAGGAAACTCCCTGAGCTCTGTGACTTTGAGGATACCTCTCTCTATACTCTGTGGCTTGATTTTCCACCCCTTGCTTGTCAAGCGTTTGAACTGTATGTGTTGCCTGCCCTCCCTTCGTGTGCTACTCCTCCTTTGGAAAAGGTAAGACTTGCTGACATTTGTAAACTCAAGAATTGCTTCCTTGTCTTCATTGACCCAAAAGTCAGAGCCATGAGACACTAGAACAACTGGATTAAAAAAAAAACTCAGAGAAATTTTAGATTAAAATAGTCATCTTTGTTGATCTCTTTTTAACAGTTTTGGTGAAGTGTATGTGTTTATGCTGTTAAAATCGGATTGAATCCAGGTTTGTACTACTGAAAACTTAGAACAACTAGTACTAGAAGTCAACAACTATTTATTATGAGAATCCTTCCTTTTCATATATAATTAATTACTTAGGAAAAACACCATCAAAATCTTTGAATGAAAATGTGATTCAAAAATTAGTTTAAATGTAAGGTTCTGGATATATTGCATCCAGGGTATTGTGTTTTTCTTTATTTGCACATCATGATATGTTAAAACTTAATCCTATAAATTCAAAAATGTTCTTTCAAAAAATGTCAAGAAAAAAAATCTGTGTTATTGTTTAATTAGAGGCCTTTCATCTTTTGTTCAGATAAAATGTAGTAACATTAGATACTTTATAAGATTCTTATAGGAGATTGAATAAGTTAATCCATAGAATAGTTTAAGGTGAGGGTCTTGCCTTTAATAAATGCAAATGATCATGAGCAATCATCTTAACTGATCTAGAAACAGTGGTATCATCTTTGACAAAAATGCATTCTTAATAATGACACGGTCTTTGACACAATTTCACCAGTACTGTTCGGATATAAGAGTGAGCCCTCCTTTTCTTTTTTTTTCCATTTTTTTTCCGGTACCGGGAATCAAACTCATGACCTTGCGCTTGCCAGGCAGGCACTGTGCCGCTGAGCTAAATCGCCAGCCCCCGGCCCTCCTTTTCTACTTACATCACAGTCACATTTGAAGAAACAGTTGGGACAGCTTGTAAACCGGCTTCATCACAGTAGAGGGCTAGACCTCGGCAGGAACAATGCCCGGGCACAGAACCAAGCCCTGGACAGGTTCAAGTGTGCGGAGGGACGGGCGCGAGGGGCCGGGACCAGGGGGCAGTGAAAGGAAAGAAACGAGAAGCCGTGAGAATCTTACTTGGTCCAGGTCTGCTCTTTCCCAAGCCATTTGAGTGATGCTTTAAATTAAGGTTCCAAAATTTTCTTTAAATTTAAGTTTAACATGATGCTAGAGGATTGGCATTTGGATACAAGCACATTTACCAGCCCATCATTTTTTTCTTAAACACCAAATTGCTGCAAAATGAGTGAAATCATCTGCTCTCAGGTCACCAAAGGAAGAAGTGATCACGTGGTGGGGTCTAACATCCCTGTAATAGCTTCTATCGAAGGATACAGTAGTTATGAGTAGTGTCATCAGAGCCTTTAATAGAGGACTAAACTATAAAAGTGAATGATAGAATTGGTAGATTTGGTTTCCTAGAAAACTTGAGCATTCTTCAAAAGATGTTCTCCGAATGCTCTTCCTCTGGCTTATGTGGAGAAGCAGGACGTCTAAACCTTCATTTGTGGTGGCGCACTGTATTTTCATGGATGGGGGTGTTGGAAGGAAAGGGAGAAAGGGGGATGCTTTTGGCCACTGTGTGGGACCAGAGTCAGTCCTAAGCACGTGATTCAGAGCATGTGCAGTCTAAGAGACACCTGGAATGCTGTGTTCGCACAGCTGAACAGTGCGGTGGGATTGTCATCAAACGCAGCCCGATGCCTACCCTTGGGAGTGGAGAATTAGAGATGGCGCTGAGGATGCCTCCCCTCCGCATCTGCTTCTGGAGCTCTGAGCTTTATCGCAGGTGTTCCAGACTCAAGTACCTATAGGGGTAGCCCCGGCACAGATGGCCAGCAGAACAACTTCCCCTAACAGTCACTCAGTTACGACCGTGTGCAGCCAAGCCTACCAAGTTTCTCTCAGAGAGCTGTAATACTGTGTTTTATGTATAAGTATTTTTACATGTTTGTAGCTAACTTAAAACATAGAACCATCAAATTTTTCTATGTGAATTTTCTGTCTGCTGGCTTCCAGTTTCTAACCTTCCCTGCAAAACCTCCCGGGTGGTGTGTGTGTCCTGTTTGGGGGGACAGGGCCTCCGTGAGTGGTCGTCCTGAGTACAGCTGCTCCCAGTGTACAGCAGGGAGCACGCAGCTTCGCTCAGGTGCAGGACTGATGGGCTTCCTCCCTTCATGCAAGTAACCCCTTTATAAGGGTACAAGAGATCAGGGTCGTAACTTAGCTTTGTTCTTTGTAAACAGAGCACCTGCCCTGAATTCCTCAACAGTCTTCTAGCTGCAAGTACTCATTTTGGCTATGATCACTGAAAATTAATTCTGTCTCTTTGAGTCGAAGTCCTAGCTAGTGTGTGAGCACCTGTTTGGGGATGAGATGGTGAAGGGTGGACAGGAAGAGGAGAGTCTTGAGAGTGGAAAAGTGGAAAGGACAGAGAGGGAAAGTGGCAAACTCAGCATCAATTCCAGCATATTATATATATATATTTAATTCAATAGGCATATTGAATTAAGGTAATCCATATATGTGGAGGAGAGGATTGTCCTTAATAGGGATATGTGAAACATGTAAATGCTACTTACAAAATACAGTATATTTTCTGAACCTGTGTATGTATGTGGTGGTGCCATTCAAGCCTGGGTCTTGTATGTACTAGGCAAGTGTTACCCTAAGCTATGGCCCCAGCCCCATATATTACATATTTTTAAAAGAGCTTATAATTCTATGGATACCTGATTATGTTTAAATGTTAATGGAAAATGCTATTAGAAAGTGGTTCATATAGGAAATTTCAGGTATTGTTTTAAAAAAGATGACTAATACATCAGTGAGTAAATGCTGGTAGTCTCTGCATGGTGAATTTATGGTTTGGCAAACTTTTTTTCAGACCCTTTACATTTAAACTTTGGTGACATATTGGTTAATCACAAATATGTTTTCCATGATGCTGATCTTGAGTGAGGGGAAACTTCAACACGGGAATTCCTCATACTCTTTCATTTAGACATGAATGATTGCAAGCCAACCTCTGTTTAATGTCCAATGAGTCCTTAACACAACTTGACTGAAAAAGGGCACAATAGGAATCTTAATTTAAGTTTCACACCCAGGTTTCATTCTGCACTTGGCATTCAACTTCTATACTGCTTTCAAGATTGACAAAGATTTGATTATTGATAGCAACTCCCCATCACGTCTAAAGAATTCCAGTTAAAGACTATGCATTTGATCAATAGTAAGTATTGATAAGAAATTTTTCTTCTGTATTTATTATTCGTCATTTATTGTGTAACTTTATTCCTCTTATGCAGTTATACTTGTAACAAGTTTCTTCCAGAGTGCAAGATCAGGAAGAAACTTATTTCCCTTGCTGACTTGATCTGATGTGTCCCCATTGTTTGTTTTTGCTTTATGAACAGGCTTTGAGAGTTATGTAACTCACTGTTTTGACATAAGGGCTACAAAATTCAGAACTAAGTTTTGGATGTAGCCGCTAACCTTTTCATAGTGAGGATAGTCTTATATAGTATTTTTTCACCATTCTATATCCATTTACCACTTGACTATTGCTTTTTATCTCATGATAATGTTTTAAGTTGATTAGTAGTTGTCAAAAATTTTGGGGAAGAGGGGGAATAAAGTGAGATATAAAAAAATCCATTATAATTTAAGAAATGAAATCAACACACAAGGAAAGAAAATAAAAATTACATTTTAAGATAACACTGCTTAATCATTATTATTTTTGATATTATGTTAGCAGTTAGATTATACCTGTTAGCTTTTCTCTTTCTAAAACCTTTTAACTTTTTAATGATCAAATAATTTGGCTTCCTTCCTCTGGAATGCATATGGTATATTTTGTTAGTAAATTTTTATTAATCTCAATTGAGTAGTGAAGACAAAAACAAATCAAAAATTCAAAAAGCTGGACTTTACGATTTATGGTAGATCATAAAGGAAAAATCTACACTTAAGGATATCTCCCCTCCCCCAACCTTTGCTTTTTAATCAAGGTCTTGAAAACCTAGGATTGAAATTACAGGTCCAAGTTACAGAGTTATACCTACATAATTTATTAAAATAGATAAAATTTACTTAAAGTTGTTATTTTCATAAATCTTCCTGTTCTAAAATACCACAAAGGTCACCCTCAAGATTATACTTTTCAAACTCCCTTCTACTTGCAAGATGCCCTTATATATGACTGAAAATAGTAGGTTATAATTAATAAGGCTTTGTAGTTCTAAAATTTAGCTTAGACCCCAGGACATCTTTTTTTGCCTGTGAACATTAAAATCTAAACAGCATCACTGCCTTTCTATTTCCCCAATTTCTTTTTTCCTCAAAGTTTATAGTGATTGTGACCAAAGAACTTATATAAAACAGCATCTGACATAAATTTAGTAAATCATGTCACAATACCTAACATGATTGCTTTTACACCTAAGATCCTTGAATTATTTGAACATAAAACCCCCACATTCAAAGTTGCATCTCTAATAAACCTTGCAACTGCAGAAGTACAATTAACACTTTTTTAAAAATGTAGTAGATCGAACGTTAAAAACATGGTGTTCTGTCATGAACTCATGGGGAAGGAGACTCAGGAGCAATGGCTACTTACAGCATTCGGGTATTTCTGGGTAAAAGGGATGCTGGGACGTCATCTGGTAATAACTGACAAAATATTTGTCAAGTTGCAGAGACCATCCATTGTTGTCTTCTAAAAAAATAAAAGCAGAGAGGTGCAAAGTTTAAAGGCAGAAATATTTTGGAGTGTTGGGGAAAGCTATCAATAATCAAATATCTTTGGCAATCTTGAAAGCAGTATAAAAGTTGAATGCCAAGTGCAGAATGAAACCTGGGTGTGAAACTTAAATTAAGGTTCCTATTGTGCCCTTTTTCAATCAAGTTATGTTAAAGACTCATTGGACATTAAACAGAGGTTGGCTTGCAATCATTCATGTCTAAATGAAAGAGTATGAGGAATTCCCATGTTGAAGTCGCCCCTCACTCAAGATCAGCATCATGGAAAACATATTTGTGATTAACCAAATCTAATCCAAGCTTTGTGAGACAAATATCATTTGGGAACTTGGTGCAAATGTAGCTTTCTGCAGAGGTGAGAGCTGGGCCCAGTGATCTCCTTTCTCATTAGCACCAACATCTGAATCTGGAAGGCCCCAAGGCTCATGTGTTAAAGGCTTGGCCCCCATGTGTGGAGAGGAGGTGGTGGAACCCTTAGGAGGTGATGGACCTTTAGGAGGTGGGACCCTTAGGTGGCAGGACTGTTAGGAGGTGGGACTTATAGGAAGTGGGACCCTTAGGAGGTGGGACCCTTAGGAGGTGGGACCCTTAGGAGGTGGGACCTGTAGGAGGTGAGACATTTAGGTGGTGGGACCGTCATGATGTCTTCAGTACAGGGGACCAACTCTTGAACAGGATTGTGGGGCCCCACCCCCTTCCTGCCCAACTCTTTCTCCCCTTGGACACAAAAGAACCGTTTTTACTCTACTCTGTCCTTTTTCCATGGTGTGCTGCCTCACCACAGGCCTAAAACAGCAAGGCCAGTGCCTCATGAACAGACACCTCCAAATCTGTAGGCTGAAATAAAACTTTCCTCTGTGTCAGATGATTAACTCAAGTGTTCTAGTGACAGAAAACTGGCCAACCTAGGATGAAGGAAGTTGAGAGGCCAGTGTGTGTGGACATGGAATCTCGAAGGGGCTAGGTGCCCTGAGACACGGTTATGGGGTCGCTAACTGCAGGGGGCTGTCATGGACTTCATTGCAGATGGATTCAGCCTCTGCTCCACAAACGCTTTACAGCCATGTTCTTGTGGCAGAGACAGAAATGCTCTAAACATTCCATGACTCCTCTGTAGCCAGATTTGGGGTGCACTCACATGTATTTTGAAGGTAAAAGAGTGGTACAAGGATTCTGTGAGAGCTTTAATTCTTTCAAGATCAGGAGTAGAGCAAGGACAAGCAAAGAATAGAATGACAGAGGGCAAGTCTTGAAAAACCAGAAGCAGCAAGAAGGACTTTGTCAAAATATTAGGAAGCCAACAGATAGGGCTATTTTGTCCTTCCAGATCCACAGGCGTTTGCAAAGCCCCAAGTACAGGACCATGGTCTGCATCCAACCTCATTTGCATTTCAGTTTTGACCCCGCCCCCCCATGGGCTTTGGATGCCAAGACACTTCCTCTAAAAACCTTGTATGGTCAGAAAATCCTCCTCCCCATCTGTAGGCTGAGTCAGGTACCTTCCCGGGTGATGACTTCTGAGAATTCCCAGCTGTGGATCCTCCCACAGTCCCAGAACCTTACAAGACCTAGTGGCAGCTCCTGTTGGCGCTCTGAGTTCCTCTCCCTAACTGCTCCCACCCTGTGCACTGTGCTTTCACTCTTAGGAGAGCTTCCTCTTGTTCATTCTTCTGGGCGTCCTGCTCAAGTCTCTGTTGCAGACACCCTGGACCTGGAAACAGCTATCCTGAGACCCTCCTCTTGTAACGCTCCTGTTTTAGCGGGAAAGGTGCAATAACATTTAACATGCAAGGAATTAACACTTAGCACACACACTGTGCTTTACTAGACCTTTTCTTTCACCCTTGTAACAACTGTATTTAGCCAGTACTACTACCTGCATTTACACACGGAAAGCCCGATAGTGAGAATGATTTGGCTCAGAAACAGAATTATCACAAGTAGCTAAAGCATAAAAATAATAAAAGTATTTTTATTTTTTTTCCAGGTCAGAAAAGTTAATGTTTGTAGTCCACCCATACATGTCCAACTTCTGTGTTAATTAGCTTTAAATACTGAGCTATTAGCCTTTGTTGCCTAATTTTCTGTTATTTTATTTCTGTTACTGAGGCTTGTTAGGGCTCAGAAGGTCATGCTCCAGAGTGCAGTGCTTAGGCTGAATACGCTGAGTTAGAGATCGGGGGACATCCAGGGCAGCCTCAGAAGCATAGCTCCTCTCTGACCTCCTGTCTTCCTGTGTCCCATACTTCTTTCCCTCTTCCCCAAGCCATAGTTTCTATTCCCTAAGATGGTCCTAGGAGTTAGAGTCCCTCTCCCCAAAGAAATCCATAAAACCTAGAAATATTACTCTAATTCTCCCCTGCTCTTCTATATAGCAGCTGGCCATGAAGAAATTCTCTGACCTACCTTGTCTGATAGTAGGTTATAAAAATCTCATGTTAGAAGGAGTCTCGCTCCATCTGGGAGGAAGGAATGCTACACAGAGAGGCCGGGAAGAACCAGAACCAGACAGCCTTGCTGGGTTTCTCGTCTCTACCCATTAGCATTCGAACAATGTTTTGTTTTTTTCCCAATCACACTTTTACATGGGTGTCCGTTCTTCAAATCCAGGTTTAAAAACACTTTTCCTGGGTCCTTGGATCTTTATTTCTGAGGGTGCCCGGGTCACGTAAAATTTTGATTAAAAGAGTATTTTATACTTTTCTCTGGTTAACCTGTGCTTCTTTAGAGGAGTGCTGGCTGTGATCTTTATGGTGAGTGAGGAGAGGAACCTGCCTCTCCACCCTCCTGGCTGACACATCTGAATTGTGTGAATTACACAAAGTGTCGTTTAAGTAGCAATCAAAATTAATTCCAGCTATTAGCTGGAATGTAACTTCATCACTACTTTTATTCATAAAATCAATGAAAATGCAGCAGATCATTATGGTGTTATTAAAAAATACAAAATAAAATAATTTTTGGAGTACTGTTATAGTTTTTATACATTCACAAATATTACAGGTGAAACGTGTAAGTAGATGAGGCATTTGGCTTCAGGTATGTTAAGGTGCTGGCTTTTCTTATAACCAAGCCTTGTGCATGTTTCTGGAGGCTTGTGAGACGTAGGCTGGCGACGGGGGAAGGATTTGACCTTGCAGGCTGCTGGAGCTGTGTCACTCTGTGGAAGGAGCAGGTGTACTTTGTCCATGCTACTCTCCAATTTAATCTTGAAACTTCCATCTCTACTCCAGAAACCATGGGGAAAATTAAGCAAAGTGACAGCATTCTAGAACGCAGGGCTGGTTTTTGGGGTAGTGTTTCATTGCTGCTATGAAGCTGAGGACATGAGGAGCTGGAAGAGGTTAGTTTCCTTGTTTGGCTGAGCTGTTATTAGTGGGCTATTTCTAATTGCTGCATTTTTACCACTAAGAAGTGGATCAGTGCCTTAAGCCCATGCCTCAGTGCCCTCCCTGACACCTGGTCCTTCCTGCTCCCTTGCACTTCTGCTGTTTTAAAGAGGCCAGTGTGTGTGGCCTTGGTTGCCACATTTTAGTCCAGCATGTTCGAGTGATGTACTTTGTTTTGTGGGGGGTACTGGGAATCAAACTCAGAACCTTGCGCTTGCCAGGCAGAAACTTGTGCCACTGAGCTATGTCCTCAGCCTGACGCGATGTAGTTGTTTAGGCTTTACTTTCTCTCTCTCCTTTTGGTAGTGCTGGAGACAGAAGCCATGGACTTACTCCATCTTTAGCTCCTCTACTTTTTTTTTTTGGTCCATCCCACACAGGAAAAACAGAAGGAAGAGAAAGAAGGATGATGTCAAGAGAAGTGTAAAATTTTTAGCCGCAGAAGGGCACAGCACAAACCTGCTTATGCTCCCTCAGGTCACAGCATAGATTTTGTGGAGATTAAAAAAAATAATAATAACCACATCCTCAAACAAGTGAGCTTTTTAGTAATTGATTTTTACTTTTCCTGCGCCTTCCCCAGGCATTTTCTTCTCTTATCCTTTACTTCCTCCTACCAGAAGGCAGGAATATAGACTATAGATAATGTTGCCAAAATTGCAGAGCTGGAAAGGTAGCATTTTTCAGGAAATAGCTTTTGGTGTTGGTTTCTGTATTTTAAGTCCTATAGCTGTCAGATTTTAAAACATATGGGGCAGCGAGCAGAACGGTTTTTCATGCTTTTGTTTGCCTTGCTAAAATTAGATTCTGATTTTTCTTGAGGTAACTTGAGGTAGTATAAAGAACAATTTACATTAATAAAGAACTTTTAGCTAAAAAGATGTAGTGCTTCCCTAAATAAAAATTAAAAACTTGGACCGAGAAAAATGTGGTTTTATATGCTGTATGAATTTAATAAATATTCGCTGACTGATTAAATGAATAATCGCATCTCTCTCTCTTTTGCAGCACTGGGGAAGGAGCCCAGGCCCTTCTCACTGAGCTGTGTGCATAAACCTTTTTGCCTTTATTTTGAGACTCACTAAGTCATTAAATTGCTCAGACTGGCCTCAGATTTGTGATCCTTTGGCCTCAGCCTCCCTGAGTCCTGGGAGCACTGGCCTCTGCTACCACACACCCAGCAAGGAGCTATTTCTTTAAACATCCCACAGAGGAAATTCAGTCTCTTCTATGCTAAAAGCAAATTTGGGATCTGGGTTACTCATCAAAAACACGGAATTCCAGGCTCTCTCCCTGGAGGTTCTGGTTAACTTTGAGAGTACGGGACTTAGAAGTCTGTGTTTCTATGTGTACTAGGTGAACTGAGAGCAAGTTTTGGAGGAGCTCACTACAAGTTCTGTCCTGTCGGCTAGCGGCCTTCTCACACAGCCGTGAGGACAGCTCATATAGTAATGGAGAGACCCTCAATCCACAGATGGACATGTTCTTTTTCTCCAGCAAAGTGGCTGGCTGGAGCTGCGGCTCACTGCAGCTGCTCAGCTCGTGAGACAGGATGTTACTGCATATGGTTGGCCCAGAAAAAGACCCAGATTCAAAATTTGACCTTTCAGCTGCTGCTGGGTGGTGAAACGCAGAGCTAGAGCATGTGCTTAGCATATGGGAGGCCCTGGGTTTGATCACCAGGATTACAAAAAATGAAAACTCAAAACCAACAAGATTTGAAGGGTGGTTTCTACTGGGTGTGTTATTTCTTTCAGACCATTGTGAAGCTGAAAACATAGAAGTGTAGCCGCTGTAAGTTGGAGACCATCTGTATTACCTTTGTATCAAATACCAGTTAAAATTAGCCCTATGGGAGTGTGAAGTAGGTAGGCCAGTTTGAACTCTGGAGGATGTACCTCCTCCCTGTCTTTGATGTCAGGTTCCCGTGGAATTGTACAGTGGAATGGGGATGTAGTTTGGTTGGGGAGGGGACAGGTCCGAGTTCCTTGGCTGTGGTAACTTATTGCTCTGGTACATCAAGCTTCTCTTGGGAAAGGAGTTCGAGCTGAAACATATTTAGGAAACTCTGCATCAACGTTTTCACTTGGGATTTGAGAATTTGGACAATAAAAATACCTTTCATTTGTTTAACCCTTCTCATCTGATGTCTTTTTATCCATTTTGGAAAGTGCTCACACATTTGCGTGAGAAGAGTATCAGCCTAGATGACTGGCTTTCAAAGTATGGATCCAGGGACCGGCAGCTGCGCACTGCTTCAGAATCTTCTCAAGGTCTTTCAGGGCCATTCTTAGATGCTCTTGATGTTTGGATTTGCTTTTAGAGGTGCAGGGGATGGACAAATGGGGGTATATTATATACAGGTGCAAAGTCCCCATGATGAACGCGATCGTTGTATATACCTAAATTGTCCCAATAAACTTAATTCAATTAAAAAAAATTGAGGGTCTTATGTAGCTGCCAGAGAGGTGGCCAGATCCAGGCAGGATGTGTCGATGTCACTTGTTAAAATGGAGAAAAACATCTGAGTGCTTAGAAAGCACAGACGCTACTGGCTCAGGCATGAGCAGCAGACTCACCTATAAGGCTTGGATTTTGGCTAAGTGGAGCATTCCCGGTTCTCACATGTTCACTCAAATTTCTTGGGAAATGCTGGAGCATCTGTAGGTCACAGACTAATAATTGCCAGGAGGACAGGTGTCCTGGACCATCAGGGTAAGCCTGGGGATGTGCGCCAGGCAGAGGAACACATCAAACTGGTTTTTGTGGTCTCCTTGAAATTTAAAGGCTTAGCAGTTTGTTGGCAAAAGGCACATCCCTTTTTCTTTGGCCTTAGTGGCTTTGGAGGCTACCTTTGAAAAAGTCAGGGGTGTGACATTATCCTGGGCATTTTGTAATATAAAATGAGGCCACTAAAAGCTGTCTTCCTATCTGGTAGGAAGTGTTCTGAGAGGAAAAAGTGCACAATAGTAACCTGAATATCATCTAAGCATTGTTGATTTTTGTTTCTTTAGACATGGGGTCTTGTTATGTTGCCCAGGCTGCCTCTGAACTCTAGGGCTCAGTCCTGCTGCACTAGCTTCCTGAGTAGCTGAGAAAATAGGAGCCTCCCACCACGCCTGGCTCTGAGCAGAGCAGGATATGCACGGGAAAGTGTATCTGAAGGTAGAAACACTCTGTGTTTTTAGAAAAGCCAACGTTTCTGCAGCTTACATGATTTTGAGAATAACAAATAGAAAACTAATAATTTTCAAACATAAAACATATGATTATATATTAATACATAGATTTCTTACCCTTGTGCTTTTAACCCTAAGAGGGACAAACCATCAACTTTAATGGTATATTCGGAAATGAGAACTCCTGACTTCCATATCGAACTGCCTGGCTTTGCTCTCGTTCTCATAGCTATGTAAGAAGCTTACTTAGGAAATGATAGAATATTTATGTTTCAGAATTTTAAATGCAGGATGAATTAAAACTTAAAGAGTCCTTGAATATAGTTCAAATAGTGTTCTAATCTTATTTTAAAATATAAATATCATCACCATCACACCCATAAATAAGTACTGCTTATCTAATTCTCATAGATTAGCAAATGCCACGCCAGTAATAGGAACAGACTCTAGAGCATTACAAAATTTTTCTTCTCTTCAATTTTTGCCCCCTTTTGTCTTTTTCTTATCTGAGGCAGCTAGAATTTTCCACTTTCATTGCCTGGAAGAAATGACACAGAAGTTTGCAGAGAACAAAGGTCAAATTTTTGGTACTTGACTTGCAAATACTTAAGTTTGCTCTTTGATACTAAATTTATAAAATCAGAAAAGATGAGAGCTGGGTTTTACTATTCACACACTGGGCAAGAGACTTGGACCAGAGAGCGCAAGTAGAATTATTTTTCCTTCTGCCCCTGGACAGGATTTGGGGGAAAGCACACATCTGCCACATTGATTTCTGTGCTCTGGGAGCAGGGGCGGCCTTTGCTGATTACACACAGCCTTGGAGCAGGAACCACGGAATTGTTATACAGCCCGGCTTGATGCAGGAGGAGTAGAGGGGAAATGGCCATACGGGTGAGACAGATGGACCTAAACATGGCCGTGACAGTTGCCCAGGGCTCAGCCTGGTTCAGGAATGGGAAAATGTTTCCCTCAAGCCCTGGCTGCCAAGGCTGCAGGCAGGAGGCCACTGCACGTGACAGTGCCTACAACAGGGAGGTGATGACGGGGTGATGACAGGTAGCAGGGCACAAGCTCATTTCTGCCCATCTCAGGGGATGCTGTGATCATCCTATGATGACAGACGGCTGGACCCTCTAGCTCTGGGGCCCCACACCATGCGCCAGCACTACAGAGACTTCTGGGCTCAGCTGCAATCCCAGGAGACAGAAATGAAGGAGATTTGGACTGACTGAGTTTCAGTTGCTAGCACTTGGAAGTGCAGGAGCTTGAAATAGAAGAAAAGTTTGACCATAGAAAAATTAAGGTTTACAAGAATAAAGATTTCATATTCCTTGGAAGATGAGAACTGAATGTTACCAAGTATACTTGTGGGCTTCTATTCCCCTGTCATTAGAGGAAACTAAAAGTGTCTTTCTCAAAGGGCGTCATGAGGATTACAGGTAAAAGTACATAAATTTCTCAGAATAGTTCCTTATAGTTAGTAGGTGCTATAAAATATTGACAATTACTCTTACCATTTTACCTATCATTCACCCAATCTCTTGTATAATATTTTTCAAAAAAAATTAACAATGTCTTATTTAGTCTTTCTACCAAACTGCTTAAAAATGAGTCAAGAGGTGTACCCATAGAATTTGAATTTTATGGGTAAGGGATTTGTTTGAAGGCAGTATCACATAATGATTAATAGCATTAATAGGCATTATCTTTCCTCCCCAAAAACAACTAATCAAGCTTCTGTAATTTGGATGTGTGCCCTAAAAGGTCTGTGAGTTCAAAGCTTGGATCCCAGCCTATGGTGCTATTGGGAAGTTGTATTAGCTTCCTGGTTTCTGAGACACAATACCCCATACCCACAACTTACAGGATGAAAGGTTTAATTTAGTTCGTGGGCTGGGGGAATTCAATCCAAAGCAGGAATATCATGGCAGAAGGGCTCGGGAGAGCACATCTACTTAGGACATGGCGGCCAGGACGCACAGCACAGGAACGGTGCTTATAAAAGTTATTGTAGGAAGTTCCTCGCAAGGATGAACATGATTTAAATAATCCTTTTTGGTGACAATGTTTAAATAGCTTATGAGAATAAAGGATCATTCTTTGAGTGATGTTTTACCTTTCTGTTTAAGACAGAAGTTTTATTTGACAATGTACTATGAAATTGTAAATGATCATTTTAACTGTTGGTTTTTCTTGTGTGTGTATAGATTAAAATACTGTACTTTACCTAATTGCAAATGCATCTAACACTGCCTGTTCACATATGTTTGAAGTCTATATATTCTAGAAGGACTTTCTGATTTAATTTAATGAGCATTAAGCCTAGTTTAAATATGGATGCCTTACCAATGTATAGCTTTGATAGCATAAGTTATCCAGATACAATAAAACAGAGAAATGAAAACCACAGCTGACAAGGAGATTCAGGCGATGAGAGGTGAGCAGAAAGAACTCAACATTATAAATTTCATCACCTGGATTCTAACGATAGTGATGAAATTTTGCCATCCTTCCTGGAAAGTTCCTGCCTATGCAGGAACGGACACAGCATGTCAACTGGCTGTTCTGAGGTTTTGAATAGAGGTCGTTTTTCTACTTCCAGATGACTGGCAGCACACATCATGGGGAGGATGCCTATAGATGAATTTGGAGGCACACAACATGTAGCGTGTCCACCTGTCTTCTGCTGAACATCTGAAATACATTATCTATTGAGTCCTCTTGACAACTCATGGACACAGGGATGCTTATTATGTCTATTTTACAGAAAAGAGTCCACTCTATTTCTCTTCATTGCCAGAATTTATGCCCAACTCTCAAGTTTGCTCTCACTTTTGCAGTGTTTCACTGCTTCCTTCTGAATTGTTCATTGCAGAATATGGCATCTTTAAGGATCATAACTGTAAGGATTGCTGATTTAGTTACTTCGTCTCTTGAAACTTAGCACTAAAGCTAAAGTTCCTAAAAGTTTCCCACTGAGAACCTACTTTTGGTGGTGAATTTGGAGCAGGTACCAGCTCCATATTCTGCTTTCTGAGACCATTTCATTTGGTGGGAGGCCCTCTGTCCCTCCAGAATTCTAAGTAGCCAGTACATCAAGAAAGAAGTGGACAGTAGGGTACAGAACACTGTTTTACTGTGGTTTTTTTTAAAGAAAAAACTACATAGTATTCAGTTACTTCAGCAGAAAGCTACTTTTTTAAAGAAATGTTTATAGTCCTTTAAATCAAAAGTAATGGTAGCTTTAGCTCACCAATTTAGATAGTATGATTATGCTTGAATTATTGCCACTAGCTAGAGACAGTGATCTAAACTGAGAAGTGCCCAAAACATAAGCAGATTGAGTTAGAAAAGTAAAAAATTGGGGGCATGAGTTGTAGCTCACTGGTGGAGCATTTATGTAGCCTGTGAGAGACCCTGGGCTTGAGCATCAACATGGGAGAAAGTAGTTTATTCTCATGAGATAAGCAAGAGTACAGCCTAGATAGCCGTTAGGGACACTTCACCCACGTGGTTAAGGTCAAGGGTGTGTATTATAGGATGGCTTATAAAGCAGAAATGACAAAGTTATTGAATCTTCACATGATTATTACAATGGAGGTCTTGCACAGCAGTGGACTGGTTAAAAGTGATAACTGAGTAACATTTTAGGATGATTCTTATTTCATGTTGGATTACCAGAGGCATTTGCAAGAACATAGCCAGTTTAGATTCCTTTTGGTTCAAGGTTTGCATAGGTCGCCTATGGCTAGGGAATTTTCAAGCTTGGTCTACGTTCTATTTTATCTTAACAGAAGTTTAACACCTCCACTGTAAGACTGTAAGAAGCCTGGATAGCCGAAGGCACTGAAACAGCAGCTTCTTAGGGTATATCCATGCAGCAGTTTGAATACTATCATTGCTGTGCATGTCTTCCACAGGCATAGGGCAGACGGTAAACACACATACTTCCATACATACTACCATACATACTAGTGTATTTCCTCATGAGTGATTAACCCTGTGATTTCACATTATTGATCAAAGGCTTATTTTTCTAGGAAGCTAGCTCCGAGAAATTCAAGTTCCTTTGTTAATTCGTGTTTTTGAAGTTTCAGAAATTTGAATAAAATCCCAATGGAGTATTATTTCCCCAGGTACGCTTGTTGGCTAGCAGCCTTACTTGTTGGCTTTATAAGGTCAAGTCTTATAAGGTTGGTGCGTGAATGATAGGTAAGTTACAGTTACATATGTTTTCTTTTTAGGAAGCCTCACTTTTCCTCCCTAGTATTAGTAAACAAAACAAAGATGAACCACAGGTAGTGTTTTTTATTGTCTGCCCTACGACTGGAGATTTCTTCCTTTTTTTACATTTAATTGTCCCAAATAACTACGGCATAGGTACAGTCATAAGAAACTGAGGCACAGAGTGGTTAGGAAATGTTCTCACATTTATGTCATTGATTATTGTGGTACCCAGGTTCAAGCCTGGGAAATCAGGCTCCAGAGCTCTATTCGGAATTTCTATGCTTTTCTGCCTCTAACACACAAACCGGGCAGGCTTGTCAGGTTAAAACACCCACAGTGGGTACTGGCACTGCTTTCCTGAAATCTTGGCAGCGACCTGGTTACCTAGAGGACGATGGAGTCTCTCAGGGAATGGCTGTTTTAAGCGAATGAACTAAATGGAAGTTTCCCTTCAGCAACCTGCAGTTTGCACTTGGGTTTACTTTGCTCTTTTGGCACTTCTGTCCCGGACAGGGAAATGTCCGCGGGTACCGCGTCTGCGCCGCACTCACCGCAGTTCTCCTCGTCAGCCTGGTTCCCGCAGTCGTCTGCCCCGTTGCAGTGCAGCTGCTGAGGCAGGCACTTGGTGACATTCCCGCAGGGGAAGAAGCCCAGGGGACACTTGACCTCCTGTGCGTGCCCAAGGGAGACTGTGAGGGAGACAGGAGGGGAGGCAGGACGTGGGTGAGGAAGGTTCACACAAGGACTGGGCAGAAGGCTTTCCCTAGTCCTAAACACCCAGCTACCCCCGTGGGTGGTACAGCCTGCAAATTACTGTTCTCCAGAAAACACTTTCCAAAAACCCTCATGTCTGTCGGATGCTCTCTCCCGTGATTCCAGACAATGCCAGGCTCTGACTCTCTCTGCTTTTCTTTGTGCTGTTTAGAACGTCCTCTCCATCTCTTTTTTGTGTTGTACCAGGGACTGAACCTGGGGCGTTTGCACTAAGCGACATGCTCAACCCTTTCCATGATTTTTTATTTTGAGACAAAGTCTTGCTAAGTCCCTAAGTTGCTCAGGCTGGGTTTGAAATTTTGTTCTCCTGCCTCAGCCTTCCAGAGTGCTAGGATTATAGGTGGGGGACACCACCCCTGCTTTATCCCTCTTTTTCTAAAAACATGAACTGTTGCTCGTAGATTACATGTCAGTTCAGTTCCTCTCTTCAACAAAAAGCTTTCAGCTAATAATTTAAAGAATCAGGGATTTACTGCATTCTTACTATGGGCTGAAAATCAGGGCTAGCCTGATATTGGAGGTAGAGGACTCAGCAACAAGAAAGCATGTGTCATGTGCTTACGGGGCTGTGGGCCGGAGAGGGTTAGAGCATCCTGAACTGCACCTCTGCTCTGGTGCAGGTTACAGCTACTGGGGAAGACCAAGTGAACACGGCCACAAACAAGTTCAGCAAAGTCTGAGAGGTGTGAAAGGGGAGACAGTGAGATGTGACGGAAACTCTATGCCGGGGCTTTTAAAAAGGACAAGGCAGGGTGGGGGGTTTGCAGCAAAATGGTGCCATTTAAGCTGAGACTTGAGGGAAGGAAAGGAAGCCAGCTGTGGTGTGGAGGGAGGAGGAGCAGGAGTGGGGAGTGGGGAGGTGGCTGAGGTGTGAAGGGGCCCAGGTACGGGAGGGGTTGGAGAAGGACGCAGAAGTGGAGCTGGCCAAGCAGGGATGAGCAGCACCACCTGGGTCTGAAGAGGGAGAGAAGGGTCCACGGACAAGGCAGAGGAATGAGGATTTTACTTAAAATGCAGAGGCACACATGGGAGGAACACAGCCTGTTTATACATGGTGCTGGGAAAATGAGATATCCACGTACAGAAGACTGAATCAGGCACATAGATCTTACCATGTCCTAAACTAAAATCAAAATGGATCAAAGATCCAAATGTGAAAATGGAAACCACACTGGAAGGCAAAATAGGTAAAGACATGGGCATAGGCAAAGCTATGGAAGACATGGGCATAGGCAAGAGCTTTCTGAACAGAGCCCCAGGAGCACAAGAAATAATACCAAGAATCAACAAATGCAATCACATCAAATTAAAAAGCTTCTGCACAGCAAAACCAAACTAAACCAAACTCAGACAAAACAAACCAAAACCAAAATGACTTACAAGTTGAAGAGACAACCTACAAAATTGGAAAAAAAAAATCTTGCCAGCTATTCTTTAGAGGAGTAACATCTAGAATATATAAAGAACATAAAAATATTAAACCCTTAAAATAAAAGACTCAATCAAAAAATGAGAAACCAAAGTAAATAGGAACTTTTCAGAAGTACAAGTGTAAAACAAATGTATGAAAAAATTCTCAACATCATTGGCCACTAGAGAAATTCAAGTTAAAACATCACTGAGATACCATCTTAACCCAGAAAGAATGGCTATCACTAAGAAATAAAAAAAAAATAATAAATGCTTGTGAGAGTATGGGGAAAAATGAACCCTTTTACATTGTTGGTCAGAATTCAACTACTATAGCCACTATGGCAGTCAATATGGAGATTTCTCAGGAAAACTAAAACTAGAAATTTGACCTAGCCATTCCCCTTCTAGGAATCATCCCTAAACAGATAGATTAATCATGTTACTGCATAGCCATGATTTTAGCAGTGCAATTCATTATAGCTAAATCTGGGAAGTGGCTTATGTGCCCATCAACAGGTGAACTGACAAAGGAAATGTGGTATTTATGCAGCAGAAAATGCACCCCGCCTCCCTGCAGTCTGTTAGTTGCCCAGATAACAGTTCCTGTTACAAGTTCCTGACTTCTCTTTCCTAGAAAGAGCTGGTCACTGTGACGCACAGATGGTCACTATGATGTACGTTGTAGGAAGCAATCAAAGACAGCCAAGTACACTGCTTCTGTACTTCCTGCTTGCTGATCCCGTATAAGCCCCAAACCAGTAGGGATCAGGACTTGATATTTTGGGAGTGAACCTGATCAGTGGAGGTGAAATAAATCTGCCTCCAAATTCTGGATGACATTTTCAGTGTTTCTCCTTGACACTGCATCTTGTGCGTTGGCCAGGAAGACCGATGTACTGACCTCTTTGGTCTTCAGTCATGGCCCTAGCGGGCTGAGCAAAGACCTCTGTATGTCCTGATGGGAAGGTGTGCTCTTGAGATATCTTGAGTCCCCTCTGAGATCTGGAGGAGGATTCCTGGCTCCCTGCTTGAGTGGCTCATATTGGATCCCAATGGGAGGAGGATGAAGTCTGTCTGTCTGTCTGCCTTTCTGCCTGATTCAGGCAAGATCCCTGGGGCAATCCATTAGTCTGTCTGTCATTCCTGCTCAGCTCAAGCAGAAGGAGAGTCTGATCAACCCTCGTTAGTCAGGCTGACCCTCAAAGGAAGTGGGTAGGAATGTGTAACCTCTGAGTGCCTGCTGAATGAATGTGTGAGTGAGTGGAACAGACAGAACAAGCAATAGGCTGGTCTATCTGCGCACCAAGACTGGGAAGCACTGGTGCTGGTGGCTGGTTGGGCCCTCACCTGCGGTTCCACAGTGATTGACACATGGCATAACAGAGGCTTTGCACCCTCCTTAGCTAAGTCCCACCTAAGTCCCCATGAGGGGCATGGTCAGGCGGGGATCTGAATGGTCTCTCTTTGAGGGGAGAGACCCTTTGTGTGTTGTGCCATCATTCAAGGGTACACTACACACATGTAACTAGCCAGAAATGGAAATTATTTAGTTCAAACCCACAGTTCTTGATGGAGTTAAAATGAAATCAACTTGCTGTTCCCTGCATCTAAAGAAAAAAGAGATCTATTTTCATGAGAATTCCACCTTGACACACTTGTTGGCCCCCACAGTTGTTGCCAATACTTATAGCTTCACCTGGCACCCAGCTCCCTACTTGTTTCCTTCCAGCCAATTGAATGGGTTCCAGGGAGCCATTGCCTGCTAGCCATTTGGCCACAGCACCCTGCACCCCCAGACACACCTGTCTGGGTCAGATGGCGTCATTTAACACCCACCAAGATGACCACCAGCAATTCCTTCTGAGATCCACATTTTAACTGAGGAAAAATTGGACTCTCAGCCCTGACAAATGAGTTCCCATGGCCTTTCCCAAAGGTTGTCCCACCTAGAAACATAAAATCAGTCAAGGGTTTCTCAAGGACATCAAACAGAACAGACAAAAATCCCATCAAACACTGTTACCCAGAAACTTGATAAAGAAAAGCACCTGATGTCCATAAGAAAATCCAGTCTGATAGACCATTTCCTCTGACTATGAGTCATAGGGTTATGGACATAAACATAAATGCTCCCTCTGTCTGTGAGACACAAAGAAACCTGACTATCCAGTCACACCCAGACCTGAACCTCTCCTTGTCTTGTCTGGCCTGAATGGGTAGGACAGACCAAGCTCTATTAAACTGAGTCCTCAAGAGCTCATGGTCATGGCAAAAGTCAGGGCAAAACCTGTAAATTTCTTGGTAAAACTTCCTTCAAATTTCCCTCTGTCAAGATGTTACCCCCATCAGGGCAAATAGGACTCTTGTCTTCCACCTCTTCTAAACTTGCAGTCTGGGAAGACATCTCCTTTGCACCAAGCCAGTCAGCTTCCCTCTCTTTTAATCCTGAACTTTTAATTTTGACTATTCCCTGAAAGAAAGATGATGCCTGCACCAGCCTATGGCAGAAAACTTCAATCTTGAAATTCTAAAACCTCTCCTTTCATAGGTATGGACCAAAGACTTGCCTCCAGGCCTGACCACCAACCATGCTGTGCGACCCTCAGACAGTATCTTATGTCATGGGAAGCACACAGGCATCCAGCCACACCTCAGCCACCTCAAGCAGTTTGGAATTCTGAGAGGCTGTTACTGCAAAGTGTTTATAGACTGTCAAACTGCTAAAATACGTCTCTCCTGCCTATAAAGCCAGTTCAAGATCTCCAAAATATTAATGCTGCCACTGTTGCCCTCTGTATACACTGCCTCAGTCTTCTGACATACATAGCCTGCTGATACACTTGCCTGGACTTAAAAAATGCTTTCTTCTGACTTTGATTGGCTTCTGTCAGCCAGCCCCTCTTTGCCTTTAAATGAAAAAACCCCAGTTCTGAACTTCAAGTTTAACAAACCTGGATTCAACCTCCTAGAGTTTTATAAACTTGTTTCCCCCCTTTGGGAAGCCCTCAGCTCAACTTACTAGTTTCCCAGCACAAAATATCACTGAACTTCTGATTAATAGCACTCAAGCTGCCTGCTGAAAAAGTACAAAATCTCTGTTGTAATATCTGGCAGAAACTCTTTACAAGAAAAAGCTCTGCAAATTTCTTGGAGCTGCTGGCTTCTATAAAATCTGTATCCTTGAGTTCACAAAAACAATGATGCTCACTCATACTGTCAGCCTGAGCACCCAGTGGCCTACCTGTGCAAATTCTTGGATCCAGTCACTAAGGGTTGCTTTTCCACTTTCCCTCACTGCTCTAACAGCCACTGTTCTTCTGATCAAAGAACCGACAAGCTCACTTTAGGCTGAGACCTCACTGTCCAGGTGCCACATGCTCTACTGGACCTCCTGAAATAACTGTGGACCACTCAGTCCTGCCCACCAAGCTGAACGCACCAGACCGTTACTGCTTGGTTCTGACTGACAAACTATTCTTGAGATGACCAGACTTAGAAATAAACTCTCTGACAGATGCTGAATACCCCCTTTTTATAGATGGAAATAGCTCTTTGCAATGGAGTCTGAAGGCTATATATGCTGTGGTTACTTTGGACAAAGCTATTTTGGCCAAAGCTTTCATGCTATTGCTTCCTGCTGCTGTTTGGATACCTACCACCAACAAAGCCAGAGAGCTAAGCCCCCTCCAGGGATCTGACTGAATGAAATATCAATCCCAGCCAGAAGAACTTTACTCAGTACTCCCAGAAGATCTATTTTAATCAGAGCCAGACCCACTCCCACCATATGTTCTGCAAACTCAAGCCGCAGTGCTGGCACCCATAATCCTGCAACAAGTTCAGTCTTCAGCATCTGTGTCACCAACACCAACCTCCATCAGATACACAGATATATTTCACTAAAGTAAAGATGTATAGGACTAATAGATGTCTGCTGGTGCTTACATGCACCTACTTAGGCTGGCCCGAGGCATTGCTTATCCCAACTGAGAGGGCAACAAAAGTTTTTAGGGTCTTGCTGTCAGAAATCTTCCCCAGACAGGGCCTACGCTTGAACACCGGCAGTCATAATGGGCCTGAATTTGTAGCAGTGATAACTCAAAACTGGCAAAACTACACATAGCATATAGACTACAAGCTCTAAAAAAGCTGAATGAAACATGACCCTATGGGAAACAGCTTGCAACTAACTCCATAAAAATTTTGCTCAAAGACCACCTATACCTGTAGACATACTTCCACATACATATAACTCAGGTGCATATTAACTACCTCTAGAGCTCTTAAAGTTTCAGAAATCCAGCCTTAAATTCACCATTCCAGAGTTAAAAGAGCCCACCTGGATGATTGTTGGAGTTTACCTCCTAGCTCCTCCAGTGCTCGCTCTGAAAAGACAATGCACTTGAAGCCCTGCTCTGGTCACTCTGGATGCTGACCAGTCCACACATGGCTGAAGCCCAAGGACACCGTTCATAGGATCGCTCCATACCTCAATTTATTACTCCTCCTGAGTTTTGTGCCTTTTCAGGCTGTGTATCCCAGTCCTTGCTTCCACTTTAGCTCACATATTTTGTATTATCCAACTTGGGTTTTGCTCCCTGCGTCCCTGCTAGCTGTGGTTGTCTGCCTTAGCTCTATGGGTGCTTGCCCTGAGAGAACAGAAAATAACCAGTAAGGCTCTTACAAATGACAAAGATTTGATGAGCTTCCAAGGCACATTGGACACTGTCCTCAATCAGATTAACCCCTTACTCCCCTGCCAGAGTCAACTTAGGGAGAAATCCTATGACAAGGGAAACAAACCACAAGCTCTTGTTGGGAAAACTTTCAGTCGAGGGTCCATCCTTGGACTGCTTCTAGTTGGGCCTTGTTCAGATCACATGTATCATGCCAAGCTTCATCATGTGGGTTTTCTGGTTCAGTGTAACACCCACTCCACTGGCCACCAGGCAACGTTTGCCAGGCCCAAGCCCATCCCTCTGGCCTCATTCTGCCTGTCCCTTTCTCCCAAGCTCCAAGCTCCTCCTCTGTCACTGCCCTGCCCCTCTTCACACTCGTTTCTGGAAATTTGCGCTCGAGTCATGTTGGAATTTCTGCTTCAGATGTGTATTGGATTACTGCTAGGTGAAATTGCTTCTAGTAGATACCTATTTTTTTCTTTACTTATTTTGTTGAGAGAAATTTGTCACTGTTTGCTGCCATATTTCTAGGGAAGAATGTGCTCTAGGTGTCCAAGGCCACTTTAAAATTAAAGGATGGAAATATCTCTTGACTTGATGTGTCTACACCCATACAAAAAAGGACTTAATAGAAGAAAGAGTACAATAAAACTCTGGAGCTCCTGAGAGTGGCACACCTTAATCTGTCTACACCAGACCCCTAATCAACGCCAAAAAGCAATAATGGAATTTCATCACAAGTTGGTTCCCTGCTGCTTTTTTTTTCTTACTTATATTGCTGAGGATGGAACCTAGCATCTCTGTACTGAGGTACATTCCCAGTTCTTTTTTTTTTTTTTAATTTTGAGACAGGGCCCTTCTGAATTACTAAATTGCCCAGACTGGGCCTGAACTTTCCTTAGCTTCCCAGAAGGAAAGACAGACATGTGCTACTTTGCCTGGCTTCTCCCGTGCTCTTTACTCTTATACTCCTGCAAAAATAGAGATCTATGGTAAAGAACATCCCTGCCATTATATGGTTTTATGCTTGGTTTGGGATTCTGTAAAGTACTTATGAAACAGAAAAAATTAAAGGCGCAAACATAAGGAGCAAAAATTTTTCCCTAAACACATAGATAAAAAGTCTGTGAAAGAAACCACTATCTTGAAGCTACTGAAGTAAGAATGAAATGGTACAGATATATGATTACATGCAATGCAACCATCTTATTCTCACTCTGAAGGGTAACAATGCCATTTTAAAAGTAGACTTCATGTTGAAATCTGTTTTAGGGTTACCACAAAACAGACAAGAGGGTGTAGACATTTCCACATCCTCCCTGTTGCACACTCCCCCAGGTACCGAGCCTGGGCCCCTCCAGAGTGGCCCATGGGTTACCCAGGAACGCGCATGAACATATCAGTGTCCTCTGTGCTTGATATTAGGGCTCATTCTTGACTTTGTACCTTCAGGGGGTTTTGATGAGTGTCTAATTACATTTACCCACCAGTATTGTCTTTTTGGAGGTTTGAAAATAATACATTAAAGTGAAGACCTCAGAAGGCAAGTTGCTGCCTGAATTCAGTCCTCCTGCCTCTTTCCCTCGAAGCACTCCAAGAAATTGAAATTCCACAGAGCAGGTCATAAAAACCAGAACCCAGTTGCCCCCAAACCAGCCTCAAACCCTCAAATTGTTACTTTAATTTTCCCCAGCCCTCCCATGGAACTGTTGGCCATAAAGAAATTAAAACCCTACTTCTGGGGGAAGGTCTTGTCCCCTACTGAATAAAAAGAAGTGCTACAGTGGAGAGGCTAGGAAAGTCTTGGATAGATAGACAGGTCTTGGTGCTGCACCCCTGTCTTTTTCTACTTGGTCACATCTATTGCCCAGTCACATTTCACACTGCTGCCCACGCTTCATCAGATTTAAACATAATAATGGGCAGTTTCCTGCATGCTGTGTCTTCAATCTAAAGATTACTACGTTGTGTAAAACTAGGATCAAATAAATCTGTCATACTTTTCTCTTGTTAACCTGTCTGTTATTGTAGGGGTGTTGGGCAAGATCTTTCATTATGGGCCTGAAGGAATCGTCCCTTTTTCTGCTCATATAGTATCACACAGAGCAGTACCACTGCCCTAGAAATCCTCTGTGCTTTGTCTATTCATCCTTCCCTATCCCCCAATACTAGTGAACTTTTACAGTTTCCATAACTTTGCTTTTGCCAGAATGCCATGTAATTGGAATTGCATAGCACATAGGCATTGTAGAGGGGTTTTTCTCATTTGGTAATATGTATTTATCCATTCTCTGCTGAAAGATGTCTTGGTTACTTCCAAGTTTGGGCAATTATGAAAACAGCCTAGTAGAAGATTTTGTATGGACATAAATCAACCATTTTTAAATGTCAGATTTTTAAATATCAGATTTAGCATTTTTAAATATCAGATTTATATAATTTCCAAGATTATTGTAGACTCCAATTGCAACTATGTTGCTTATTGTATTTACCAAGTTTGTAAATCTTTGGAAATTTTTACAGTATTCGTACTTCTGAAAAAAAAAAAAAAACAGAACAGTTTGAATAGTCATTAAGATTTATTTTATGTACATATGGTCTATAATCAAAGCATGAAAAGGATAAAAGTGACTATTTCCTTTGTAAAATAGAAAGAGACCTTTTAAAAACAATAAAATTTACACTTGATAGAGAACTGATGCATTTATGTCTGGCTTTGCCTCTCCATGGTTATTTTAGAGCATAGAATTGTTCAATCTATGGAGTGAGCTGTTGTCCAACCTACGGAGTGAGCTGTTTTGTAAACAGTATTCTCACTTGTGACAGTTTTTAAAAACTCATAACTTTCCCAACAATTTGATTAAAACAAAGCAAAACCCAGAGATTTGTATACCACAGAACATCATACACTTTAGAAATCTCAAATGTGCATACAAAACTGATCCTTGTTGAGAATGACTTTTCATTTCTCTATCAATTTTTTTAAGAACAAATTTTAATGCACAACATTTTTGAAAAAGTTCTTTGGTAAGTTGTCAGCCTCCAGCCACAGATCCCAGGTGAAGAAGTCTTAACAACACACTATCTCTGTTTTCATGCTGCTAGTTTTAAAAGTCTCCAATAACTCACTTTTATGAATACTGTACTTCTATGATTGTTGTGTTGGTGGTGGTGCTTGGGATTGAACCCAGGGTCTCTAGCATGCTAAACGGTCGATTTTGCTCTGAGTTACACCCCTGGCCTATGTCCTATCTGTTAAATTTTTATCTAATGGCAGATGTAGCTTTTCAATAATTGTATTGTGAAAGTAATTCTATATTTTCATGACATGATGATTCAGTGGATATATTATAAGTCCTAATGATATTTAAAAAAATAATTTAAATTTTGATATGATTTCTGATAGCTTTTGCAGGTATAATATAAAACATTTTTAATCTCTGAACTATTTGAAATTAGGTTGCGGATCTGATGCTCTATCATCTCCTAAATGCTATGGCATGTGTAATCATAAACAGGGATAGATATGCTTCTATAGTCATTAAAATTAGGAAATTAGCATTGATTCACGATGATGCTTTAACCCTCAGCATTCACTCAAGTTGACATGCTGCTCCCAAAGTGATCTTTGTAGTAAGACGATCTAGTTTGGATTTACCCCTTGTGATTAATTCTCACAAGTCTTCAATTTCACCTGGGGCCATTTCTCAGTATTTCCTTATCTCTCATAACCTTGACACTTTTGAAGATTGCAGGTAAATTATTTATCATAATGTTCCTGACTTTGAATTGATATTTTATTTTTAAATTCATCTGTTTGTTTTTGATAAAAGGTCTCACTATGTAATTCATCCTCACCTTGAACTCACTGTGTAGCCCAGGCTGGCCTTAAACTCACAGCAATTCTCCTGCCTCCACCTCCTGGGTGTGGAGGTTGCAGGTGTGTGTCACCGTGCCTGGTTGATATTTTATTTTTAAAATTAAAAAATATTTTTAGTAGAGTATGTTTGTGATTCATCATAAATACATTCATCATGGGCAATTGGTACATATACATATTGCATCTTGATCCTTTCTACTTTCTGTCCTCCTATCCCCCATTTCGTCCCATCCTGAGATCCCCTTCCTATCTCCACAAAGTCTACGTCCCTATTTATTGTCATCGATTGTTTATTTTACTGTTTAAATTATTTACATTTTGGGCTTCTCACGTGGATAAATCATATGATATTTAACCTTACGTGTCTGGTTTATTGTCTTTAATGTTATGATAGAGTCAGATTAGATATCATTGACAAAAAAAAAATCACTGAGCTGATGCCTATTTCAATCAATCAAATTGGGAAAGATTTTAATTTGTCCCATTACTAAATTTGTTCCATTACTTGTTTTGATTTGTTACATTACTTAATTTGTTCCATTAACTAAAGTAATCCCCCCAAACTTCTCAGTTATAAAGATACCCTCTGTACACTTTGGTAAATAATCAACATTTTGTAGAGGTGTCTTAGTTACTTTTCTTGTTGGTGAGACAAAATACCTAATACCCACAAGTTAATGGAGGAAAGGTTTATTTCAGCTCACTGTTTGTACTGGTTTCAGTCCACATTTAGCTGGTTCTCAAAACAGAGCAGCACAGCAGAGAGGCAACACAGAGGAAAAGCAGCCCATGGCAGGCAGCAAGCAGCCTGACTTTTCATTTTATCCCATCCAAGATACCTGCCTTTTGGGTGATGCTATCCAGAAGTATGATAATCCCAATCAGTGGACAAATTTAGTGCCACACAGCCTTAATCCCAGTACCATATAACATAGATCCAGCCAGATCAAAAAGCCCCACCTATGAGCTCATGAGGCTTTGGTGGGACATCTAGATTCAAGCCATAGCAAGAGGGGTACTTTGAAACTATGTGAAAATGCCTTTCCTGGTTAAAATTTCAATTAATTCATTTATGTCTATAAAATTCACTCATAGTTTCCTATTTTATTCTGTGGATTACAGTATGTCAATTATTATTATTATTCTGATTCACATATTGTTTCAGATTATCCAGTGAGAACTCCTACAACCTAGCTTTCATGTCCCATTGAATTTTGCCCATCATCCTTTGAACAGTCTCTTGCTTTCTGCACTAAAAGGTTTTTGAGAACAATTTATATTTTCCTTATCATATCCCTAGTTAAGGGTACAATGATACTGAGAAGCCAAGATGTGGGTTGCAAGTGTGATCAATGATACTGAGGTATCACTGCTACCTGGCTCTTCAGTACACAAAATAGGAAATACTCATATATCACATTTCCTGCCCCCCCCAATAGGATATGCCTGGAAAACAGGTGCTGGCATGATTATAGAAGAGACAGCACCTCTTCTGTCTTGAAAATGAGCCCTCTTCTGTCTTGATGTCTCTTCTAAAATCATGCTAGAACTTTTTCAGCAAAATGAGACAGTTACTCATACCTACACATCTACAGGAATGATTTTAAACATACACACTGGCGTCTCTATTTATTTCTTGATATATCTCTAGGTACGGAAAACTAAAAATTCATCTCAAATTTCTACCCAACACTATAACTTTCAGTACAGTTTTATACCTTTACTTTTCTACTGCTGCTTTTTCTGACAGCCAGAAACCTGCCTAGTGTTGTCTTTAACATAATCACTGTCTTGGCAACTCCTCTGCCCTCCACGGGTGCTCTTCTTGCCCCACACAGTGCTGACTCCCCACGTGCGTGACTTTCTTGCTTGAGCGTCTTCCTTCCCCTGCTTGGGATTAAGCCCCTCAGCCCCGAACCGTGTGCCCAAGTCAGCAATAAGCCTTGCTACCACGGCACTAGGAAGTGGAAGTGGCGCTGAAGTGCTCTGCAAAAGTTGCCCAAAGAGTTACAGAAGCAAAGGCTTATAGAATAGCACGTCACCCAGCTATACAGCTGCCCCTGAGGGGGGTCTGGTTTTCTCTCTGGCCCGTGATACCCAATGAGAAAAATGTGAAAGACGTTGAAATGGGCAGAAAAAATGAGATCACTCTGCCCTGTCATTTGTACCTCACATCTTTGAGCTATTTCTCAACTGTAGTAACAGTTATGCAAATGATCACTGCGCATAGAAATGCAGATTTTCTGTAACAGAAGTGCAGATAGTGAGATGCATTGATTATTTCCCCATAGATACGAATCATTTTTGCATATACTAAGACTTTATTTCGGCATTCCTGTTGGACTACATATGTGTATGTGTTTTGAGCTCTCCTTTGAATGATCTGTACCACTTTCCTGGTTCTCGCATTAGTAAGTGAGTTAAATAAAGTCTCTGAGACATTTGGATTGTATATTCACATGAGTCATCCTCATCTTCCTTCTCCCAGTTCTTTTAAAATTATTCTTTAACAGGTGTGGGGACTCACTTGGAATTCCAGGGTTGATATTTTGAGCTGAAGACGTTTGAGAATCAACAGATGCAGAAATAAACCTTCTCAGACCTTCCCTTAGCTGACTAAAAGCAGACATTTCTGGGAAATGAAGCTGGCACAAACTTTCTTCTTTGGGGCAAGTCTATGCCCAGAAAGGAGAACATGAGAGAATCTCCCATAAATCCCTCCCCTCCCTGGGGGAGATTCCAGGCCCCAAAGGATGGATGGAACAGTCACATCTGCATGAGTAAACATCACACGTTCTTGTCTTCTGTTTATTCCCAAAAAATGCCCTTTTGTTTCTTCCAAAGAAATCTGCTCTTTCTTCTCATAGAAGCTCCCTCCTTACTAAGCTAGGTATGTTAGCTTTAATCATTAATGAGCTACTTCTTTTGCTAGCTCTTGCATATGACTTTTTTCTCCTGTTAATCAGCGTTTTATTTAATTTGTAGCCCTGTGTACAGAACTTGAGAGCAATGAAACTTTTCCCGACACAGGTTGAACTTGGATGTGGGGGATGAATACTTTGTCAGAACCACCATTAAGGTGTGTGCACATGGAGTTCCTTACTCTTAAAGTTTCAGATAAAATTGTTGCAGATGGATAAATTGGAGGTACAATACTATGTTCTGGTAAGAAATCTGTTGACTGAAAAATAACACCAGCTTGTTTAACCTACTGATCTGCTATGGTAAAATTCTTCCCTTAATGGTACTGTGTATTTTCAACCATGACAAAATTTAGAATTAAATATAGAGATGATATAATTAAAATATATAGTATTGATGCTGAACTTTAATGTAGGAATAATCTGTGTTTATTGGGTCTTTAGAGTATTTTTTATGCTTAATAGACTTGGGTAATTAAAAATGACAAGTTAGCCTACTAATTTCAACTTAAAGTAGGCAATTTATTTTTAATTTACAACTTATATTATAAGAGATTTGATCAAGTTTGTAAGCTGCACTAGAATATTTGAGAGAATATATTTTGTTAGGTTTCCAAGAGTTTTTAAGCAAGCATTTGAAATATTTAAAATAAAATTAATCATTACTTTAAAATGTTTGCAAAAATAGTTCAGGATATTTGACTACCTTAGTGTCTCCCTAGTGTAAGAAATTGAAAGAGTAAATAAAATCCAAAAGGTACAACAGATACTGTGAAAGGGAAAGAAATTCCTCCAAAGGAAAGAACAACTGTGATGAAGGAAAGGAGAAAAGAAGGAAGGGGAAAAAATATATATATATACACACACAAGATGGTTAAGAAAATTGTACTATTAATTTCTATTGGCTTACTGAAAGAAACTGTTAATGTTTAATTGCTTGATCAATTTTGCATGCCTATGTCTAGTAATCTGAACAACTACTTTGAAGATAATAATACGCAATATAACAATCGTTAATTTATTATCATCTTGTTTTGAAATTCTGTATCATTTTTATTGTTTTTTATTCCCTTTAAAATTAAAAAAGATGTTTGCTCTTATTCTATAAGATTTGTAAGCAAGATAATGAAATTTGTAAACTGAAATTGAAGTCTTACAGGAAACTTCGCTTTTGAATTGTTGCTATAATAAATTCAGATTAATAGTAAAACCAAGCATGAAGGACACGATTCTTTTGCTGTTTAAACAAATAGCAGTTCTCCAAGTTTTTCTTTCTTGTTGCTCTTCTCTTACAGAAATTAGAAAGCAAAGATACCTTCTTTCCTGGCTCTTTTGCTTGGAGGTGTCTGAGACACATTTCCGGCCAATGAGACTGGCTGAGAAGTCCCTAGGGGTGAGCTTTCTGAAACAAGATATAGATGGCGCTATGACCGGATCTTCTGCCTTCTTCTTGCCTTGAAGGTGATGTGCTGCAGGGAGCTGCCGCACCAGTCCTGGAGCTGTGAGGTCATAGGTCTGGTGGCAAGCCCAGACAAATTCCACGACAGCTGGGAAACCCCAGCCCTGAAATCATCAGTCTACTCAGATTTCTCCTTAGAGGGGAAAAACAAATCCTCTGTTCAGGTGGTGGTAGGTCAGATTTTCTCTTGGTGCAATTATGTTTCTAACTGATAATTAAGATATTTAAAGGTGTCTATTTCTGCAAACGAGCTTTCCCTACAAGCTGGCAATTTATCCCAAAGGATGAGCAAATGAGTAAGTGAGAGACTGACGGGCTTCACAGGGATGCAGGAGCAGAGGTCACCACGCTGGCTGGGTCTCAGGTGTGAATCGCTGACTCATTTCGGCCAAGTCAGTGTGATTGACGGCTGTCCACTGCAGGGCCAGTGGAGTATGTGGGAATAAAGCCGAACTTTTGAGTCTTTCCCTGGCATGGAGGCTACTCGGAGGTTCGGGGAAATGTACAAGAAGTGCAAAGAAAGTTCAAGCTGTAGGGTCACTGTGGGAGTGACAGGCAGCCAGTACCCTGATGTGTCCAAAGTGATGAAGTGGACTGGGGAGTCCTTCCAGCTGTGTCACCTACAGCCACCTGTGCCCGCCACTTCCAGGGAAGAAAAACCAGAGAAAAGCACTACATTATTTTACTTCCCGCAGGTATTACCCTAAATTTCCTAGAATGGCAGAATAGAGCTAGCCTTTATCCTTCAGAATAAAGAAATCCTTACTAACTAAAATAACGTGCATGGTTTTAAAATTTTTGTTTTATTTTAATATTTTTCAGTATTGGGCATTGAATTCAGGGCTTTCACATTGAGCTATGACCTCAGTTTTTTTTTTAATTTTTTTATTTTGAGGCAGGGTTTTGCTAAGTCACTCAATTGCTCAGGTTGGGTTTGAACTTGGTAATCCCCTTGCCCAACCTTCCAGGGTGCTGGGATTACAGGCATGCTATCACTACACCTATTTTGCATGCTTTTTATAACTTGACTTTATGTGAATAGATATTCACAGCTCTGAGGTTTCTCTGACCTGGTGGTGAAATTCACTTATCAGTTTAATCTCATTATTAAAATTATGGTAATTCACTATATCAATGTGACAGAAGTATTTAAAAACTTTTGTAGAATTTTGCAAAAATATTAATTCGCTGTTAAGAAGAACACTGCACATCTTGCCCGTGAATGAAACCATACCCCTCTAGCTTGTTCGTGTTATGTCTAAAATGTCCTCCAAACAGCTTGTGTGTTCAGAGGTGGGATTTTGCAAGGTGGTTGGATCACGGGGTGTTATATTCAGCAGTGGATTAATCCAGTGATGAGTTTACAATTGAATGTGCTGTTAGGAGTGGGATGCAGTAGAAAGAAGCGAGTGACTGACAGCAGACTAGGAAGGTTGGGTCCTTGTTCCTAGCTCATGCCTTCTTTGTCTCTGCCTGCAGCTGTCAGGAGGTGAACACATTTCCTCTGCCAGACCCTTCCAGCATGTTATTTCTGCCACAGAACTAGGTGACTGTGGGCAGAACCTTCTGGAACTATGAGCCAAAATAAATCTCTTCTTCTTTAATTTATGAGTGCCAGATATTTTGTCCCAGTAATGGCAAAGTGACTAATACAGAAAATTGGTACTGGAAGTGGCACTGTTGTTGACTATGCCTGTTTCAAAAGCCTTTGTATCTATACTTGGAGTATATATGCACTTGTATGTGTGTGTGTGTGTATGTGTGTGTGTGTGTGTGTGTATACATGCTGTGGCTATACCTGGTTCAGAAGGCTTTGCAGCTGGTTTATGGGAGAAGTTTAAAAAGCTTTGGAGTTGAGTCTAGCAAAGCCCTAGTATGCTGTACAGAGAGATTGATGAGTGATTTTAGTAGAAATTTAAAAGATCAAAATGCTGATAGGGATATGGACAGTAAAGGACAGGTATGGAAGGTTTCAGATGAAAATAAGAGGACTACTAATAATTGGACTAGATGCCCTACTTGTTAAAGTGTGGCAAAAAAAAAAAAATCTCTGTGATTTGTCCATATCTTAAGACTTTCTCCTAGGCTAAATTTCCTGTTTGTCCCCGGTCCATGTGGGTGGGTGTGCATTTGCAAATGTGAACACTGTATACTAAAAGTGCAAAAGGGGAAAAATGACAGCAGGGATAGCTTCATTTTAATCATTTTCCCCTGGTTTTTAAGTTAAACTTATTTAGTACCAGAGATGATGGCAGGCTCTTTTCAGACAGATTAAATCGATGAGATCGTTGGAGAAATGTGATGTGCTATAAATATTGCTAGGATTATAGGGAAAATATGTGGTGTAAGAGTAGAAATATTTCACGTTAAGGTTTTGAAGACTATGTCTGAATCTACTTGTGCACTGGGAACTTGTAAGGCTCTGGGATCAGGAAAAAATTTCAGCAGAGACTGGGTAGCAAAGTTGACTCAGAATGGAATTAAGACAGTGAGCAGAGTTCAGTGACACAGAGCACTGTCGACTAAAGGAACCCAGGACAGTGACTGGCTATATTAGGGAGGAGTAAGTTAAAACTCGATGTTGATATAGATGCATCTTGCTTCTAGAGATACTCAAAATTAGATCATTGTAATTACAGTATTTAATTTGAGTATTCTCATCTCATCTGAAATTTAGGCATGATATAAAAGTTAATCAATGAATTAAAATGAAATTGAAAAATATCTGCAAATATAAATAAGAACACAAAACAATTAGCTGAACAAGAAGGAAGTGAGACGTGGCTGTGCATGCCTGTTATCACAGCACTCTGGGAGGCTGAGGCAGGAAGATTGCAAGTTTGAACTCAACCAAGGCAATTAAGTGACTTAGCAAGAACTGGTCTCAAAATAAAAATACAATAAAAAGCTCTGGGGATGTAGCACAGTGTGAATCCACAACATGGGTTCAATCCCCACTACCACAAGAAAAAGAAAAATTGGAGTGAGTTAGAAAAAAATACTTAATGATTTGAATAGCAACAGCAGAAATAGTTTTGGTGAATCATTTAAATTTTTCTTGGAAACCCTTTGAGATTAGGTGGATGGAAAAAGAGAAGAAAAACAATGTGTGCTAATTATCAAGTGAGATACAAGTCCTGAGTACCAGTGGCCTTTTTCTGAGTTACTGTCAGCCCTCTGTGACTGAAACGTGTGCATGGACTGACTGCATCTCATGGGGTCTGTGTCAGCCGCGGTGCAGAGAAAGGAGAAATGGGCTAGGCTGGTGCTGCTGTGGTGGGTTCCTCATTGACAACAACTTCCAGTGTAATCCGAAGGCCAACCCCAGAGGCCAAGGACAGGGCAGCATGTTTGCGGTGGAGTTTGGGGAACCTGCCCTGTTTCCATAGAGTGAGGTGACAGTACAACGAGTGGCTAACATTTTTGGAGGGAGATGCACTTCAATCTGGATTACACTCACATCTAGAATTCCCATCTCAGAACAAAACCTTAAGGGTTTCAATAAACATTTCTTGGAGGCTGTTCCCAGTGATTTATCACGAAGGGGATCAACTGAGCTTTTTACTCCCTTACAGACTTTGAGAGAAATGTGTAAGCATTTACAATTGTGTCTGGGGAATTCATAAAAATAGCAGCTCACTGAAATCATAGTCTTCATTCCAAAACAACATTCAGCATTAATATGAAAAGGTTATACTGAGTTGCTCTGAATCAATGCAGCTGCTGTGTTATAGGCGGCTTGTTACTTAAACAAGTTGGGGCTGGGGATTTAGCTCAGCGGCAAAAGCGCCTGCCTGGCAAGCGCAAGGTCGTGAGTTCGGTTCCCGGTACTGGAGAAAAACAAAACAAAAAAAAACAACAACAACTTAAACAAGTTAAAGTGAGCGAGTGTGATTGGTACAAGTAATTAAAATGTTAGTGTCTCTGTACAGCTACAATTCTGCAAGAACTAAGATATGACTTTCATTGATCTCTATAATATATACCAGCATTTAAAATCCTTTTCACAATCTATAGAAATATGCCATACTCCTATAGTGTGAAAAGTTCATAGGTAGGTTTGCTAAAATACCTTGCTAGGAAGTAAAGTAAAAAAGAAAGACAAAGAAAACAACAAAGCAGAAATAAATTTTACCTATATTGAGAATCCATTTATGTTTAAAGAAAATTTCTACCTTTAAGGGTGACTATAATGAGTATTTCTGATACGTAGAAAAACAAACAAAAATGTAAATTTTAAGGAGGGTTGGTGATAAATTAAATGGTATAGTTACAGAACTATATATTCATATGCACATATATTCAATTCATCAATTTGAAAAATAAACCCAAACCTCCTGATACAATAAGATGTTCAAGGTGTGTCATTAAGTTACGGAAAACATACGGTCTCTTGAGTTTGATCTTATTTGCATAAATTAAAGAATGTAATTTGAGGGTCAAAGCAGAAAACAAGCACACAGGAACATTTTGTAGTGGAATGTTGAGGAAATGGCCCCGCTCCTCTGTGGTAAGGTGACTAACTTATTCCTGCCTGTTATTTTGCAGGGGAAACTTGATATGACCTGGATTCCCTTCAGATCTTGCATGACTTTCAGAGCAAAAACAGTAAGGGGGTCCACAAACATTTCCTGGAAGCTAAAGTGTTAACAGTGGACATCCTTGGGAAGCTGGGCCTATAATGGAAAGTAAAGGGAGAGATTTTCTTTTCAATTTACATCTCTGGGAAAATTTGCGTTATTTCAGTGCAGGTACTCTCCTGAACCCAGGGCCTTGTGCATGCTAGGCAAGTGCTGTACCACTGAGCACACCCCCAACCCTACATGTGTTCTCTGAATGTGAGTACTGCTTTAATAATAAAGGGTAATTGAAAACAGTTTATGGTAATTCAAATGTGTGAAAATATGATTTTTAAACTATAGGCTAAAAGTTATTAATTTGAAATATTAGTTTTCTTTGGCTGTTTGAGACAAGGTAAGGTTAGACTAGTAGTTTTCAAGTGGGGATGATTTGCGAGCCCTGGGGGACACTTGGCAATGTCTAGAAGCTGACTTTTAAATTAGAGGAGGTCTTGTTGTCTGGCCCAGGCTGGAATGCTGTGGGCATTCACAGGCATGAGCAATATGCCACTAGTGACAGCGCACACACTCAAACTGCATAGTGCACTGTGGCCCAGAACTCCTGGGCTCAAAGCTCCTCTTGCCTCAGATTCACAAGTAGCTGGGACAACAGTCCATGTCACTCCACCTGGCTGCAGACATCTTTGAGCGTGACCCTTGGGGTGTGCAACTGCCATCTGGTAAGTAGAGTTCAGGGATGTGGCTATACATTGCGCAATACAGAGGACAGTTCCCCAAAACAAAGATGTGTCTGTCCTAAAATCTCAATGGTGCCAAGGTTGAAGAACCCTGGAGTAGGCATTGGAAGTATATTAGCCAGCCTTTCATCACTATCCCTTAATACTGGACATGCTCAGGTCGGTTGTCCTGTTGAGTTTGGGCCTGTAAAGAAGCAGCATATGGTCATGGGGATGCACTGGAGAGAAAACTGCTCACCTCATGGCGGCCAAGGAGCAAAGATACAGGAGAAACAGAGAGAGAGGGAGAAGAAGAGGGAAAGGGGGAGGGAGAGAGGAAGGAGGGGAAGGGGGAAGGAGGAAGGAGAGGGGGAAGGAGGAGAACTGGGGTCCCACTATCTTTTTCAAAGCACGTCCCAATGACCTAACTTCCTCCCCCTTGACAACACCTCTTAAGGGTTCCACCACCTCCAGGTAGTGCCACAGGCTGGGGACCTAGCCTCTAACACATGAGCCTACGGGAACACTAATCCCAAGCACAGGAGTGAGCAATCAGTGGGGAAGCTGTCAGAGTCAGCAGATTGCTATCTTAGGTGCTTACTCGGGGAACAGGTAATCATTGCTCTGCGGCGTTTACCTTATAGCGGAGATTTTATGATGAATTTCAAGAGATTTTAGAAATATATATCACAGGGGTGAGTGCAACTGTCATGGTTTTCGACAAGTAACTTGGGAGAGAGATCCTACTACTTCCAGGGAAGATACTCATGTTAGTTGTAAGGAATTGTTTCTAAATAACGTGGATTATTCAACTCTTCGTTGGGTCACTGGAACAATTTCTGGAGCTCTTGTAGAATTAATTAACTTAAGTGCACCCTCCAAAAAGAATATTAGAGATCAGCTACAACATATTTTCAGTCTGTATTAGTTCTGTGAACCTCTGAGTAACATAAACAGATGTTTAAGAGAAACCATAATTTAGAGGATCACTTTAGACATAAAATTGAACTTTTGAGGTGTGTGTACTCCGTATCTACAAAGTACGTTGGTCCAGGAACACTTTATTAAGTGGATGAAGCAGAGTAGCCAAGATTTATGAATCTGGCTTTTGAGGATTTGCAGCCTTTGAAAGTTACCACTTTTAGACTTAAAGTGTGATTCACTTTTGTGAAAAAGGCATGTTAGGGCTCAGAAAGCAATACCCTAAACTCGAGTCTTTAGAAGTAGGCTCAGAAGTAAAATTTTTCCCTGAACTTTGCCTGCTCTCCTGTCGCTCACCCCGTGTTTTTCTTCCCCCAGGCAGGCAAAGAAACCAGACTTCCTCTTCCCCCAGGCAGGTCAAAGAGAGCAGATTCCTTTTGCCTAAAACCAGCCATGAACTATAAAGCTGTTGCTCGATTTTTCCCTTGCTTTTCCAAGTAAGAGCTGGCGTAAAGAAACGCCCTGACTTACTAGTGTCCAATAGTACATAATAATGCTTTTATTCTAGCTGGTGAGAGGAAGAAAGGTCTGGAGAGGATTTCAGCAGATGGCTCTTGCTGGGACCCACCCCCAGCTATTGTCCATGGATCAGACTCTATTTATCCATTCATGTTTTTTACACAGCTGTCCATGCTTAGTGAACTGAAACCTAAAGGTGGATAGTTGTTCCTTGTATCTTGGGGTCTTCATTTCTGAAAATTCCCACATCATGTAAAACTGTGATAAAATTTTTAACCTGTCTTTTGTTATCAGGTGTCCAGTATGATTTGCTCTGATGGGCAGGAAGGGATCCTCTAAGTCCACTTCTGGCTGAATGTGGCAGGAAAAATACAGATAGCAAAATTTGGGCTGATGGGCCACTGTCCTCCACTCATCTGAGCCTGGGCAACATGCCAGGGCCACCCGCATTTAACTCTGTCTTAAGGCCCCCTACCCAGAGGCAAGGGCAGGCATGCCCAGTCCTCCCGCGTGACCTACAGCAGTGCTTCCTCTCTTGGAACTCACGGCAGGCTCATGCTTACGGACCGCATCTCACACATACACTTAGAGAGAGGGACTCATGACTCAGCACTCTGCCAGCCGTGCTCTGGAAGACCCAAAGGAAGGAGCCTAAGACTCACGACAGCATTTCAAATTCTTAAACCCATGTCTTCAGTGCTTGCATTTTCATTCTGCTTCTATCACGCAGCACATGCCAGCCACTCTCCCTTCCTGTCTGTAAACATTACTCGTCTTTACCACTTTCTTAGGTCATTCCCAACGTGCCTGAAGCATGCGCTTATGGATTCTCTCTTAAAACAAAGAGGGAAAAAACAAATACAAAATATTCCCTCAGTCCTACTTCTCAGGCTATTTAAGTGTCCGTTTCTTTTTCTTTTTATTTTAAAGAAAAAAAAAAAAGAAAACAACGGTGTAAAATTTCAAAACACGATTGTAGGAGAGTAACAATACTTGGCACATTGCGTGTTGTTATCTTCAAAATAATTGCTCAGACTACAAGATATAGGCCTGAAAAATTGATCAAGCAATACAGGCATATACCTTTCCATTCAACCAGCTAATAGCACTTAGTAGTGTGACTATCTTACCTATCTTGTGTGTACACATATTTGTATTATTTATCCATTTTCCTTTTCCCTTCCTTCTTTTCTCCTTTCCCCCTTTTCAGTTTCTCTTCCCTTTTGAGCATTTTCTTCTTATTTCACAGCATTGTATATTTTGGGTCTTATTTAATGTCTATTTTAGTAAAAGTTATTGGAAAATGTCTATACAATTATCTCTGGTATAGTTTTGTGTTTAGTCTTACTAGTGAAGCTTTGGCAATGTAGGTTTTATTCATAAACTGGGTTAACATATTGAACAATATGGTGCTATGTTGAGGGCACCAGAGGGATTTTTTGTCCTATAAATTTAACCATAGGCTTGTGCTTTTTAAGTCCTGTCAGCTTTTTGTAGTTTTTCTCCACATTTTTTCACCAGTTGTCACTTTTATCATTGATTGTCCGCCTCTGTAGTGTAATTGGCACAGCAAAATAGAACTTTAAAAGTTTTTTTTTTTTCCTTTAGAGACAAGTGACTTCATCAAACTCCCTCAGACTTAGCCCATAAACTGCCTCCCCTACCTGACCTCAGCCCGGGTGAGTGGATGGAACACGCAGGTGATGGCGGCAGGAGGTGAAAGTCTAGAGTCCTCTCTACAGAGGCCGGGAAGGGACCGTACAAGCCTGAACTTGGGTACTGTCTCCTCGTATTCCCCACCCCGCTGCTTCTTGCTGTCAAAGATGCCCACACACCATCCATGAGGAGATGATGATTGCGGTGATGAGGCCCCTGAATCGCCTCAGAGCTAGTTTTCAAAATATCTTTTTTCATTTTTGCCAAAATAAATGTTCAGTGGTAAGCAAATAAACATGGGCCTATGAATCTAAGTGGCTGGAAAAAGACAAAAGACAGGATGACAGCATTTCTTTCTTTTCCTTCCTTCCTCACTCCCTTTTAGCTTTCTCTTTCTCCTTTCTTCTCTTCTTTTCTTCTTTCCTTCCTTCCTTCCACATCCTTCCTTCCTCTCAGTCTCTCTCTTCTTTCTTTTTGTCTTGCCTCTGAATTTTTAAGAATCAGAGTTTTTCCAGGTTTGAGATAAGTGATCCTCAGATATGAGAACTATTATAAACAGTTAGGGCCCGGCATTCTGCCACCATCACTATTTAATCAACATTTATTAAATAGATGCATGTTGTCCAGCACATAGAGTAGTGGAGACTTCTGGATTTTTTGTTTATCACTTCTAGTATGTCTCAAACTATGACAAGGCTCTTTTCCTGAGTATCCAACCATAACATTCTACTCCTACTTACTGGTGTCATAAGTCAGATTTATTGAGTATGCTGGTAAGACAGCCAGGAAGTAAGGACCCTAAATCAAGGGCGATTGTATTTCATTTTAATACCTCTTCCATTTAGCACCTTATTTCCATGGCTACTGTCTGAGCCATGATTCCAATTTGTATTAGCTCATGTCTAGGTAATAAATTTTTAATGTTTTCCTTTTGGTTACACTTTAGCTTTATGGTCAAAATATCTCCAACTAGCAACAACATCCTTTTCTTCCCCTAGTATGGCGTCTTTAATTTAATTTGTGTGTGTGTGTGTGTGTGTGTGTGTGTGTGTGTGTGTGTGGTGCTGGGGATTGACTCTATGGCCTTGCATAGTCTAGGCAAGTGCTTTACCACTGAGCTACATCCCCAGCCCCTATTTTAAACATTTATTTATTTTTAATTGCCAAATACATATTGTATACATTTATACAATGTGTGATCTATCTGTCTATCTATCTATCTATCTATCTATCTATCTATCTGTCTGTCTATCTATCTATCCATCTGTCATCTATCTATCTAGAGAGCCAATTAACATATCCATCAACTTCCATACTTATTTTTGTGGAGAGAGCACTTAGATCTCCTCTGAGCAATTTCAAGTATATAATACACGATCTTAACTAAAGCAACTGTGCTGGAGAACAGATCTCTGGAACTTGGTCATCCTGACTGATTGAAACCCTATACAGTTTGATCGGTGTCTTTCCATTCCCTCCATCGTTCACCTCACAGCCCCTGCTCTTTACACTCTACGCTGTAATTGTATGAGTTTGCTGTTCTGGTCTCACATATAAGTGAGATCACAAAGTACTTGTCTTTGTGTATCTAGCTTACTTCACTCAGCATAATGTCCCCCAGATTCTCTCCCCTATTACGAGTGGCAGGACTTCCTTTGTCTTACAGTTTTCTATTTCCAACAACTGTGGATGGACACACAGACTCTCAGTCTATTTTTAAAACCAAATGGTCCATTACATTCACTCCTCACTCTGATCAGTGGTTTGTCCTTTGTAGTTTGTGGCATTCAATATATTTTAGGCACTGGGGAAGCACTGCTTGTGTCTTATTTCACTTCTTCTTCCTAACAAGCCCACTAGATAAGTATTAACATCATAATGGTTCTGTAACTGGGTAGGCAGCACACCGCTTGCAGACTGACCTGTTTAGTGGTAGAAATGGACCTAGACCCAAGGCTTTTTGATTTCAGATCATGTGTTCCTAACCACTGTGCCTGTGTTAGCCGCTCCCTACCCCATGTCAACTTGCCAATAGCCCGTGAAAACCCACTGGTATGTAGGCACACATTTTTAGGGGTAGCGATGTCGATGTTTTCGCATCTTCTTTTTCAACTAAGTCTAAGCCCTTCAAGATCAAGGTCAATTATGCCTCAGAATTTATTCCTCTCCGATCTCTTCTAGGTGAGATGTCCTTCTTTTGAATTTACTGCTCACGTGAGGTCCTGCTACTTGAGCGCATTTCATGTTAGTGTTGCCCAGGGTTTCCTTATGTATTTTTCCTTAAGATCCAAGGCAAACATTCTGTATCTAAATAAAGATTTTCCTAGCTTTTTCTAGACAGAAATATTGGAGACGGGAGCCTTATGAAGTTAGACGTATGATTTATTTGGAGTAATGATTTCTAATAAGACAATGGTTTCTTACCTCATTTCTTTTTCCTTTATATTTAGGAGATAAATAAATAAATAAAAACAAACAGGAGAGGCTGGGGATTTAGCTCAGCGGCAAAAGCGCCTGCCTGGCAAGCGCAAGGTCGTGAGTTCGATTCCCGGTACCGGAGAAAAAACCAAAAAAAAAAAAAAAAAAACAAAAAAAACAAACAAACAAAAAAACAGGAAAATATGGTCTGCAACTGTCTTTCAAATTTTTCTAGGTTTTTTTTTTTTGTATTTACCTTCTTTCTTTAGTCTCAAGAAACGAAATTTGAAACACTTTTGTTATCATTAGAATCATTAGAGATGAACCAGCCTCATGGGAAACTTTATATTTAAACGCCCAAGGAGTGGGCCAAAAGAACCATAGAAAGCAGAATGTAAACAGTCACCAGATAGCCTGGGAGGCAGACACTACAGTTGCTTATGCGGCACAGTGTGTTTTATTCATGGGTGTGCCTTAAACTGATGGGAAAATTTGGTTAAGTCACTCTTGCCGAGTTTCCTGTGTCTGCCTATGTCCAAGGAGGAGGCTGGAGCAGCTGTAGTCATATTATTTGATTTTAGGTGGAAGACAGAGTGTTAATTAAAAAAGTTTCGAAGTTCATTTTTCAAGAGGAAGTACAAGGGAGAGAAGATAAATGAAAAGAAAAAGACAAGAAAAATTATAAATGCAATTGGTAGGCAGAGAATGAATAAGTAGATGTAAATACTGAATTACTCAGGGGAACTGTTGGTTCTCCATCTATTATTGTTTCCCCTATATCTCCTTTTCCTCCGGTACAGAACTCCGCTGCATTTGTGGTGATGGAGTGTTCTGCACAATAGAGGAGGTGAAGGGGCTGAGCAATAGTGCTGCTCTGGTCTCCTGCTCTCCTTGCTTTGCTGGCACTTAGGTGTGGCTATGTGACCCAAATCTGAGCAAGCAGACCTAAGCGACAGGAGTCTCCTTGGTTAATGTCTTGGAAAACTGCTTCTTTCATGAGAAAAGTTGTGTGGGGGGATTCAAGTCCATGTTGTTCTTTCCCTTCCTTCTGCTTTGAATCTGGACTTCACTTGCGCAGCTTCAGTACCCATCTTGGCAACCCCTGGGAGATAAGTGGGATGGGCGGGCCTTGAAGGATGTGGAGGAGAAGGAAAGAAAGAGCCCTGGACCCCACTGGCTCAATTAAACAGATGACCCAGAGCCAGCCAGCATTTACCTCTGTGTAGCTGTGGAAAAATAAATTCTGATTTGCTTAAGCCCTGTTGCTTGGCCTTTTCTTTTCTTTTCTGATGCTGTGTCTATAATGCATTTCTGACCTATCCAGAAAAGACTGATGAAAACATCCATGCAGATTACTCTGCAAGGGAACAAAAATCTCTGCTTCTGGTAAATGAGTCTAAATAAAGGAACCCTGAGAATGAGGTCATATGAAGAAGGCGGGACTGGAGGTGAAGGTTGAAGCTTTAGAAGTGACTTGGAAAGTCAGTCAGGATTGAGTCATGCTATGTGAGTGTTTGAAGATTGACCGAGGACAATTAGAAGAGCAAAGGTATAAAAACAAGGGGCACTGTGAAGAAAAAGAAGAAAAATAGATGCAAATTCTGGGAGACATTTTGACAGATCCTTAAGTCCAACAAGTAGCTTTCCTCTGGTGTATTTCTATGACAACTTTTGCAACATCTTGTCTTTGCAAAATGTGTGCTTCTGGGTTCATATTAAAACATAGGTCAAATCAGACACTCTGAAATTGAGGAATATTCCATTCTACACAATAACTGACTCTCATTCTGCTAATTGCATAATATCCTTGTGTCTGGATTCAAGGAGATTATGTTGCTGTTGCTGCTCAAGGTCCTGTGTGATCCTGGGTTGGGACACTGGGGAAAGATGAAGATGGTATCATATGAGGTCTTATTCTATCAGTGTTAAATGTGTTGCGTTTAGGAATTGTACAGAGGCTCAGAGAATGTAATTCTTAGGAGATACATATTGAAATACTTAGGAATACAGGGGCGCAATGTTTGAAATTTACTTTCAAGTCATTCAGCAAGAAAAAAATATGTATATGTGTTCGGTAGGGAAGGTGAGAGAGATGGGGAAATGCTCCCAATACGGAGAGATAGGCGAAGGGTCTGGAAAAGTTCATCTTCCTACTTTTGTTATATTTTTGTGTGTTTTAAAAACTTCAAAATAAGGTTTATAAAAAGCTTGGCCTCTGTCTCTGTCTCCTTCCACCCCGGGGATCAAACCCAGGGTCTTGCAGTTTACCTTTGCTTTTACCTTTTTATCATTTACCTATCAGGAACGAGCTAAAAATCTCCTTAATCTTTTGCAGAGCATCTCCCGACTTTCCTGATTGCCTCCTAATGAATGTACCCAGCTGTGGGCACTTATTTTGGTTGTTTGACTTCCTTTTTCTGTCTGTGCTGCCACCTCAAATTAAGAGTGAAGCCTAGGATGGGAGGTGATTGCTAATTTCGGTCACAGGGGAAGCAGTGAGGAATGGTTTATAGTCTCCATCTCAGGTCATACGCTGTCACTGCTGCTGCCACCTGGGCTGGTGGGGGCAGCCTGTTGCCCCATCTATGTGCGTTGGTTCACCAGAGCAGCAAATAGGTTGGATGCACCTCCGTGGTAGGTATAAGGGTAAACCGTCCCTCCATTCCTCTGGAATTGAATTATTAAACAGAGCAGACCTAGATTTTGAAAAACCATACCCCCTGACCATTTTGAAAAACATAGCCCTTCTTTTTAAAACTTCCTTGTTCCCTGTTGACCCTTACAATTCATTTTGCACCCTCTTATCTTTTCCTCTTTTCCCCTCATCTCCCATCTGCAATCCTTTTGCAAGTGCTGGAGAGTCTTGTTCATGAGTATCCTGACTTTGTCAATTCTTCTCCTGGCCTTTTCCCCAGCACATGAGCCACTTTCCTGCCCAAATTGTAATTTTCCCTCACTTGGACTTCTGGCTTCCCCTTTGGTCTTTTGTTAGCCTGTTGTCCACCCAGCAGACAGGGGATCTTTCAAAACTGAGTTAGACTGGACTCACAGCACCAACCCCAACACAAGAAAGATACGTAGCACCACCTAAACAATACATGACCACAAAACCAGCGTTCCAAAAAAAGGACACCCCAAAAAGAACAACCCAAAGATTCAATGAATTCAAGAGTTGACTCTTCAAAAGAATAGACAACTTAGGCAAATCCATAGCCAGCCAACCTAACCAAAAATAGAGAGAAAAGATTCAAATCCATGCAATTAAAAATGGAAACCATGAAACTGCAGTGGACACTACTGAAATAGAAAATATTATTAACAGCTACTTTGCAAACCTGTACATCAATAAACTGGAGAATGCAGAAGAGATGGATAGATTCCTAGAGGCATATGAATTAGTAAAACTGAAAAAAGATTTAAAAACCTTGCCTAACCCAGTAACTCACAATGAAATTGAAGCAGAAATAAAGACACCTACCCATAAAGAAAAACACATTTCTGGATGTATTCACTGCTGAATATTTTAGTCTTAATTTCATTGATTTCTGCTCTGATCATTATAATTTTCTTCTTTGTACTAGCTTTGGGTTTGGAGTATTCTTTTTTCTAGGATCTTGAGTTGCATGATTAGATTATTTCTTTGAGCTAACACTATTTCTGTGAAATGGGTATTCACTGCTATAAGTTGCCCTATTAGGACTGCTTTCATAGTGTCTCTTAAGTTCTGGTATGTTATACTGGCATTATCATTTAGTTCTAGAATATGTCTTCTTTCTTCTTTGATTTTTTTCTGTAACACATTGTCCAGTTAAGATTGTATTTACTTTCCATGCATTTGCATAATATCTCTATTTTCTTTTGTTGTTGACTTTTAGTTTAGTTGTGCTGTGGTCTGATAGTATACATGGTATAATTTCAATTTTTTTACAGTAAGTTCAGCTTACTTTATTGGCTAGCACATGGTTTATTTTGGAGAAAGTCCCATGCACTTCTGAGTAGAGCATGTATTCTGCTGTTGGGTAAACTCTGTAGATATCTATTACATTCACTGGAGGTTTTTTTTCAACTTTCATATTTCTTTGTTGCTTGTTGTCTAGTGCATCTATTTGTGATAGTGGGGTACTGAGGTCCCCCACTAGAGTTGTGTTTCTTTTTATGTGATTTTTTTATATTCAGGAATACTTGTTTTATGAAGTTGAGTGTACTGTTGTTTAGTGTATATATGTTAATAATTTTTACCTCCTCCTGTTAGATCATTTCCTTAACCAATATATAGCGACCTTCTTTGCCTCTTTTGATCAGATTTGGCTTGAAGTCCACTTTATCTGAATGCAGGATAGCTACACTTGTGGTTTTGGGGATTTCCATTGCATGGGGTATTGTTTTCCATACTTTGATTTTTAGTCTTTTGAACTTGGGAGGGGGAGATTAAATGTATTTTTTGCATAAAGAATACTGTTAGATTTTGTTTCTTGATCCATTCTGGAAGTCTGTTTTTTTAAGGGCTTAAAATACTTTACTCCAAGCTCTCTTTGCCTTTAAAATTTATTTTAAGAAGTCTGCTGTAATTCCAGTGGGTTTATCTTTATAAGTAATTTGTTGTTTTTCTCTAATTGCTTTTATAAGACTCTCTTCTTACGTTGGACACCTGGGATTCTGACTATGATGTGTTATGGGAGATTCTTTTCTGATTGCGGCTATTTGGGGTTCTATATGCCTCACTTTTCTGTATGTTAAATTATTATCTCTTACTTTGAAAGTTTTCTGGTATTATTTTGGTGAACATGTTCTTCATGCCATTTGTGCTTTGTTCTGATTTTTTACTAATTCCAGTTAATCTTAGATTAGTCTTTTTGCATCAGCTAGGAAGTGTTGGACCCACTGTTCATTCTCTGTTGTTTTTAAGTTATCTCTTATTAATCGGTCATCAACAACAGCCCTGTCTTCTAGTTCTCACACTCTGTCTTCATGTTGGTCACTTCTGGTGCCCCTAATTTCAATAGAAATTCTCCTGAATTTGTACTTGGAATATTTTCATGGACTCTAATTCTTTCCTATGCTGGTCAGTCATGTTTTGCATCATCTCATGTAGTTCTACTAGATTTTTCTTAGTGCCTTATGTAGTCTTGTTGATCATTTTATTTGACTCAATATCTCTTTGCATATATTTTCTACGAGTTTGCCAAATGCTTCATGTTGTGTTTTGTTATCTCATAGATGTCATCGCAAATCTTTCAGAGGGAGAGATTTTGTTTTCCTCCCTGTCAGTCCCCATGGATCATCTTAGGCGGGGTTAGGAATGTTTGGAGCCATTTTGTTAGCTTTTTCTAAGATTTGTATTGTTAAAAATTTGTCTGGTTTTGAGGTTGAAGCTCACAGTTACTTTTATATATTGTCCTCTGGGCACAGCTGTTTGCCTTTGCCTTGGTCCTAGGGTCCAACCACCTCCATCTACTTCGGGTGGGAGATTGTGGTACACTGGGTCCCGTACTTAGCTCTCCAGGAATGGGTCACAGTATTCTTAATGACCCCCTCACAATGCAGATATTGGCATCCCAACAAAACCAGTGAGTAGTAACAGCTCTGTCACCTTGGCTATAGTGATAAAATCAGCTTCAAGTACTGCATCGAGTACAGAGCACTGACAAAACCTAGAGTCAATAGTGTACCTCTCTGACCCGCAGAAAAGAGACCTGTAGTTATAGTATCAATACCAAGGCAAACCAAATATGGACGTATTGTTGACTTACACCAAATGCAACAATTTGACTTCTACTAAAAATAGAATGGTGTTCAACAGCAGCGGTGTAAGGCCAACTAGCTATTAGAGATTCTTAAACTTAGTAGTGATGCTAGTAAAAGTGGAGGGGGTGGGGGGGTTGGAGAAAGAAAAAAAGCAGCATTTGAGCAATTAATCAATTGGATATTAGAGGAAGGGAAGAAAAGTGAGTTAGGGGGTGGTACAGCAGAATGAAAGGAAAGCAGACAATGAAAGAACAGTTGCAGGAAAGAGCAAACAAAAAGAAGAAGAGATACACAGAGAACAAACTATGGGAAATGAATTGAAGATAAGAATAAAGAGAGAGATGTTGAAGGCGGAAAAGAGAAAAGAAACTAAAAGAGGAAATGCAAAAATGGAGAAAAATCTCAACCTTCCAAAAAAACTCAATGAAATAAAAATGCAAATAATTAAAACAGTAAAATCAAATAAAGACTGAGTAAAAAACATTCCCATGTTTTTGAATGAGTGGTTTCCATCCAAGATCTGTCATCCTAGGTTCCAGGGAGTCACAATCTTTTTCTGCCTAGCTGAAAGCCGACAGGCTTTTGAGGTGAACTTTCTGCACTGGACCCCCACTATCCATTCCCTCTCACACTGTGTTTAGTGGCTTACCCAACATATGTCCTCGCTCCCATTGGTACATGGAAAACACCATCAGCTCTCTGGTTTCTGCTGGTTGTAGGCCATGAGGTGCGTGTTCACGTGGACTTTTGTACTTAATGTTGAGGGTCACAAGGTCTCATTGCTCCCTTCTCTCTATGGTTGTTGTCCTTGTTCAGGGTCAGGTCAGTGGGTTAGTCCTTGCCTTTGCTGCCCCATGTAAGACTAAAGCAAAATGTGGAGGTGCATGGAGTTGGTGTATGGTGTCGCCTGTGTATGCATGTTGGGGTCTTCTGTGGCCCGCTTTGTCACTGGCCCGAGGTACCATCCAGTACTGGATGGTACCTGCTTGCTTACACCAAGAAAGTGTCACCACGTGTTCAGAGTGGACCTCCTTGCTTATGTGTGGGGTAAGCTGGCCTCCAACTCACAGCAATTCTCCTGCCCCAGCCTCCCAAGTGCTGAGATTACAGGCATGCACCACCATTCCCTTCAATGGCATGAATTTTAAACCAAACTACTCTGAATTTGTAAATTTAAGTGCCCTATCATTTTATGTAGGTGTCATAAGCTATGAGTTTGGTCCTGGAAACATAAAATTTCATTTTACACATCTGAAATTTGTGACTCCCAAAATATAAAAAGTTTTGTACCATATATTATACCAGTCTTGATATGCTTAAAATGGAACTAAAGTGTGTGTGTGTGTGCATACAGTTGTTTACAACACTTCCTTCTACCCTCAAGCATCATGACAGAATGTGAGCATTGCTTTCCTAACATTCTTCCCTCAGTCCCCACAATTCTGTTTTCTGAGCAAAGAAAGGGACAAAACTGAGAGTTTAATTCTACTGGAGAAAATGAGAGTGGAGCCTCATGTGGTGGAATATGCTTTCAGTCCCAGCTTGGGAGACTTCAGGCAGGATTGCAAGTTCAAGCCCAACCTAGTGAGATTCTGTCTCAAAATAAAAATATAAAGAAAGGGCTGAAAATATAGCTTCAGCTAAAGGGCACCCTGGGTTGGACACTCAGTCCTAGGTGAAAAAAGAGTAGAAAACAAACTTCATCGAGTGAGAAGAATGTGTGTAGCCAAGAAGCCCGGGGTGAGGCGCGGGTCTGGCGTGGGGTGGGGTGGCGAGGAGAGGAGCCAGAGTGAGTATGATGCTCCTGCTCCGTGGCAGAGGCACTTTTTATGTGGAATGAGTAGGAGGTTCCTGGGTACCAAGGAGCCGCAGAGAAGAAGAGAAACAAACTTTGTGTGGCTCATTAAAATGGACTATTCTTTGGTCTTTTCCAGATCCCTGAGTAAATCCATTCAGAGACAGGATGACATGTAAAGACTTTATAAAGCTCACACTTGCGTCATCCCTACCACACACCCTTAGTCTGACGCCAACCAATGCTCTAGGTCATGGGTCGCTGGGTGATTTCCCTGCAGCCTCTCTCTCCAAGGGCTTGCTCTCTACCCATAGACACGGTCTGTCCTCTTTCCCTACACCATGCAGCAGCATTCTTGTTTCTCCTTCCCTGTAACACACAAACCTAAGTGCTGTTCTTCATCCATATTGTGTTCATTCATTCATCCACTCTTGTCTGTTCAGCCTTTTATTATAACTATATCATAGGCAAAATATTGAAGAATATAATAATGATGCAAAGTTTGGCCTTGACCTTTCTGTTCCATTTCTAATTTAATAATTCTAATCTGTGTCTATTTGCATTTGTCTGCCATAGATTGTGAACTCCTAGAGGGAAAGAAATGAGATTATTTAATTTCTTTGTGTAGCTCTTCCTAGTTGATGATTGCCACGGATTGTGAGAGTAATATTGAACCTGCTACAGATGCTAACAGAAACTTACAAAAGATGTCTAAGAGCCAATAACACAACAAAAAGCTTTGTAAAGGACTTTCTCTCCCATTAAAATGGCTTTGATGGACGAATGATTGGTCACATTCTTTCAGGTCAAAGCTGGGGGTGAGTGCTCAGCTGTCCAGAGCCGTCATTGAAATTCAATAAATAAAAACAATCCTTTTTTTCCCAAGGAGCTGAAATTGTTGTGCTGTGAACGCACAAGATCAAGGGGAGGGCTTGCAATTAGAAGGGCAGAAATAAAAATCTAAATTTAACTTAGCCAAACTAAGCCGTTTCTCTTGTTCTTAACCCAAAGGGAGAGGTGAAATAGAGGGTAATGGGAGCTAACAGAAGGGTGGGTGATGACATCTTTTTGTCTAAGTTTGAAATGTGTGAGAAAGGAGAAACATTTACAAAGCAAGAGAGAGTTTGCAATTTCCCACAAATCAGCCAGAACTGAGAAAGTAAAAATGACAAATCCTCTGGACCACTGAGAATGAGTCAAACATTTCTAGTTTGCTCTGGGCAAAATAAATCTATTAAAATATCAGGAGGCTAAAGTGATCCACAAGTGTAAGAGAAGAGAATGAAGAGGAAGGACAGCACCAGAGGTTTTATGAGTGATGGGAACAGTGGTGGGTTGTGCTGTGGCTCAGAGCCAGGACATAGTAAACCTGTGAACTTAGTTATTTTCATTCATGCAGATTTGTAGTATGTAACGTGGATAAAAACATCCAAACTCTCAAAAAGCGATAAAGCCACCTTACCTGATTCATATATTGTGCTCAAAATTTGTCTGTTCATGTGTTTTTGCATTTTTTATGATATCATTTTTTGAGGAGGTTCAGGGTTTCTGCCCTAAGACACACCCCCAGTGTCTTTTAATTTTTTATTTTGAGACAGGGTCTCATTAATTTGTCCAGTGTCACACTTAGTTGCCCAGACTAAGAACAAACTTGCAATCCTTTTGCCTCAGTCTCCCAGAGTACTGTGTCTGTAAGTATGCACCACCTTGCCCAGTTTATTCTATAATTTAATCAGTCCTGTAAAGTGAGAGTTAACTGTCTAAATGACTGTAAGTACAGAGACCTGGAAGGCCAGTTTCTTTATACACTGAGGATCAGGTGTTGGAATCAGTGCATGCAACACTGAAAAAAAAAATCAGTTAAAAATGCTCAGGAATCGAGGTAACTGCAAAATGAAAGAGAGCTGTAACCTGCTAGTAGTGTGTTTAGTAGGCAACTGTTTTCTATGGAAACTTAAATTTGTGAGGAGGGAGTTTTAGGGAGGTGTCTTACTTTTTGCTCATTGCTGAGACAAAATACTTGGTGCCCAAAATTAAGGTAGGAAAGATTTATTTAGTTCAGAGTTTGTGGATGTTTCAGTCCATAATCAGCAGGTTTCAAAGCAGGGTAGCATGGCAGAGGGGCACCGTTTATGGGAGTGGAAGACAGCAAAAGCAACACAGCAAAAGGAGGAAAAAGGTAAGCTTCTTTCTACCCCTTTTATCTTTTCCAAACTTCTGGTATTAGGGTGGTGCTAATCCAATCATTGGGCTGATCCAGTAATCACTTATCCTTAATAGCACTAGGCAATGAACCAATCACAAACTCTAGATTCAGTCACCTGTGAAAAGCCTACCCCTCATGACCATGATGCAGTCCAACAACCGATGCAGTCCTTTTTTCCAGCAGAAACCTCCCAAGCCCAGTCTTTACCGTGATTCTCTGTGGGGACATCCAGACAAGAACAGTAACATTCTGCCTCTGGCCCCTGAAAGACTCATGTATACTTCTTTATGCAAAAGGCATTTGGTTCATCTCTAAGATTTACAAAAGTCCTAATAGTTTCAGTCTTGCTCAAAAATCCAAGTCCCGAGTCTCCTCCAAGATGTAAGGCAATCTCTTAGCTGTGTGCCCCTATGCAAATTTGCATTCCAAAAGTCACAGACAGGAATGGGAATAAAGCAAGTCCAAAATCCAGCAGGGCAAATATTAAGTCCTGAGGTTCCTTGTTCAGAATCCAAGTCATTCTGTGACAAATTGTGAGCTCCAAATGGCTTGAGTGACTCTGCTCCTATGGCATTTTTTTGTGGTTATAGCTCCCATGGCTTCTCTCTTGGGCCTGCTATACTCCCTCCTTGCAGGTTTCCTCAGATGATCCATCTTCCTGGCTTTTCCAAACTTCTGGAGTCTCTACTGCACCTTTGGCTTCACCATCACAGCTTTGCAAACTGCCCTTTCAGGGACATACTGCCTGGCCTCCCAAGACTTCTGAATTCAAGTTGGAAGCCTTTTTAACCCCACAACTCTTGGATTCTGCAGGTACCTAAAACCAGCACCACATGGATGATGCTATTGAAGAGAATGAAGCTCTGCTATTGGAGCAGTAGCCAGGCTTTCCTTTCTCTTGACTATAGGGGTCAAGTGCCTAGATCACTGGGTACTCAATCTAATTCTAAGGAATGAATTCTCTAGGTTTCCACCACTGTAGAACGTGGTGAGGCCCCTGCCATTCTGGAACATAGTGCTCTGAGGCTTTTTTCTCAAAGCAAAGTCTTTCACTTTTACAATTTTGAGGCTGCAAAGCATGAAGTCCTGTTGCTTCTTATGATGCTCATGGGCCACATTTTCTATTGTCCTGTTCATTCTCAGCAATCAAAGTCTTCTCTGCTCTATCTTTGCAGTGTACAGCTCTAAAGGAGCTTCTTTTCTGACCAAACTCACCACATTTTAAAATCATTTCTGTGGGCTCTTTGATTTTGATTCTCAATATAAATCTGGCTAAAAACCTCCCACAATAGCCATGCCACTGCCCCAACATTTAGACTGTCTTGAAATTTCTTTTACCACATTAATTAGTCCACTGCCCTTAATTTCAGTCTCAAGCAAAGTCTCTGGACATGAGCAAAGTTAAGAAAATCTTTCTGCCAAGCCATAACACACATCAGCTGGAGTCCAACAACTGGTGCAGTCCTTCTTTCCAGCAGAAACCTCCCAAGCCAGTCTTTCCTGGCAGGATTTCTATCAGCCTTCTGGTCTTATGAGATCTGACCAAAATCTCCCATTCAGAACAGGCTAAAGGGTTCCAGCTCTACTCTTTCAGGTGACATCTGCAAACCTTTCCAAACTCTTTCCACAAACCATTCCCAAAGGCTCTTGAACCACATGGTCAGGTATAGTCACAGCAATAGCCCCACTCCCAGTACCAAATTATCTCTTGGTTAGTTTTCTCTTGTTGCTGAAACAAAAATACTCAACACACAAAGTTAAAGGAAGAAGGTTTTATTTAGCGTATAGTTTGTAGAGGTTCCAGTCCACAATGAGCTGGTGCTAAGGCAGAGCTGCACATGGCAGAGGAGCAACCATTCACGCCAGTGGAATACAGCAAGAGCAACAGAGCAAAAGGGGGGGGGAATCAAGACTCTTTCTGCCCCTTTTATCTTATCCAAACTGCTGGGATTAGGACGGTGCTAATCCAATCGTTGGACTGATCCAGCAGTCACTTACCCTTAATCCCAGTAATAGACAGTCACAACCTCTATCCTGCCCTTTATGACCACATGAGTCTCTGGGGGACATAGAGACCTGAACCATAACAGGAGACGAGGTGAGAAGAAATAAGAGTTTGGATTCCAAGATTTTGGATCAAGGGAAGAATGTCTCTCTCTCTGTGGGAATTTTGATAAGACTCACAGTGAGACTAACGAAAGAGTGACTGACCACGAGAGAAAAGGTTTTAATTACGCAGAAAAAGTGCTAGAGAAGAAAGGTGAAGTGGCTCCTTAAATGGAAACCAGTATGGGGACCTCGTGGAAGCCAGGAAAGGAAATGCTGTAGGGCTTTGCGTGGAGCAGCCTGTGTGGAGGAGAAGAAAAGGAGAAACAGCGTCCACAGTCCAGTCAACATTGAAGGTGCAGTTGGCCAGCTGTGGAGGCGCTTGTCTGTAATCCCAGCACTCTGGGAGGCAGAGGCAGGAGGACTGCAAATCTGACCACACAGTGAGCAATTAGCAAGATTGCCTCAAAAATAGAAAAATAAAATAAAAAATAAAAATTAGGGCCCGCAATGTAGCTTAGTGCAAAGGCCCTGGGTGCAGCCCCCAGTAGCCCCCCAACACACACACTGCTCCCCTCAATATTGAAAGAGGTGAGAAAGCAATCAGGGAAAATGATTTAATTGCTACCTACTCATTCCATTTCAATGCAGGGAACCCAAATGCAAAGACATTGTCACCCTGTGTGACCAAGAAGAAATCACACTGTCATGGTCACGGATTCTTCACCAGGGTGGGATTCAATGGCATCACATCGTCAGCTGTCACTGCCTGGGGCTGCCTTGTCACACAGCAAGGGCCCCACAAGTCAGCAAACTCACTACCCCTCTGTGGAATCTGTGTGCTGGCCTGCGCAGAAGAGGAGTGTGCAGAGGTAGGTCTAGGGTGAGCCTGATCCCTGGGAACAGTGCCTCCGCTGTCCCTGCTCCCTGGCAGGAGGTCGCACAGACAGAAAGGGTGTTTCTTTTTGGTGGAGAGGAAGGAGTAGAAGAGAGGTGACTGAGAGATTCTGATTCTCTACCTATTACTACTGAGAAGCTGGCTCATTCTGCCGGCCACAGCATCACCGTATAGTGGTGCAAAGTCTCACCTTCAGCCTGGAGTTCACCTTGGAGAGTGGCTGGATTTGTGCTGCATTTTAGAGGTGCCTGGATCACTTGGGGCATAGCTAGGAGCATGGACTGGAGAGGGAATGTTCTCAGGGTGGACCTCCACTGCATCCGGATCTCCTCTGTTGTTTTAAAAGCCTCTTCCCAAAAGGCCTATGCAAAATTTCAATTGGGAGGTGGAGCAAGCCCTTTCTTTCCTGTGTTATGAGCCGGATCTGAATGTTCATATACTAGGCACTTAAGTGCAAAATGATTGCCCTAGGTTAGTCTGTCAGTCAAGTCTTAATCTTTGAAGCTAAGCTTTCCTTGGATAATACATTTTATAACCTCAGTCTAGGTGTTTTCTACTTTAAAACACTGTTTTAAGTTTCTGATACTTCCTGCGCCTTTGTGTTACACATGCAGTTCGGACATTCACATTTAAAAAGCGGCAGAGTAATAGAATGAGATAAAACAGCCTTAGTTCTTCCTTCCTGTGGGAAAAATGAGGGCGCTACTCTCCATACTCTTTATATTTCCTTCTAACTCAAAGAAGTCTGATTTTATGCAGCTAGAATTTAAAAAGTACTTAAGAGACATAAGTGGAAACTGCCTAGCTAGATAGCAATTCACTCTAGGCTCAGACATTAGAAGGAAAAAAAAAAAAGGAAACCGTGTATTTTTTCCCAAGTGAGTTAGATAAGAACAAAAGGGAGAGGTGATGAGGAAGCAGCAGCCTCACTACCTGTTTTAGTAACAAAAGAGTTCTTTATATTTGGGTGGTCTCTCAGGTCAGGTGCGCACTCAGTCTTATCACAAAAAGCAAAATCAAAAAATACTGAAAATCTCTACCATGTTGGAAAGGGATGGTCCCCGCTACTGAAGAATACTCAGCTCACCTACTGTCCTGTTTTGCACCCTCATCATATGGCTGGGTCACATTTGTGTGCAACAGGACACCTGGGTGAAAGGGAGACCTGGAAGTGAGCTGGAAAGAGACGCTATGGGAGAACCTGTGACTTGCGCCACTGGAGGAGACCCGAGGTCCTGGGGAGGTTGAGAATCATGATGAGGGACGTAGTGGAGAGAGTCCGGAGTAGGACTGTTAGACACAAGCTCTCCATGTGCCCTAGAGCAGCTGGTGAGAGGGCCACGAGAGCCCCTTCCCACGGGTGAGCTCAGCGACATTTTTTGAGAGCATTGATTTTTATTTCAGAAGGATGTATTTATTATCACAGAAGATTAAAGCAATAAGGGAACCCCAGTTCACTCAGGAAAAACTGAAATAACTATAAAATGAAGGGAACAAAATACCAAATATCCAAAATCACTGCAATATAGTTGTTTAATTGAAAATACTGATCCCCAACACAAGTAACGGGTGACATCATTTTCTGCTCTCCTGTTTTTCTGCTTGGCATTCATTATTACGGCAATAGAAAATAAAACCAAAATCCGAATTACCCGCAGCTTGCCCATGCTTATTTTGGAGGAAGAAGAGCATTCTTGCTCTGACCCGGGTGACAGTTGAAGCCGAGAACTGAGGTTGAAAGGGTCCTGGAAGATGGCACATCACACAGGGACCAGAGCTTTTGGGATGAGAGAGAACTAGGGAGCAGGGAAAATACCTAGGAGGAAGGAGAGGCGAGCTATGCAGGGATGAGGCCAATAATTACTGGTACTTGCTGTACTGATAGCTCAGTGTCAGGTGCTACAAGCAAAAACGCTTCCCAGGTGCCACCTCTGTGTCCAACTTGTGCACAAATGTATCCTAATGCATCAGCTGCTGCTGTATCCTGATGATATATGCAAAGCCTATAGTACTGGCGCACATGAAGAGAGCCGTAAACCTAAGCATGGACTGTCTCACTCTCTTGGGATGGGGACAGCCCCTGCCAGGTGACCGCCTGAGGGTATGGGCTTTGAGACCTTGGGCTTGGCATTATTTTGCTTCATATGTTTTTCATTAGTGCATATTAGCTAGCAGATGAATAGGTTTTGTCTTGACAGACTGGTACATGCACTTAACCTACCTTAACCATTTTGGGTGGTCAGTATATTTTTATCACTTAATTTCTGAAGTGGAGAGATACCTAATTTGACTGAAATACAGTGGATTTGCTCTCGGTATCTTTACTTATACATTTTATGGCTTTACAATTTTAGAATGTTTTGGACTGAATCATGTTTTACTAGCATAGTTTTTTCAAGGAGACAGACCTGGATTCAAATATTCTTTAACAATGCTTTTTGGAAGACAGTGTCAAGAATGCTACCTCATATGTCTCACTTTCTGCTTCTTATCTTACAAGGTAAGGGTATCTCATAGTTTTAAAGGCACTTAGCCTGGAGCCTGGGCCATAAAAAGCTCTCAATAAGTGGAAAATATAAAAACAAACATATATTTAACTATACAGCTTGAAATAATTAGGTACTCCACTCCAGGAACTCCAGGCACTTCAATCTAAGAAGTTTGTCCTGATGTTTGAAATTATGATTGTGAATCTATTTGGTTCTTACACGTAATAATCTGCTTCCCTTTATGCAGATGGTGATGTATTTGTACAGATCTATTAAGTTTCTTTCTACTTGAAATCATGCTTTCAAATTCATAGCAAGAAAAAAATAGCATTGTTATCAAGCTTCAAAAATATATAAACTGGAATACTGGACTCTTTTGTAGTCTGCATTTTGGAAAGTTTACTTTTCTGTCTTTTTGAAGTGGGCTAATGTGGTTGGATTACCGGTTCTTGTCAAGCCAGTGGTCTCTTTTGGGGTCTTCTCTTCCTTTCCCTGTCTTTAGAGACATCTGGAAATAATGCCAGCCCTGGGGTCCAAGGTAAAGACCAGGGGATTTGGGATGAACCCTGGGATCTGCTAGAACCTCAGCCGCTGGGGCGGCCCTTGGCAAGGCACTAAATAGGATCAAAGTTATGCTTGGGAGCTTTCTCTTTCCTCCTTGGTTGCTTGCTGTCTGTCTACCTGAAGTATCAAATAAACCAATTGTTTTGTTAAATGATATTGTTTAAGTAACAAGCAAAACATTTGCTGGTAAGGATTTATGATATACCTCCTTCTGGATTGTTTTTAATTTTTAATTTTGAAGTAATGATAAGATGCAAGGGGTTGGAAGAGTACTATAACAGGTCCTCATGTACCATTCAGCCATCTTTCCCAAGGTGAAATCTTACATAGCAATAGTACACTATCAAAATTAAGGAATTAACCTGGCACCATGCAATTAACTTGACTGGAGAGGACTTTTTAAAGAATGAAAAGTGTTGAAGGCTAAAAGGAAATAGTTTCTGAATCTCAGTGTCCCACCTCTGTGTTATACCTTGGTCTCTGCATTTGCTCAGTGAGTGGTAATCCTGGATCACCTTGCTGTCTCCTCCACTCCGTTTGTTCAGAGTAGGGGTTGTGGGGTAGTCACCCGCATCCCTGTGCTCAAGTTCATGCACTCAGAAGGTAGTTTTGGTTAGCAGAATGACTAATAGCTTTGTAAATTTCAAGGCTCTACTGTTTGTGCCAGCTGTACCAAGAATGGCCATGGTCTAGGGTATAGTGTATGAACCAAAAGCCTTAAAATCTCAGCATGAATTAGCTTGAACCTTGTGATAAGTTACTGAATATCCTTGGGTCTTGCATTTCTGGTGTGCGTCTTTGTGTTTGTGTAATAATTGAGAAGATCAAGGAGGCAATTTTTGTGACAAAGAGCCAGGTATAGGAGCTCTGGGTGGTTGGGAAGGTAAAGGATTCGACCGAAACTTTACAAACCAAGGCTCTGAGAGGGTAAAAAGTTGGAAATCATGGAAACGAATACATGGCGGCACAGGCAAGCACCTTCACGCAGGCATCATCCGTGGTATCTCATTGCTTGTGCCAGGTTACAGAAGAGTAGTTAAAAAGAAGCAAAGCAAAGCAAATAGTCAGTACCCATGGGACAGTTGTAGAGGCACAAGAATTTGTCCTTCTGTGTGATCGTTGATGTGCTGTACTATGTGAACAGGAAATCCTCTCTCAGGCAAGACCCAGGTGCTGGGCTACACTAGAGGTGGGCCAAGGTTGTGGGGTGCTAGTTGTTATTTAGGGGTCCCTGCCATGTGTTCCCCCAGCCCGATGCCACGTCTACACCATGCATCCTGCGATCTTGCTTGGCCGACCCTGGGGCAAGTGCTTGGGTTTTCATCCACTGTGCAGGGTAGGAGACAGTGAGATTTCAGAGCACTCAAGTACTTATACTGCTTCATCAAACTTCCTTTTTAATAAGAAAAGATTCAGGGTCCTGACATCATCATCATCATTTTCTATTTCTGCTCATGAAAATACTTTCTCATGAACCAAAGAGGACATGTTAACATAGGGTTTTTTTCTCTGACCCAAAATGACTTCAGTAACACACTAGCCAAAATTGCTTTTCAACCTGCCCAGAAAACCTTCTATAGACCCTGAAATCTTCACACTAGAAAGCCCATTTTAAAAATTTTCCTTTGGCTTATTCAGTCTATTCAAAATTTCACTGAAATGAAATAGGGGATGGTAAAATTTGCTATTGATTCACAAGGCTTTGGGTTGTAAATGTCAGGCACTCTGGTAGCTTAAACACTGGGTTATAATTAGAAACATTCAGTTTTTGGTGCTGATTTGAAGTTTGACTTTTTCCCTCCCTTTACAGAAAATAGGAATATCAAAAATCAAGATTAGAGAGGGAGAAAGCTAAGACTAGCATATCTCTTGGAAATTTGAGGAAGTTGCACTGATTTTGATACAGTCTCCCACCTTTGACTGAAAAATGAGATGTGTCAAAGGCACAGAGAAAGAAATAAAGGGAAATAAAGTCACTCTGTCACTTTGGTACAGTACATGCTATCAGTATTAAGAGACTTAGTGTTGAAAGTTACCTGGAGCTATTCCTCAATAGAATAGAATATTGTAAACAAAACTTTTGCTAACTTTTAGGGCCTGGAGGAAAACAACTTGCTTATAAGATCTAAATTTGGTGAATCTCACATTCCCAGAAATGTAAGGTATTAATGGTCCTTAGAAAGTTTCTTTGCTTGATTTTGCCTTTCTCCATTCATTACCTAAGCAACAAGAACATTTCATTTCTACTTACATCACACAATTCAAATGAGGCTTGATGCACAATGCTTCTTTCCTTTGAATTAAAACAAGATTTCTGAGGGGGCTGGGGATTTAGCTCAGCGGCACAGCACCTGCCTGGCAAGCGCGAGGTCGTGAGTTTGATTCCCGGTACCGGAAAAAAACCACAAAAAAGAAAACCAAAAAAAAAAAAACCAAAAAAACCCAAACAAACAAAAACAAAAACAAAAAAAGATAGGAATTAAAAAAATAAAGCAACATTTCTGAATAAACCATGACACAAAGAGAAAGCAGAATTTGTCACTATAGATACAAGTAAAATGTCTCTTTTGATCTCCTTATGTGTCCATGACGCCTTTTGCTCCTCATAGCACAGGGAGAGCCTTCCCTAAGCAAAGAGTTTCTGCCTGCATCTGGGTGTGGATGCGCACCTGAGGTACCAAACACCAGAGGAAGGCAAAGCTGCGAAACTACACAGAAATGGAACAAATATCATGACTACCCCACCTGTTCTGGTGAACACGGTCCCTGGATGTGGCATCTTTAAGGACTGTAACTCTTTCAGTACTACAGTATTCCTTAAACTATCTCTACAAATCTGTTGTTCTAAAGCATAGGTTTACATGACATATTAGTCTTGATTAAATATTATGACAAGATAGTCCAGTATTTCAAACAAATACAATGAAGAAATATCCCAGAAGAATAATTCTAAAGTGAGATGACAATTTTATCAGAAAATATATCTTAGCTTAAGAGCATAAATGTAAGTAATGAACATTTATGCTGATTGCACGTACTATACAATTATACTGCTTGTGATGATTTCACACAATACTAAGGAATACAAAATTAGATGCCAAGAATACTTACAATACTTTCCCATCATTAAGATGTAGATGAAGACAGGACCAGATGTCATTTCCTCCATTCTGATCAACTGATTAAGAAGATTGAATAAAATTTGGTCTTGGTTTCTGAGTCGGATGCAGCTCACAGTGGTTGCCTGCTATTTCTGTCTGCAGTCTTAGCAGCTATAAAGCAGTCCTCTGTCCTATTCTCCCTCTCCCTCTCTCCCTCTCCCTCTCTCTCTCCCTGTCTCTCCTCTCCATGCCCGCCTCACTTTTCCTTTCTCTGTTGCAGGATCTCTCCTCTCAGGCGCACCTTCTCTAAAAGTCTCGGTCTCAGTATGCTTCTTCACGCAGATGCACACACACGCACGCACGCACGAACCAGGCAGAGCTGAGCAGCGAGCAAAAGTTTCAAACAGAGCTCACAGGCTCTCCTTTCGCTCTGAGCATCTAGTTCCTATGTGCTGTGGCACTCTCCAGATAAGGCGAAATGTCAACACAGAGAGGTGTCTGAAATGATCAAAGTCCCTGGACTAGACAGAAACGGTGTTGGTGATAGCTCTCAGCTAAAACAAAAACAAAAAATGACATGGTACTAGAAGAACAGAACTACACAGGGTAAAATTCCTTTGTGAAATTAACTGTAGGGCAGGAATTAGAGAGTAACTATAGCACTCTTTTATTATCTGTGCAGATTTGAGTAATACGATATGACTCAAAGGAAAATGTGAAGAAAAAAATCTAACGTTCTTTTGAACTCCTGAATTTTGCTACATTTGTGACCACGGCATGCAATGGAGCAGAGTCTTTCTGGGTTTGGATTGCAGGGACCTTGCCCCTTGAGAGCTGGGTAGGTGCTGGGCTGACCCTGGCTTTCTGGAGGAACTCAGTGATCCAGAGAGACGGCTGTGATAGTTAGCACACAGAAGCTAGGCAGAGCTTGTGTCTTCCACAACAGCTCTGGGGTGGTCCTATGCCACTTCTACATGGCAGCCCTCAGATGGCGATGATTTCTGTTACTTGACCAGCAGAGGGGAAAAGCACACAAATACAAACAATATTCCTATAGAATGCATTTTAAACCAGGTTATATAATTCTTACTTTGTCATTGATAATGTATTTCCAGAACAAATTGGTAGCCTCTTGGCATGTCTGTGAGGTTTATGCTCGCTCCTTGTGGATTTCACCGGGATGATCTGTTCAAATGATATTTCCTTATATCTCTGACTTCAATTTATTTTTAAATAAATAAATTAATTCTCTATAAAGAGAAATTTGTTACTGGAATCACGACGAATCTGTATTCATTTAGCCATAGCTTTACTGAATAAATCATTTAGGACACTTCTTTTGGTAGAGATGCTTGTGGTAAACGGAATGTAAATGCCTGTTAAATGTTCAATGTTTTTACTAATGCTCGAAATGTTTTAAGGTGATTGTGGAGGTGGTGAACAGACTAATGTTTCAGAAATACTGCTGAGAAATACTGAAGGCACCACGGGGCACAGGAAGCCCATTATCTGAGTGGTAACTCATAGAAGCCTCTCAGGGATGAAGCTGAGGCTCTCACTTTGGGAACTGTTCCCATAGGAAGCAAGTTGCCTATGCAGAGATTTTCAGAGTTGTTCTGATGTTACTGTGCTGGCTTTGCAGACTTTGACGGAGCGTCCACCACAGGTGTACACATCAGTGAGGCAGTATCCAGGAAGCACTCTTAATGCTGTGTTTTTAACCCGCTCAAACTAGTGCAACTTTTCAAAACGACTTCTAATTTCATTAAGAATAGAATAGATTTTACTGAAACAAATATTTATTGGAAGGAATAATTTTTGTATTGATTTTCTCAGGATGCCACTACTTTCTTGTATTTGGCAAAGGCACAGGACCTGGAGTTTGGTTTTATGTAAGTATGTGCTGGTGGGAAAAAACCCACAAATGTGCACAGAGTCCCCACTTGCTTGTGGCAGGAACACTGGGTACCGGGGCTGGGGAGGGACTGTCCTTCGCTTCCACAACACTCTGCAGCATCCTTGGCTTCTACCCTCTGATGCTGGCAGCACAGCTGTGATAACTGAAGGCGTCCTGGCACATTGGAAAATGCTCGCTCAAAATCACTCCCGGTTGAGAACCATGGCATTGTGGCCAAACAGTCTCTTGAATAATGTTTATTTAGGTATTGATTGTTTTAGCAATCAGATTACTGAAGTAGAACTCTTTTCACCTAAAATTTGAATTAAAATTTTTTCTCTCATTTTGCAGTTTGAAGAAACACATTAAAGCAAACAGATGGTACACGAGCCTAGCCTTCACTTCCTGCCCACATTGCTCATTATACACTTGCACCAAAGGGTTGAGAGAATCTGAGACACCAGTGTTTCTCCGTGGCTAAGAATTATCCAAGTTTTTTTTACCTTAGCAATGTCAAGATGCTGACACTGGTTAGTAGAGCTAGCACCCTTTATTATCCTGGAATCTCTTCTTAACCTTATTAAGGCTCTCTGAATAAGAACACAGCTTCCTGTTTGAAGGTTACTTCTCAAAACAACCTGATCAGTCAAGCCTTAGGGACCTGCAGCGCTATGTAGATCTACAAGTTCCACCTCATCGCTGGGTCTTGTGTCCATCCCTCTGAATCTGTAAGTCACCATCACGTGGAAACAGCCCCTTCATTATTATCACCATTTGATTGCAGACCTAGGATTTGCAAGTGTAAGAAGCCTGTGTAATCTCAGCCAGAGCCTCATGATATTGAACCATAAACTAAGCCCATCAAGTGCAATCCACAGGCAAAATACAGGTTGTCAGTTTGTTCATCCTGGGGATCGATTTCTACCTGACAGCTGCCAGTCAGGCAGGACCCTGGAGGTACTCGTTTCTTCATTACATCAAAGACAATTGCAGCTGTGTTGACTGCATTAATTAAGCAATTCTGAAATGAAATAATTTTTGCAGAATGATATTCAACAAAACTTTCAATTGAAGCAGAGCAAGAAAAAGTTATAGACATTTTAAAAGATTTTTGTATACTAGTTGAAGAATTTCATCCCAGTTGAAAAGTTATCAGAAAAAAGTCTATGGCATTTCAGCAGAAAATTAATCATTAAATAGTAAGCACCTCCCAATCCATGTGTGTCACATGTCCCCATGAGGGATATAATAAGAACGTATACAAAACTTGATGCCCCTGTATCTATCTATCTATCATCTCTATGTACCTGTCATCTATCTGCTCATCATTTTAAGCAATAAAAACAAGTTGACAGCATTTGTCAAGTGAAAACCGTGCAGAACTCAGTATTACTAACCTCAGCTGACTTGGATCTTTCAAACTATTGTGCTTGAAAACATGCAAATTTTAGGCTCATTCTAACTAGATCATGCCTGCCTGGCTCAAGACTGACAGAGAAACAATATGCAGGTTGATTGGGCTGGTGGACAGGCTTGGAGGTTAACCTTGCTCCTCCATGTCTGGTGGCCTGCACTCTCTGTAAGCAGCATCTTTCTCCCTCTTTCCCCCCCACCTCGTGGTGATGCTCAGTCATGATAGTTAGGCTTCAGCGGCTTCACATTTCCTGATTGCACTGCAGCTCAACTGCTATAGCCGGAGCCTTGCCCCTGAGCTCCATGCTCGCTTGCCTATGACTGCACTTGGTCTTCACCGACGGGACATGGAATACATCCTGTAGGAGATCTGGTGCTCTTTGCCAAGCCTGAAATAGCAGTGTTCTCCCTTGAGCCACTATCAGTCTCCTGCCACCTCCTCTGCTAAGACTCTGATTTATGTTAGGCATCTCTCCTGAGTTTTAGAAGGCAGAGTAAATTAGAAGGGTAGAAAGGGCTTGCTCTAGAAGTGCAATTAATTTATTGTGAATTATATATAGTTCCAGATAAGTCACTTCAAAGCTCTGGTCTTAAGACACCTCGCTTGTAAACAAATAGTTGATCATTTAGAAGCATTAGCATAATGTCATAGGATAAAGAAGGAGGATACTCTGAGGCAAAGTCATTTATAAATTAGTGACGGAGGCAAAATGCACACACAGTACACAAATTGCCTAAAGCATATTTTAACCAAGTACTTCAGGGGTGTACACTGATGCTAAGAATATAATGTATTGGAGGAGATGTGAAAGGGCATCAGGGAGACTGGAAAGGGAGCGGGGTTGAGCCACTGAGTCTCTCTAGGGAAGGAAAGCTGCGCAGTGAGTGCAGAGGACAGAGAAGGCGTGGACTGAGGAACAGGGAGGGGAGCGACATTTCACATTGCGATGATTAAGCGCAAAGAATAAGCATGTGCAGGGCAGGCTGGGATGGGTGGAGGGCTGGACAATAGCATCACTGGTACCAGAAAACCACGAAGAAATCATTGCTAGTGAGTGTCAGATTCACTTAGTGGCTGGTTCACTCAGATAATATAAAATAAGTTATGAAATTTAATATCAATTGTGTGATTGATAATTTAATTTAATATCCCAGCCAATTGTGTGATACCGTCAAAAGGAACCTAATAAGAAGATTGGCCTTGTGACCACGTGATGTAAAAAAACGAGAGAGCAGAGACTTCAGTCAGGGAGGCTGGCTGCTAAAGCCAGTGGCTGAGGTTTGGTGTGACTTGAAGACCCAGTCTTCACTGCTTCAGCAATGGCCACACTTCGACTTTCTCTTGTGTTCCAACAGATTCTCAATGCAAGCTACATATTATAAATTAAAACAAACAGGTGAAGTAAATTTAACATTACATTTCACTGACCCAAGATATTCCAAATATCACCATTTTAATGTATAATCACTATAAAGTCACTGAAATATTTTGTTCCTTTTTTTAAAAAGTGAATTTAGAACTCAGTCTGCGTTTGACCAACGCAGCCCACGTCACACATCGGGTTGCTCCGTGTGACTCCAGGCCACTTTACTGGACAGAGCAGCTCTACTGGTGAGTGTAAGAGGTTCCAAGATCCCATCAGGCTTTAGTTTCTCCTTCTGAAATAAGTATGGGATGCTATATGGGGTACAGATCTGTACTTTTCAGTAGTCTTTAGACCAAATGATCAAATAAAACAATGATTCCCATAATCAAGTCAAATTTTAATAAAAACAGCAAGAACAATGTAAAGTTGTGAAGCCTAATTCTGTTAAATAAAGACATTGATACTAATGACAACAGCCTACCACTTATCTTTGACTACCAAAAAATCAGAAAGACCGTGTTCCAGCACAGACAGTCCTCTAGACTGAATATGTTTGGTTTCATTAAAAATGATTGCATTGTCTTGATTTTTCTCGTTTTACTATAGATGAGTAAAACCTTCTCCAGATCATGTTTATGGACCGTGATGTGAAAACTACTGATCTAGCCCAGGCTGAGGGTCTTTCACAACACAGATCCTTTAAACTCCTGGCAGGATGCAGGGACCTTAGCTTTGCGGCTTTCTCCTAGCTGTGAGCCAAAGTTAGGTCATGGTCAGTGAATCTGGGCAGGACGCTCAAGGGAGGGAACTTAGGGAGGCTTTGGAGGTGTCCATCCGAGCGTCTGCTGGACTCTGCAACTCTTTGTCTGAAGATGGCTAGCCCACCTTCTGCCTCATGGCAGGGGGATAACAGGCAATGTCACGTGGCAGTGTTATTTTCCCACCCAATGCCAGGATCGATTGCAATGGCTGGCAGTTGATGGCAGAGATGACTCACTGTGTCCTGTGGAGAATGTTGGAGAAAGACTGTGAAAATGGTGTTTTCTCATTTTATAGTTCCTTCCAGGTCAGACTTGAATTTGGCAATGCTATAGAAGTATCATTACCTGACCTACAGTAACCTTTTCAGAGAAATTCTCCCTTAACGAAGGTTTTTTCTTTCTTTTTTCTTTTAGAAAATCTGTCAGAATATACTACATTAAGCTGTGATAAAATACAACCACAAGCTCTCAGTTACTTAAACTAGCAGGTTGGTTTCTTACTTCCAGGAGCATCTTGGACAGTAAGGGGCTGATCACCGTAATCTCTCAGGCTTGGGACTGATAGAGAGTCCGTTCTGACAGGTGTCCAGGATAGACTGTGAGGCGGGTTGCACTCTGATGCTTGACAGTTCTCCTGGAAGAGACAGATATCCCATCTGTGTGCCTTTTCCTGCCTTCTCTTCAGAGTGGCTAAGGGAAAGAAAAGCAACACAACTCTGCCTGGAAGGAGCAGAGCCAGAAATCTTTTTATGAGTAGCTCTTATGACAACCTAGTCTGCCTTCTAGGCCACCAATAGACATAATTCACTGCCCACTTTTCCAAGGGAGACACTATTGAAATTACGTCCAGTTACAGAACCAAATGCACGTTCATGGCCGTGGGGTGATTCATGGTAGGTGACTCCTACATGAGGTCTGGATGGGTTCTCTTGGCTAAAGCTTTATGAACTTTAGAAAGACAAGTGATCTACCCCAATGTACAGTGGCAGCACAGGGTCAAACACCTGTGAATTCTCAATAAGAAGAGGAAGTCAATCAGGTATGGTGGTGCCCACCTGGAATCCCAGCACTTTGGGAAGCTGACGCAGTAGGATCTCCAGTTTGAGCCCAGTCTGGCCAATTTAATGACTTAGTAAGACCCAGTCTCAAAGAAAAAAAAGAATGGGATTGGAAATATAGCTCAATGCTAAGGCTCTGAGTTAAATCCCCAGTACTGTGATTAATAAATAAAGTTTTAAAAATGAAGAGTAAGGGAAAGTCTAGGAGGAAGCCCACAGATTATCATCTGTAGCCAATCTGAAGTCCTGCTAGGAAGATGGTGGGCTTATCCATACTCTGAAGATGGAGAATCTTCCTTATTTAGGCCAGAGTCTGCTCCCAGACAGAGCCTGCCCCTGTGTAGCACACACGGTGGCCCTGGTCTGCACTCTGCAGCCACTGCCTGTGCATCTACCTGAAATGTCTACATCTAAAGTGGCCCTTGAGGAACATGGCCTTTGTGTGGTCTGAGTTCCCAGCTTCTCTTCTGCTTTTAGGTAGGGACTCATGGCTGTTTTACAAAAAAAAAAAAAACAAACTTTGTCATTTTAAAAATTGTTCATGTCTTTGTCTGGATCTCTCAAAGACTGAATTAGTTCCTTTTGTCTCTGCCTTAAGACTGCTCCATGTGTCAATATGTTATATTTTTCAAAATAGTTTTGTGAACATATTTTCTCCATCTGTTATGTTGACTCCTTTCTTCTCTCTGTCCAGGGAACTTGAGTCTACTGAGTTTTGGTTGGACAGTTACTTCCATTGCCTTTTCTCCAAGGCATTTGGCTCTATGGGGAGGAGGAGCAGTTTGCGTTTACTCTTTGAAATTCTAGCACTTCAGAGATTTTAACAATAGGTCTAATGATCATAACCTCAATTTGATCCTGACTGCAAGGCTGATTTTGATTGGCCTTTGATGCTAAGAGGAAATTTCAATTTTATCTTTTACTAGTAGTTGAGAATAAGTTGCAGAATAGGTCCTCTGTCATGCTAAGTTCTGAATTTCTAGACAATTATTTCTGCAAACTTCCCAGTGCTTTACTAAGCTTATTTGCTTTCAGTAGAATCCTGTGAAGCATAGAAAAGAGAAACTACCATGTGGGCATTAAATTTCTATAATTTCTTGTTCTAGGACTATAAATTCGTGAAAGAGATTCTCTATTTGCCAGATTAGCACTGATGTCAGTATTACCAAATGCTGTGTCACGCTTCACAAGCATCAGTATTCCTACAGCCTTTAACAATAGTTCTCTTCCTGTCAGCCACCTGGCCTTTCTAAGCCACTACCATATATGTGTAAAATTCATATATTTGATATATTATGTATATTTTACATAATAAAAATTCATATTGGTACAAGTAGTATATAATGTGTAATAGATTAC